>NC_135572.1:100690143-100991929 GCF_965152235.1 Eretmochelys imbricata
TAAATTACTGTTAAAAACTCTAAAGCATATTACAGTGTAGAGTAATTCATTCTACCACATATCTGAATCATGAACGCTGAAAAAAAAAAACAAGTATTTAATAGATATAAAGGCATTTGTAGAATTATTCAAAGATACACTGCTATAAAAATAGCAGTGGTAAGCAGAGGCAAACACCACTGTCCTTTCAATATAAGTTAGAAATTCATAAAGAGAAAGTTAAAATATACATGACTTTACTGAAGGAATTGAGTAAAAGAGAAGTCCATCATCTTTCTTAAAAAATAAAGGTGAAAATTTCAAAACTAGTAGAAGCCCATACAAAAGCTCTCTGCTTACGTAACGCAATTCAATCTTACTTAAAAAAATCCATCCCTGTAATCAAAATTATATGAAGGAACCAAAAGCCTTTCAAATCTGGTGTTCTTATAATGAAAAGTTACCATCACTAGAATAGTCATTTTTTCTGAGCAGTTTATGTCAGCTGATAATATTTACACCTGATTTCCAACATTTTACCACTATGCGCTGTATAGCATATTGTGATTAAAAATTAGACCCCCCCCCCCAAAAAAAAGTTATCCACACTAGTAGTCCACTAATAAAAACAAGTTAGGGTCCAGATCACTAAGTATAGAAAACTTGACAATTTGCTTTCTTAAAAACTTCCTAAAATATCTGAACCAAGGAATAAACACACCATGGAGTATACATACCTACACACATTGCTGTAATTTATGTTAAATAAGGGCAAGGTAAAAGAAATGTGCCTTGAATTTAAAGCAGACGGTGAAGTTTGTGATGGTCCAGGAGGAGTTCATTTCCACAGTATCAGAACAGCCCCCAAGAAAGCTCTGTCTACTGCACAGATAAGCTTTATTCTTACTGTATAAAATTCCATTCTGCTAGAGAAATGAAGTTGTTGACTACAATCTTCATCCCAGAGCTTTATTCTTAGGTTCAATCCACAACCAAGCACAGCTACAACTATTTTCCAAACTGACAATTACTTTGAACTCTGGATAATTGTGACGAGGTGTGAATAGCCTCGGGTGATTCACCACTCTGGGCATTTAATAAGTGTCCCCAGATGGGGCAAAAGAGGGAGATTTGGTTGAGGAGTGAACAATTAACAAGGTGGCTCCACTTATCAGCTGAGGACAGCTAAAAGAAAAAACAGGAATAGGAAGAGGAAGTGGCCTAGCCTAGCTGTGTAGGCTGAGAGCTGGGGCTTAGAGCTCAGTAGCTGAACAGAATTGGGAATACAGACTGAGAGAGAAAGGTTGGAAGTTGTGCTGGAAAATGAGGGAGAAGGAATAAGGAGTGGCTTCAGATTAGGAAGAAGGGAAAAATAGAAATATCTGAAGAAGAGGGAGCAGACGGGGATGGAAAAAAGAGTAAAGAAAAGGATTGACGTCTTATAACTATCAAACAAAGGCATGCATCTGATGAAGTGGGCTTTAGTCTGTGAAAGCTTATGCTCAAACACATTTCTTAGTCTCTAAGGTGCCACAAGTACTCCTCGTTCTTTTTATTTAAAGGTCTGATGCTACCTGATAGGGTTAATATAGGATATTAACTCTTCTGGGTTAAGCCATATATCCTGGGCCCTGTGAGATATTATAAGTATCAAAGATTTGGGCATGTCACAGCTGTCTGTAAGGGGGAAATGAGTTGTGGTAAAAGTGGAGAACACTCATGAGAATGGTATGGAAAAAACAAAACTAAAATGCAGCAATTGTGGAGTTAAGTACAGTGCAACATATAAAGGGTATGTGGCAGCAGAATGAGGTAGGGAGATACAGACAATTGAAACTATCCATAAAGTATCCTATGTAGAAGCTATCAAAAGATATTCAGTGGAATGTGGAGGAGGAAAATGATAGTGAAGGAAGAGATAGTTATATAACAACATGTAGATCGAGGCAGGAAAGATAAAATAAGGGGAATAGATGAAGATGTACCACTTGTAAGCAAAGAGAAATGTATAGCATTTATGATAGAAGTGATTAATTGCACTTTACACATAGGGAAGAAGACTGAAAATAAAAATTGCACCCAGGCAATATTTTTCTAGACTGTATTCATGCAATTTTAAATGAAGATAGTAAAGCAGTTTAAACAACATGGTTCTAATATTTTTTGCTGGAACATGCATTGTTTAATAACACATGGTCAGGAATTAAAGAAAACTGTTTTTGAGATGGAAAACAAACCTGATGTGATAGGTGTACAAGAAACATGGTTAGTGAGAAAGCTTATGTTTAGACTCCCAGGATGTGATGCAATCAGACATGACAGAGAAATAAGAGGAGGGGGAGTGTGTATGTATGTTTTTATATATATATATATATATACACACACATACACACACATATAAACTCTTAGTTACGTTAACAGAAATGTACAGAACTTAACTTCTGAGTACAATATTGCTGAGATTCCTGTACGGAATAACAGCACCTTTATATGAATCTATAATGTTTATAATCCATGTAAAAATACTAGACAATCTAGAAGAGTTAGTTAAGGCCCCTGTATTATTTGTGGGGCTGTTAATAGCCATAAAGAATCATGGGGAAGCAGGACAACTGATTAAAATGGCAAATGCCTGGAACAGTTCATTGCCATGCAAAACCTGATATTGCTCAATACCAGGACTCCTACTAGGTTTAATGTGGAGGATAGAACCTTTTCATGTTTAGATCTGGGAATTGCAACAAGCAATATAGCAAGTAAATGCAGCTGGGAAATCGATTAATTACTTCCCTATGCTAACTATATATCAAAGCCAATGTAATGTTGAAAATATTGACGGAATTCCTACCTGGAGCCTTAGAAAAGCAAATTGGGAACTCTTTCAGAGTAAGTGTGCAGAGTATCTAAGTACCAATAGTATAAGTGATAATCTAGAGCAATTTCATGATTGAAAGGGAGTTGTAGCAGCAACCAACTTAGTAGTTTTATGTAAGATATCAAATTGCCTCAAACTCAGAAATCCAGTTCCCTGATTAAATGAAGACTGTAAAGCATCAATTAAAGAATGAAATAATGCATACAAACAAGCAAAATGTATAATGAACAGCAAGGACTTAATTAACTATAAAAGATGTAAAGCAGGGGAACAAAGAATTATTCAAAAAGGCAAAGAAACAGAGTTGGAGAAAGTATCGTGGGAAAATGAACAAAGTTTCTAGATATATAACAAGTTAAAATAATGGAATACAGAAAAAGACGGGCTGTGCAACACATGCAATGTCCACCAAACAGTTTGAGCATCTGCTGTGGCAATGCAAGGAGAATTACACAGAAAAAATATTTATGAATACCTGAGATGCCTCAGGGTGAAAAAAATATCGTCTGAAAGGACTGATAAGAATACCGGAAAAGTGGGGTGGCATTAAAAAAGCATTACTTCACTTTTCTAAGGATAGAAGACTGGGTGAGAGACTATACGTTTTTGCTTACGCAAAAAACTGTGGTAGATGGCAATCACAGACTCATATGCTGAGGCTGCTGTGCCATAAAACGACAGGAAAAGAAAGAGAGAGAAAGGGCCAGAGAAGCCCAGGATCTAAGGGAGATGAGATGTCTCATTTTGTGTCTAAGGATAACATAAGAACCTCAAGCTATGGGGAACTTGTTCAGTTATATTTACACTATAAAATAAAGCAATTGTTGAACTTGCCACGAGTTCTGGTGTGAGACCAATCTGATTGCCTTCTATGATGAGATAACTGGCTCTGTGGATATGGGGAAAGTGGTGGATGTGATATATCTTGACTTTAGCCAAGATTTTGATACGGTCTCCCACAGTATTCTTGCCAGCAAGTTAAAAAAGTATGGATTAGATGAATGGACTATAAGGTGGATAGAAAGCTGGCTAGATTGTAGGGCTCAACGGGTAGTGATCAATGGCTCAATGTCTAGTTGGCAGCCGGTATCAAGCGGAGTGCCCTGGGGTCAGTCCTGGGGCCAGTTTTGTTCAACATCTTCATTAATGATCTGGAGGATAGGATGGATTGCACCCTCAGCAAGTTTGCAGATAACACTAAACTTGGGGGGAGAGGTAGATATGCTGGAGGGTAGGGATAGAGTCCAGAGTAACCTAGACAAATTGGAGGATTGGGCCAAAAGAAATCTGATGAGGTTCAACAAGGACAAGTGCAGAGTCCTGCACTTAGGATGGAAGAATCCCATGCACAGCTACAGGCTGGGGACCAACTGGCTAAGCTGCAGTTCTGCAGTCAACAGTGTGCCCTTGTTGCCAAGAAGGCTAACGACATATTGGGCTGCATTAGTAGGAGCACTGCCAGCAGATCAAAGGAAGTGATTATTTCTCTCTATTCGGCACTGGTGAGGCCACATCCAGAGTATTGCATCCAGTTTTGGGCCCCCCCCCCCCGCTACAGAAAGAATGTGGATAAATTGGAGGGAGTCCAGCAGAAGACAGCAAAAATTGTTAGGGGTTGTGGCACATGAGTTATGAGGAGAGGCTGATGTAACTGGGCTTATTTAGTCTGCAGAAGAGAAGAGTGAGGGGGGATTTGATAGCAGCCTGCAACTACCTGAAGGAGGGTTCCAAAGAAGATGGAACTAGGCTGTTCTCAGTGGTGGCAGATGACAGAACAAGGAGCAATGGTCTCAAGTTGCATTGGGGGAAGTCTAGGTTGGATATTAGGAAAAGCTATTTCACTAGGAGGGTGGTGAAGCATTGTAATGGGTTACCAAGGGAGGTGGTGGAATCTCCATCCTTAGAGGTTTTTAAGGCCTGGCTTTACAAAGCCCTGGCTGAGATGATTTAGTTGGGGTTGGTCCTGCTTTGAGTAGGGGGTTGGACTAGATGATCTCCTGAGGTCTCTTCCAACCCTAATCTTATATGATTCTATGAACTGTTTGCAGAGAGAAATTCAGAATGAGGGAACCACACCCTCTGACAATAATGTTCCATATTTTAAAGGTGCTGTAGCCAGACAGAGAGCACCAGATTCTCTCTGATATACTCCAGCTGCTTTGTGCCACTGCAGTGATGCAAAGAAGCTGTAATAAATCAGCCATAAACCTCACATTTATGGCTACACTGTGTACCACTGAATCTGGCACAGGGCTTGATTCTTCACTACTTTGCTCCTTATGTAGTCACTTGCTCCTGGGCAAATTGAGTGTAAAATGCAATCAAATCTAAACATTATTACTTTTACATCCACTCTGTATTTATCTTCACTGGTGCAGTAGAGAATCAAGCCCGCAGTCCTTAAAGTTCCATTAACCACAGGTCATGTTCAAACAACTGCACAATAGCTCTCTTGCTAGCTCAGCCAACATTCCAATCATGTTATTTTTCTCTCACAAAGTCTTATTAAATCTTAACCTCAGTAATAGCATCTGCTGAGTTTGTGAAATCACCACTGATCTATGTTGGGATACAACACATCTTGCATTTTTTTTCCTAGCTTTGTTACTTCTTGGTTCTTATTAAAGGATATTTCCATTTCTCTTTCTTTAGACCTTATTTACATATCCAGACTTATTATGTTGTAAGTTTACTTTGCTTGATATTATTTTTTATCTTCTAAACTGTCATAATCTTTTCCAACAGGTTTCTATATCTTAATTCTGATCTAATCCACCCATAAAATTTACTTTTCTTCTCCTCCTTTAGCTGTCTCTTGCTCAAACTACTTCAGCCTTATTTCTTAGAGCAAACACTGCTTTTATTATTCTTATCATAGATGCTTTCCTGCTTACATTCTTCTTCAGATTACTGACCTAAAGAAGTAACCTGCTTATAAAGTCACTTAGCAGTGAAAGGAACGCAAAAAATTACATCTTTAACCTGGTTTTAAAAAGGAATTTATCTTTTAATAGACTTAAAGAAGGGAATCCTACAATCAGTGAGGCATGGTAGAAAATGCAGTGTAAAACTACACTAGAGTACCTATTTAACACCTTGTCTGGTTCTTGTTTAACAATACTTAGGGGCTAGGAAAGAACAAATAAATCACATAAATATCAAGGATCTTAACAGAAAAATAAGCAAAATATTTAAGCTGATCTAATAGTGGCTTTAAACATAAATGGAGCAGCATCAAGGAAATTCTGACTTCTAGTTAACAGTTCTCCTGCAGTAGTTTGAATCTAATAGTTTCCTGGCAACTCATAAACACGGAAACACATTCAACTTACTGAAAGTCAAGATTTACAAGACAAACATTTCACTTTCCTAAATACTAAAATGAACCTGAAGTCTGGATCTAGTCCATTTATTCAAGTCTATTGCACTTGGTTTTAAAATCATAGAGCTGCAGAGAACCAAGGTGAATGAGCATAGGATTTATGACTGCAGGCTTTCAAAAAAGCAAATTCATCAAACAGTAACAAAGTATAATTATATAAGTCTGACATAGTTAGGGCCAACCCTTGCATTTTTTGCCAGGACTTTGAAAAATTACTGATTCCTGTTCCATTCTACTCTTGCCTCCAATAAATTAACCAACTCTTTTCCACCGTGCTCACATCCCATTTCCACTAAGAAAGAACAACACAATTTCCATGTGTTTAAATAAACAGGATAACCAGGCATCCCGGAAAACCTGAGAATGCACTGTTGTGGGGGCTCGTCCTGGTTTTACATAAAACTGTTTTATTGTCTGTTTTGTAGGCATCACTGGCTTTCAAATGAGAGCTCTTGTAAGGGTATGTGTAGACAGCCCATGGAAGCAAGTGTCACAGCCTAGGTCAACAGAGTTGGGCTGCTAGCGCTCTAAAAATAGCTGTATAGACAGCACTTTGAAGTTGTGTCTTGTGCTGAAGCTGAAGGATGTGGGTGGACTTCAGAGCCTGAGCTCCAGACTGAGACACAACTTTGAAGTGTGGATTGCATAGCTATTTTTAGAGCACTAGCATGAGCCCTGCTAGCCTAACTCTGTTGACCTGGGCCGGGAATCTTGCTTCTGCGTGCTGTGTAGACCTACCCAAAGTGTCTAAGTCACTTTTGAAAATGGGACTTAACCATTTTCAGTCACATAGGCCTTGCAATGCTGAGCAGAGAAACACCAAAATATCTTTAAAAATCTGGGCTGTACGTCTATTGACAGAAAGAAGATAGATGATTTTTAGTTCCGATCATAAGCACCAAAATTCAATGTACTGATTTCTACTTAGGGACAAATGCCACATTCCTTGCAATCCTCTTTCCACCAAACTCCTCTTGAGTCCAGTGGGAATTTGGGGTTTATAAATAACACAGAATCATGTCCTCAGTGTTTACTTTATTTTATTTACATAGGTTTCTAGAGAAGAAAATACTAATATGAGATAATGCTTTCATTTTGTAAAGATGCTGATGTAAATTATTATTCAGTTGATGATTTGATTGACAAAATATATTATTATTATTATATTTCAGTTCAACATGTTAACAATGCAAATTGGGATGAAATAATCCACATTTCCAATTTTACACATGTCAGAGTTACTGTTAATAATGATATGTCATTAAAATACTGTCATTTTGGAAGAATGTAGGGTCTGGACCTGTAAGGTGCTGAGCACCCACAATTCCAGGTGAAAGCAATGGAAGATAAGGATGCTCAGAATACTCCAGAGAAGCTCAACACCTCACAGGATTAGGCATTTTGGAATAGAATTGTAAGAAACTTAATTCTACATGATTTTAAATTGTTTCAACTTTTTATTTTGGACAGCACACGATGATGGAACATTTTTAGATTAGAATATAGTAATGACTATGAGCTACATTTTTACACAAAGTAATGGATTCTGAGGTTGAAATTCTTCCCCTTCCCACACAAACCTGTTATCAGACTTTGTATAGGGAACTCCATACTGACTGGAGGGAAGGAATTCTACCTCCAACCATGAGGCAGACCTCATTGTGCTACAACACAGACCATCAGCAATTGCTATGTTAAGCTTATGGTTTGGAAAAGCTGTTGCTTCATCTGTAAAATCAAGTAGAGTTGGACCTTGCAAAGGGAATTAAAACCAATAGTAAAATGTTCTATAGCCATATAAATAAAAAGAAAACAAAGAAAGAAGAAGTGGGACCGCTAAACACTGAGGATGGAGTGGAGGTCAAGGATAATCTAGGCATGGCCCAATATCTAAACAAATACTTTGCCTCAGTTTTTAATAAGACTTAAGAGGATCTTAGGGATAATGGTAGCATGACAAATGGGAATGAGGATATGGAGGTAGATATTACCATATCTGAGGTAGAAGAGAAACTCAAACAGCTTAATGGGACTAAATCGGGGGGCCCAGATAATCTTTATCCAAGAATATTAAAGGAATTGGCACATGAAATTGCAAGCCCATTAGCAAGAATTTTTAATGAATCTGTAAACTCAGGGGTTGTACCGTATGATTGGAGAATTGCTAACATAGTTCCTATTTTTAAGAAAGGGAAAAAAAGTGATCTGGGTAACTATAGGCCTGTTAGTTTGACATCTGTAGTATGCAAGGTCTTGGAAAAAATTTTGAAGGAGAAGGTAGTTAAGGACATTGAAGTCAATGGTAAATGGGACAAAATACAACATGGTTTTACAAAAGGTAGATCGTGCCAAACCAACCTGATCTCCTTCTTTGAGAAAGTAACAGATTTTTTAGACAAAGGAAACGCAGTGGATCTAATTTACCTAGATTTCAGTAAGGCGTTTGATACCATGCCACATAGGGAATTATTAGTTAAATTGGATAAGATGGGGATCAATAGGAAAATTGAAAGGTGGATAAGGACTTGGTTAAAGGCGAGACTACAACGGGTCCTACTGAAAGGTGAACTGTCAGACTGGAGGGAGGTTACCAGTGGAGTTCCTCAAGGATCGGTTTTGGGACCAATCTTATTTAATCTTTTTATTACTGACCTCGGCACAAAAAGTGGGAGTGTGCTAATAAAGTTTGCAGATCATACAAAGCTGGGAGGTATTGCCAATTTAGAGAAGGACAGGGATATCCTACAGGAGGATCTGGATGACCTTGTAAACTGGACTAATAGTAATAGGATGAAATTTAATAGTGAGAAGTGTAAGGTCATGCATTTAGGGATTAATAACAAGAATTTTAGTTATAAGCTGGGGACACATCAATTAGAAGTAACGGAGGAGGAGAAGGATCTTGGAGTATTGGTTGATCATAGGATGACTATGAGCCGCCAATGTGATATGGCCGTGAAAAAAGCTAATGCGGTCTTGGGATGCATCAGGAGAGGTATTTCCAGAAGGGATAAGGAGGTTTTAGTACCGTTATACAAGGCACTGGTGAGACCTCACCTGGAATACTGTGTGCAGTTCTGGTCTCCCATGTTTAAGAAGGATGAATTCAAACTGGAACAGGTACAGAGAAGGGCTACTAGGATGATCTGAGGAATGGAAAACTTGTCTTATGAAAGGAGACTCAAGGAGCTTGGCTTGTTTAGCCTAACTAAAAGAAGGTTGAGGGGAGATATGATTGCTCTCTATAAATATATTAGAGGGATAAATACCGGAGAGGGAGAGGAATTATTTAAGCTCAGTACCAATGTGGACACAAGAACAAATGGATATAAACTGGCCACCAGGAAATTTAGACTAGAAATTAGACGAAGGTTTCTAACCATCAGAGGACTGAAGTTTTGGAATAGCCTTCCAAGGGAAGCAGTGGGGGCAAAAGATCTATCTGGCTTTAAGATTAAACTCGGTAAGTTTATGGAGGAGATGGTATGATGGGATAACATGGTTTTGGTAATTAAATATGCATGGTAAATAGGCCCAATGGCCTGTGATGTGATATTAGATGGGGTGGGATCTGAGTTACCCAGGAAAGAATTTTCTGTAATATCTGGCGGAAGAATCTTGCCCATATACTCAGGGTTTGACACGGTCTCCCACAGTATTCTTGTCAGCAAGTTAAAGAAGTATGGGCTGGATGAATGCACTATAAGGTGGATAGAAAGTTGGCTAGATTGTCGGGCTTGACGGGTAGTGATCAATGGCTCCATGTCTAGTTGGCAGCTGGTGTCAAGTGGAGTGCCCTAGGGGTCGGTCCTGGGGCCGGTTTTGTTCAATATCTTCATAAATGATCTGGAGGATGGTGTGGATTGCACTCTCAGCAAATTTGCAGATGATACTAAACTAGGAGGAGTGGTAGATACGCTGGAGGGCAGGGATAGGATACAGAGGGACCTAGACAAATTGGAGGATTGGGCCAAAAGAAATCTGATGAGGTTCAATAAGGATAAGTGCAGGGTCCTGCACTTAGGACGGAAGAACCCAATGCACAGCTACAGACTAGGGACCGAATGGCTAGGCAGCAGTTCTGCGGAAAAGGACCTAGGGGTGACAGTGGACGAGAAGCTGGATATGAGTCAGCAGTGTGCCCTTGTTGCCAAGAAGGCCAATGGCATTTTGGGATGTATAAGTAGGGGCATAGCGAGCAGATCGAGGGACGTGATCGTTCCCCTCTATTCGACATTGGTGAGGCCTCATCTGGAGTATGGTGTCCAGTTTTGGGCCCCACACTACAAGAAGGATGTGGAGAAATTGGAGAGAGTCCAGAGGAGGGCAACAAAAATGATTAGGGGTCTGGAACTCATGACTTATGAGGAGAGGCTGAGGGAACTGGGATTGTTTAGTCTGCAGAAGAGAAGAATGAGGGGGGATTTGATAGCTGCTTTCAACTACCTGAGAGGTGGTTCCAGAGAGGATCCTTCTAGACTATTCTCAGTGGTAGAAGAGGACAGGACAAGGAGTAATGGTCTCAAGTTGCAGTGGGGGAGGTTTAGGTTGGATATTAGGAAAAACTTTTTCACTAGGAGGGTGGTGAAACACTGGAATGCGTTACCTAGGGAGGTGGTAGAATCTTCTTCCTTAGAAGTTTTTAAGGTCAGGCTTGACAAAGCCCTGGCTGGGATGATTTAATTGGGGATTGGTCCTGCTTTGAGCAGGGGGTTGGACTAGATGCCCTCCTGAGCTCCCTTCCAACCCTGATATTTTATGATTCTATGATCGCCATATTTGGGGTCGGGAAGGAATTTTCCTCCAGGGCAGACTGGAAGAGGCCCTGGAGGTTTTTCGCCTTTCTCTGTAGCATGGGGCACGGGTCACTTGCTGGAGGATTCTCTGCTCCTTGAAGTCTTTAAACCACGATTTGAGGACTTCAATAGCACAGACATAGGTGAGAGGTTTTTTGCAGGAGTGGTGGGTGAAATTCTGTGGCCTGCGTTGTGCAGGAGGTCAGACTAGATGATCATAATGGTCCCTTCTCACCTAAATATCTATGAATCTATGAATCTCTGTTCTCCCTACACATGAGCTATGGGTCATTGAATCCAGGATCCCCACACTCACCCATCTGCCTTAGATACATCACAATCTTCCTTTCCATGACAGCCTTATTTGGAGCTGGCATGGAATATCCCACTGTGGTGTGCAGGCAATTGGACCTCCCTCTGCATGACTATCCTGCCCATGTCTATCCTCATGCAGCACAACTGTAAGTGGTATGGATTGTCTGGATGGTCTCATTCAAGCTTCCAGGCTGGAGTGAATTTCACCCTAACTAAGCACTAATTAAGGTAGGCGGAGTATATGTTTTAAAACAAATATCAAAGATGAGTCATGGAAAACGCTGATTGAAATGTAAAACTCATTTGTGATATTTTCCCTCTCTTGTCCTACATCAAGTTCTTCTCGTAACATCCCCAAATGCAGGCTAAGGCAGGACAAAAGTTCAGCACTGGGTTTTTGCAAAATGCATTGGTGGCATCTGTTTGTTCAGTGTAATGAAAACTAATTTTAAAACACCTGACACTCTTGCTCCTGTGACACAGGAATCCATGATCTACACTCAATACAAAGTTAAAACACAGTGTATATTTATATGTATGCAAAATGAGTTCTCATTCTAGTTTCCAATGGATGGGTGCCCACAGAACAAAAATACTTAAATTCCCTATAACTGGCTCCCTGGAAATTTTAGAAAGATGAAGGACTGCTTGCTCATGGAGACTGAACTATACTCTTTCCACAATACATGTTTTTTCCCCAGCCATTGAGGAAGTATGTTGGTCAGTGCAGTGTGCCTATGCTGTACCCTTTCTGTGGATAAACAGAGGATTTAGATCTGAACTTTTCTTGAGTAGTAATTTCCCTTGGCACTTAAAATGTATTTAAAAATATGGCACTGACTTCCACTGTTATGTGCACATTAAATGAAGACAAGGAAACTCAAAAGAACTCTTATATTTTCCCACATAGCATTCAGAAAAATAGTTTCTCTGCAGTTTTTGATCTTTGGGATACAATATGTATTTTAGACTAATTCCTCATGCTTTCATTTAGGAAAAAAATGTAATGTGAACTACATATGGTGAGTAATGTGCATTAATAAAATTCCCTGGAATTTTAATAGATTTTGCAGCAGTTCAGTCATATTAGGCTTTCAAGTGTAATACACATATTTAAATTAGAATCACAGTGACATATCAGATTATTTAATATAGCTGAGGCTTTTGGCAGATAATCCATCCAGAAAAGTATTTTAGAATGATAGATCCCAGTTTCTAACAGGTTCTCGTTGTAATCAAATTATTTAAGACTCTGTAGGTTATTTTAAGGGTATTTTTTAAGTAAACTACTTTATACGAATTGGAAAGCATGTAAAAGATACTCAAAATCCCTAAAAAAAGTAGATTATTAAAATATATAAAATATTGTACAATATCCCGACACATTTAGCAAATTCAGCATATTTTACTATAAAAGTGTTTTAGGGCCAGATTCTGTCAACCTTACTTACAATGAGTAGTATCCTTATTCCCTGAATAATTCCACTTATATCAATGGGACTCAGTGAGCAATAAAGCAGACTAGTGTACATGCTTAATTTTAAGCACGAGTAGACAGAGTTCAGTAGGAATATTCTTGTGCTGTAAGTTAAGCATGTGTAAAAGGACTAGGGGCTAATAAGGGTGGCAGAATCTGATCCATAGAAAATGTACATTGGTGTATCAGAAATAGTAGGTTCTAAAATCCTCTATTACTACATGACAAATGGACACAAATATTTTTTTATTTATACATTTATTGTTCTAAATGTTTATAATTTTGTAAAAGGAATCTGGAAGGTAGATCTAACTATAGTGGATGTTGATTCAAAATCTGAGGGAAATCCTGTTGTTAGAAGTACGACTCTAGAAAGTTGTACTAGACTTATACTTAGGTATATACTTTATGTGAACATAAGTTCCTTCAAGATGACAACCTTTGTCAGCACATTTAAATCTGGTTCTAATGCTCATCTTCTAACGTCGCCACTCCCAACAACCTTCATCATTTTTGGCTGCATCACATTGGATGCCAATAGTATAGTGACGGGTTTCAGAGTAACAGCCATGTTAGTCTGTATTCGCAAAAAGAAAAGGCATACCTGTGGCACCTTAGAGACTAACAAATTTATTTGAGCATAAGCTTTCGTGAGCTACAGCTCACTTCATCACGAAAGCTTATGCTCAAATAAATTTGTTAGTCTCTAAGGTGCCACAAGTACTCCTTTTCTTTTTGCGAATAGTACAGTGGTTACTTCTTATACATTCAATCACTATTAGAGCTGCTATCATCCTGGCAGCTCAATTACTTACATGGTTTGTCTAACTTATTTCCTTTTCTCAGTTATCATCAAAGCTGAACATGCATCTTGACCCTTCCAGATAGGGTTATTGCAGTGTACTACACAGGAGACTATACTTGAAACATGGCTAGTCAGAAGCATGAATGATATGTCATCTGATAATGGTGTTGGCAATAGGGAGCACATTACACAGTGCTTCAAAGACTTCACTGGCTTCCTGTTTGCTCTGGTTGCCCTTTAAGGTGTTGAGCGGGATCTTTAAAGCCCTGTTGGTGTGGATCCTAGCTATCTGCAATACCACTTCACTCCCTTTATCCTGACCTGACAGTTGAGATAACCTCACCTGCTTCAGCTGACAGGTGCTTAGATATCATGGTGGTGACTAGTGAAATATTAAAACTAAATAGTTCACCTAGGGACTAGTGGCAGGCCCCTGACTTTGCAATTCACCAGTTGGTCTAACAGTATCCAATGACATGACATAGACTAAGGAAAATAATTGTTTTCATATTAGCTAATATGCTCTAATTAACATGAATTTAAACGTGACTTTACACCTGGTATAGAGAGGCAAGTTGCATTTAAAAATGTTAGCTGGTTGCAGACAACCCTAGGGCAGACCACGACCAGTTAACACATGATGGGAAAAGAACAGATATTTGCACTATAGTAACTATGGTTCTTCAAGCTATATTGCGTACACAGATTCCACTCTTGGCGTGCATTCACCCAGCACCCATGAGATCTAATTGTTTTTGGCCAGCTATGTCTGTAGGGTCAGTGCCTTCACCCTAAGTGTCCTCATGCCTCCCCACCTAGGGGCATAAAAAGTGGAGCAGGCCTAACTGTACTTCAGTTCCTTCACCAATACAGAATCCCATAGGAGTAGGACTCTGCAGTAGTGGGGAAAGAGGGCAAGTTGTGGAATCTGTGTGGACAAGAGATCTCAAGAGATCTCTCAGTTACTGTAGGGTAAGTAATCATTCTTCTTCATATGGTTGTCCAAACAGATTCTGCTGTTGGTGACTAAACAAGCAGTTACTTAATTGCTTGGAGGGGGTAATAGGAATCCCCTTTAAATAATCACTGCAGAACAGGCCTAAAAAAACCTGGCATCTGACTTGAAAGCCTCTACTAAGGAATACATGTGTGGATCCAACCCCACATAGCTGCTTTACAGATTTCAGGGACATTCTTCAAACAGGCAGCAGAGGTTGCCTGAGCCCTAGTACAACTAGGTGGATCTAACCTGGCTAACTCATAACATGTCCTCCTACAGCTGGAGATGCATTTGGACAACATATGTGAGGATATAGGTTGCCTCTTAACTCTAATGGAGAAGGCCACAAATAGTCTGGGCACGTTTCAGAATATTTGTCCTGTCTAAATAAAAAGACATTGTGTATGAAGCATTGCTTCCCCTGGGGTAGAGTGAGATGTAGGAAAGAAAACCAGGACGTGAATGGATTGGTTTAGATGGAACTCTGAGACAAGCTTGGGTAGATACTGGGGATGAAGTCAAAGAGTAACCCTGTCCTTATGAACCACTGTACATGGAGGACCTCTCATGAGGGCCTGAATCTCCCCTGCTCTCCTAGCTAATACAAAGACCATCAGAAAAAGTCTTCTTTGTCAGATGCTATAGAGAGCAGGTTGCTAAGGGTTAAAAGGGGGGGGACCCCAGGAACCCTGCTAATACTATATATATTAAGGTTCCAAGAAGGAGGAAGTTCCCCACTGAGAACAAAATGCACGTCAAAGTTTAGGGGCAAGTTGCAATTGTTTTCTCTCCTAGTCTCTCCAATGGGCACTCCTTTTCAAGTGACAGGCCTCAGCCTGCACTCTTGCTGAGCATTAGGAACTCTGTGGTTTAGCCACTTTAGACTGGATCATCAGGCTACACCACCCTCTGTTCCCACACTCATGCTCTGTACCCTGGTTACAGGGCAAGTGATGCCTTATATCCTCTTGTAGTCCCTCACAATTGCACTGCTTAGGTGACAGATTTCATTACCTTCACCTCTCTCTTGGTAGAACACAAAATGCCTATAATAACCAGACAGGCTGAGGAAACCCTCCACCTGCTTCCTGGTTGCAGGGGTCGGGCAATCTGTCAGTGCCTGGACTTTATTCGCAAGGGGGTATAGTTGGCCCTGCCCCACAGCGTACCTGCAGTATGTCACTTCTCTTTGCCCCAGGTGGCATTTGGCTGGGTTTGCCCTAAGTCCTGCCTTCTTAAGGGCTTTGAACAACTACGGTGATGTGACATAGGTGGTCCTCACAGCTGCTGCTATAGAAGTCATCAATGTAGGCAGCTGCATACTGATCGTGAGGTCGAAGTAGCTGGTCCATTAATCGCTGAAAGGTTGCGGCTACTTTGCATAGGCCAAAGGGCATTGTCATTAATTGATAGAGGCCAAGGGTATCAGGAAGGCCATCTTCTCCCAGGAAGCCCTTGTCAGAGGGATTTGCCAGTAACCTTTCATTAAGTCCAATATGGAGATATATCTGTCTTTTCCCAGTCTCTCTAATAGCTCATCTACCTGGGGCATAGGGTAGGCATCAGAGCGGGATATCATGTTGACTGTGATGTCCCAGGTCTTGAAGCCAGGTCTGGGAGTCCCCAGACAGCTGTCACATGCAGGCCTCCATCCAATGTCTGCTGAAACCTGGTGGGCTGAGAAATTAGTAGGACTATAGCCTCAGCCAAGGCACTATCCATGGGAGTCCTGATTGGAGGATTGTCCAGCTCCAGTGATTGGTCCAACTACACTATTTAAACCAGAAAGAGGCACAGGAAATTTGTCTGAGCAACTAGGTGATTTTCTGTTGTGGCTGCATTGGATCCTGCTTGTGCCTGCCTCCTGCACCTGATTGGAGGATTGCCTGGCTCCAGTGATTAGTCCAACTACAGACGCTCCCCGGGTTACGCAAACCTGATTTACACAAATCCGCACATACAGAAAAAGTTCTGTAAGCTAGAAATAGGAGGGTTTGGGGGTTTTTTGCGTAATGGTCAGAGATACGTTTCTGACTTACGCAAAATTTGAGTTACACAAGGTGTTCCAGAATGGAACGCTTGCATAAGTCGGGGAGCATCTATAGGCTGACTACAAGGCCAGACTGCCTACATCCCGGTCCATAACACTGACCTTTCTGAAGTCTATACAGAACTGTGTTGTATGATCAGCTTTTGGCACTAATACAATGGGGTTCCTCCATTCACTGCAGGACTCCTTGATGATCCCTACTGTAGAATAGCAGCATGGAGTTCCTTGCAGACTATAGCCCACATCTTCCTCGGCAGGGGCCAATGATTCTCGTGCACCTTCTATCCAGGGGTCATCACAATGTGGTGGTGGACTAGGTGTGTCCTACCTGGGAGGGCCAAGAACATTGCAAGGAAGTCCTGCATCAACTGCAACAGTTCGAGCTTGCTGTGCCAGGCTCAGCTCTGGCCCCATCAGCGCAGGTGCTGGGTCCAATGTCTTTTCCCTTCCCAACTTTCATGTGCACAGCACTGAGTAGTCCAGGTGGAGAAGTCTCTGGCAGAACTTGTGGGGCACCAATAGCTCACACCATACCTCTTGGGTTTGTGGGGGGAGGTCCTCTGGTTACCCTCTAGAGTCGCCCATTCCAGAACTTGAAGTGGGGCCACTGATTTGACCATTGGACTTCGCCCTCCTCTCTGTCGGGGATGGTCACCTGCTCCCAGGCCCGTCTCAGAGTCTGGTCTTCTAACTGTTATTGTACAAAGTCCTCATTTTCAGTGAACCAACTGAGGCTGAGGTATTCCTGGGCTAGTATATTGTTGGGTTGGCATCCCTGGCTTGCCTGAGGCACCCTCCTCCAAGCCTTCTGCTTTATTCTGACCCCTAAGCCCCCTAATTTTTTGGTCAGGGTTGTTCTCAACCAGGGGCCCTTTGTTCCACTGCTGCAGGAGTTCCCCAAACCATCGTCAGTCCTTCCCAGTATAGGGTAGGCCAGAGTGGCTTGCAAAGCTGACCTGGCAAGTCTCTGAGTGGCCTCCCACTTCCAGCTGCACTTTTGTCATTGGGTAGGTTTACATGTCCCTGTGGATATACTTGGAGATAGATCGGGCCCTAGTCGTGTTGGGGGACTCTACCAAGCTGGTCTGTATGATGGTCTGGCTACACCCAGAGTCCAGTAAACCCATCACTCTAGTCCATTGACTTGTACTGACAGGAGCATCTTGGCTAGGCTCAGTTCCCAGGCTCTGGTGCCTGACATCCATGCCCGCTTGTAGCTGCAGTCCATGCACTCCTGCCTAAAATGCCCCTCTTGGCCACACTTGAGGCAATTGCCTTTTGATGTCACTGGTGGCAGACCGGCCTCCAGGGCTCTCAGGTGGGACATATCCCCCCCTTCAGCGACCTAGGTCTCCCCTCTATTCCACCTTGTTGGTTAGGTCTGCTGCTGTGGACAGTGCTGCCTCCCTGGGATACGGCCAGTTTAGCTGCCCTTGGTCTCCTCTCCTAGCCTCGCCATTGCCCGGGGTCAGCATTTTGGGTCCTTGGGGCCCCTGACCTCAGCCGGACCTTTGACAGCTGCATAATTTTCCATCAAGGTATGATTTCTGCCAGAGTCAAAGGTGCTTTACCCTTCCTTCCCACCAGCTGGGAGAATTTGGGTGAACTGCTCTAACACTACAGCTTCTGCCACCTGTACTCTGGTCTGCTTTTTTTTGGTTCAACCAGCTGCAACACTGTTCCTTCAAGTGTTGGGCCACCACATGGGGCCAGCCTCCGAGAGGGTAGCTCTCTTTAAGGAATCTTTGGCAGAACATTTCACGGTTGATATCCAGGTACTCCAGGATGGTGGCCTTTACCTTGGTGTACTCTAATGCTTCTGAGAGGTCCAGGCCCTGATAGGCTGCTTGTGCCGGGCCTGTCAAATATGGGGCTATAAGGGTGACCCAATGTTGTGGTGGCCACCTGCTTAAAAGTGACCAGGAAGGCTTCTGGGTTGTCCCTGGGGCCCATTTTCTTAAGCCTGATGGGTAACCCAGTTGGCAGGGTGTCCTGTGAGGGCCCAAACATCCCAGCATTAGATTCCTCTGGCAGCTGCAACAGTGTTGCCACTTGCTGGACCAGGCATTCATACTGTGCCTGATGTTGGGTCTCCAGCTCCTGAAGTAGCTGTTGCTACTGCTGCAGCAGCTTGGCGGCTGGCTGTTGTTGCTGAGCTATGCTGCTGTAATATCTGGCCCTGTTGTTGCTGAACTAACGGTTGTTGCTGATTCTCCAGCATCCATTTCAGCAGCTTTTCAGTTTCCAATGGTGAGGTCTGGAGGGCCAGGGATGAATGGCAGGCACGGAGCACCCTCCCACAGGACCCTCTTAAGGAAAGCTTGAGAGGCAGGTGGCAAGGCTGCCCTTGCCTCCTGGAGTATACAATGGGGGATGCGAGGAGTGGAGAGCCCCAGGTGCTGGCCAAGCACCAAGGGGTCCACTCAGTCCCTTTGGTTGTAGTACAGGAGGTCTCCGATCCTGGTGGTACCTGCCAAGACCAACCTCTGGTGCACCCAGGGAGACTCTGCCACCTGCACCCCGAGATGGGGATTGTGTAGCAGGTGCTCCACAAGGAGGTTCTTCCCCTTGGCAGGTGCTGTGGATGTGGTCGCTGAGACCAGTTTCCAGGTCCTTAGGAGGTCCTGGTAGAAGACTGTCAGCTCAGAGACATCTTGCAGGAGACCCCTTGGATGGAGGTAGAAGAGCTGCTGGTCATATTGGAGCCCCCAGAGCTGGTGGAGGATGGCATGTGCCAGCGTGCTCCTTGTTGAACTACCTCCACCATAAAGGAGTCTCTGCAGGGCCTGGAAGCAGAAGACATGGACCTGACTGTGGCAGAGATGCATGGCACCTCTTTAGCTCATGCACCCACCCACATCTAAAGGTCCCTCCCCCAGCCTAAGGGGATGAGATGATGAACCCAGAGTTCACGTAAGTTTGGGGGACAACAAATGAAAAACAGGAATGTAAGTGAAAGTCACAGGGTCAAAAGCAGAAAGCCAGAGGGGCACACCAACCACAGAACCCCGGACAGCACCCACTGCTCCTCAAAGGCATCCAGGGAGCCAGTGGATGCTGCCCAGAAGAACTCTGCCTGGCAACATGACTTCAGGGAGGAACATAAAGAGGCTCCACAGTTGCAGAGCACCTTTTGGTTCAACATCCTTCTCCAGTTTTGATGGACAGCACCTTGGCTATCACCAGGAGGAGGTTGACAAGGAGGACTTGCGATGAGGTCACAGATGAGGTGTGCGAATATAAGGAGATGCAGGGAGAAGTGCAGCCAGAACCTGAGCGGAAAGTTCTGGAGGGGCTGAAAACGGGCTGCAACCTGGCGCACTCAAGGTAGATGTGTGCCAGTGTTGGGGAAGAATCTTTAGTTATGGTTTCTATGTTGGCCATATTGGTTTTTAACTTATTGTTGGTCTCCATATTGGGAGACCTTCTTCATGTCCGTGCCTGGGTCCTTTGCTAAAAAGTGCGGGAAAAAGGGAAGGTCACCTGACTACAGGGGTGAAAGTAACTTAAAGGACTTACTGGTACGCCGGAGTCCTGAGCAGGGAGCGTGGCCTCAACTGTAAGGGGCGTGGCCTCAACCAGAAGAGGCGGGGCCTTTAAATACCTGGGCCCTTTAAATCAAGATTTAAACACCCAGGGACTCCGGCTGTGGCTGGGAGCCCCGGGGCCTTTAAATCACCTGCAGAGCTACCAGCTGCAGAGGTGGCTGGGAGCTCCAGGGCTCAGGGGCAATTTAAAGGGCCCAGGGCTCCAGCCACCACTACCGCAGCTGAGCTCCTTTAAAGCCCCTTTAAATCACCAACAGAGCCCTGCCGCCGCTACCCCAGTGCTCCGGCAGCAGGGCTCGGACAGCACTTTAGAGGGCCTGGGGCTCCCCGCGGTGGCCGGAGCCCTGGGCCCTTTAAATCATCGCTGGAGCCCTTCTGCTGCTACCCCAGGGCTTCGGCAGCGGGGCTTGGGAGGCAATTTAAAGGGCCTGGGGCTCCGGCCGCTGCAGGCAAATAGTGGTGATTCTTACTTGAGTCATCACAGTGACTATCAAAATTAGATGACACAATTTGCAGGCTTACTTGATGTACTTTTCTGACACCATTAAGCCCTGAAGCTTAATTCCTTTTCCTTGCACAAATGTAATCTCTGATCTCTAGCATCAGCTTTTAATAGCTTCCTGTTCTTAAGGTAGATGGTGGGGATCTGTGGGCTTGGAGCTCTGGTTCTCCATGGACTTCCACGATCCAAGGAATTTAGAGGCTATGCTCTCAGCATCCTCCACAACTCCCCAAGGGAAGCGTGACGGTGTCTATCACCTCTTCTCTGTCCCCTGCAGGAGATTATGTTGCCCTTACACCCACCTGGTCAAGGAAAACCTACTCAGACTGGACTGCCAACAAGACTTTGTTCGCCAGATGCCCAGAAGGGCCAGGAGGAGACACTGACCCACTGGGAGCCAGCAGGCTAAATAAGGCTTGCCTACTTCTCCATAGGGACATCGTGGGGGGAGACTGGGACAGGAGAGCTTCAACCTCACCTCAGTACTAGCCCAGAATTCCAGGGCCAGGTCAGGGCCTTCCCTTCAGGCACCACAACGAAGTGCTTGCCTTTGAGTTTTGTTTGCTTGTTTAAAGACACAGACAACCAGATTTTAAGTTTTGATATCTTTAGTTAACTGTTGAGAGACTGACACTGAGATTAGAGCATGGGCCACCTTTCGCCAAGCAGGTAGCGACAACTTGTGGGGTCAGGCAGAGAATGCTTTGCCCCTCAAGGGGTGCTATGGAGCAGCCCCATCTGTGACAACTTGGTACCAGAAGTGGGATCAATTTTTCCCTTTCTGTAAAAAGGAACCATGGAGGAGGCTGTATGACTCCTGTTTCAGCAGCAGCAGGACCAGGCAGTGGCATAGCCACTTTCCCCGGAAGCACAACAGGAGGAGGGCCACGCAGCAGCAGCAAGTTGTGCTCCTCAAGCTACTACTGCAGCAACAGTGGTTCCCGGAGGTGATGTTCAAGCAGATCACTGGTCACATCAACTCCGAAGTGACGCCCTTGGCACCAGGTATAGCTCTTCTCAAATTGGGACTTGCGGGATGATCCTCAGGCATACCTCATTATGTTGAGCAGATGACCCTTGCTGCTCAATTGGAGAAGACTACCTGGGACGCATGACTAGTTCCTTTTCTGTCCAGGGAAGCTCTGATGGCTCACTGGGCCTTAGATTGTGAAGACACAAAGGACTATCCTCAACCAAGTAAGAGTATTACCAGAGACTTATGAAGATCCGAGGAAGTTCCGATGAAGTGAGCTGTAGCTCACGAAAGCTTATGCTCAAATAAATTGGTTAGTCTCTAAGGTGCCACAAGTACTCCTTTTCTTTTTGCGAATACAGACTAACATGGCTGTTACTCTGAAACCAGAGACTTACTGGCCCCAGTTCCACACAGACTTTTTTTTGTCATATCGGCCATGACCCCAGGCCATGACCCCGGGCTGTCGCCCACCAACTGAAGGAGTGGGCCATCTGCTGGCTTCAGCCAGTGTCCTGCTCTCTAGCCAAAACTGTAGAGACTGTTGTTCTAACAGTATTAAGAGATTTTGCCAGTCACCATTCAAATGTGGGTATGCTCATACAACCCCAGCACATTGACAGCTGCCATCCATCTCACCGAGGACATTATGTTTGCAGGTTGGCCTGGCTAGCGTGAGCGATGTACGCCTAGTGAAGTCCGGCCTCAACCTCCCACAGAATCTATTTGGGGTACCAGGATGTCTCTCAGAAGTCCTATAATGAGGGGTGACTCCAGATGGCACCGCACTACACCACTGCAAGAGTAGTCAGAGGGGGAGAGTGCGGAGCGGTGCCTGGGAGCTTCCTCTAATCAAATGGTCATTTGTCTCCACTGTGGAAAGCCGGGGAATGTCAGCCGCTTGTGACCCCTTGTGGAATGCAATCTCATGGAGTGTGGCTTCGCAGAGTGCTGGGGCCTCTTTGGCAGAACAGATGAGAACTGTCTCTTGCTGAGCATTTGTAGTTTCAGTTGTCCTCAGAGACCGAACAGTGTTGGGGCTAATGGACTCTGGGTGCTTCCAAAGCCTAGTTTGGGAAATCCTACTAGATCCTGGAGAGTTATGGGAGTCTGAACACTCTTCTGTGGCGCAATAATACAGCTAAATTCCCACAGATATTAACAAGTGTTGGGGGGTTGTTTTTTTTTAAGCCAGATCTTACAGTTCTTATTAAGTTAAAACACCGAGTGAACTGCAGGATTGAGCCTCATACTGGTGTATTGAAAAAAGGGCGTCTTATAGTTCAAAGGTACAGAGTTTATAAAATCTTGCACCGTGTTCTGATTTCAAATGTGAATTGAAATTCTCAATTTCAAACTCTTCAGCTGCTGTATATGAGTGCAGCTTCATTGAAGTCAATGGAACTACACCCATTTACATCAATGGAGGATCTGGCCCATTATCTTTGTGTATAATGTACCACTATGCTAGCATTTCAAATAAGTTATAGACATGGAAATAGTACTTAAATTAAACTATTTAAAGCGAGGTTCCACTCTGAAGAGTAACTATGTAAAAATGGTGTCATCTTATTCAGCAAATCTTCTTGTCATAACTGTTTTATCTAATGACAAAAATAAGTCTTTACTGTTTTTAACTCCTGTTAGCAGTGTTGAGTCTGCAATGCTAAAAGAGTGAGCTGGATTCTATTCCTTCTTGTACATCAACAAAACTATTTGCTAAATTCCAATCTGATGTACCTGTGCCAATTTCCCAAAGCATTGAAGACACTGGTGTTGCAGAAATGTCATTTAGGGTATAACTGGACATCAGTGGGGATGCCGAGATGTAACCAAGGGCTTAATTTAGCTTGTAGAATCTCTGTTACTGTTGATAACATATGAGAAAAGCTCAAATTGAGATTGTAGTGCAGGTAGTTAGAAAAAAAACCTGCAAACTGAGCACATTTGATCTTGGAAGTAGTAAATCATGGAAGTAGTAAACGTGGAACCTCAGAATGCCATTTTTAGAGTCATTTTGCAGAGGAGAATCATACTTTCAAGGGAAGGAGAGACAGAAACAAGAACTCAGATCTTACACAACCAGCAGCAGTAAAGATATCCTTGGGAGCAGCAGCTGTGGATAAAAGGGCCGGCCTGAATTAACTTTATTGGTAGTGGTGGGTGGCCTGAACTAATTGTACTGAGTGGGAGGAAGGCAGGCTGGCCTGATTTAACTGCACTGAGGAGGAGTGGGATTCACTGTATTGGGGACATTCATGGCAGGGGCTACTTCTCCCCCTGGTATTCCAAGAATCCCAGGTAGTGACTCTGATCTAAGCAATTTGGGCAAGTTGCTGACCAAAGCTGTCCTCAGGTTACAAAGCTTTCAAGTGGGGACCATCAATACACTAAAGAATATTGGTTTTCTTACTGATACCACCCATCCACCAAGAGACTTTGGGGAAGTAATTACTTGAATGCTGTAAGCACATTTTTATTTTTGATTACACCTGTCCCATGTATTGTAATATTCACAAGCACCTACTTATTCAAAGCACTGTCATTCATTCATTAATTTATCCTTACAACACCCTTGTTTGGTACGTAAATGTTCTTAGCCTCTGCTGAAGCAGTGGTGTAATGACTTGCCTATAGCCACACAATGAGTCTTTGGTGGAGCTAGGATTACCACAGCCAACTTCCTCGCTCTCAACTCTGTGCACCTTCCTGAAGAGGGGCTTGCCTTCCAAACATGTAATTATATATATGTCACCTTTTAATTGTTTCACTATCTTTATTTATGAACTTATTCTCTCTCTCTCTCTCTCTTAACCCAGTGGTACCTTTCATTGCGACATCACCTGTTTGTGCTTTACAAGGGAGCTCAAGGGGGAACTTTTTATCTGCATGTTCATGAAGTCTGCTCAAGAAAAGTGTTAACTAAGCTCTTATGCAACCTAGAAGATGAAATAATGAACAATATTAGTGAAGGTGCATTTGTACACATGGACAGGGACAATGAAATAACACACATGAGCTGTACATACATATGGCTATAACTTAGGAGATGAATTATTAAGGGAGAGGAAATTATAGTTGTCTGTTTATACTCACCCAGGAGGATAGCTTGCTTAAACAAAACATGCTCTGACATAATTGTAAGAAACTTGGACATTTAATAAATGAAGTACTTTTATATAAAAGGTTAAGAGGAAGTTAGTTCTGTACTTGGTTTTTGGAGGCAGACGGCCAGATTCTCAATTGGTGCACTCTGATTAACTTAATGAAGATATGCTGACTTAAACCATCTGAGGATCTGACTCAGAATTTTTCCTATAGACATATCATTATGAAGATAATATTTACAGGCTGAGAGAAAATACATGGGTCTAAAGCAAATTTGCTTAACTATCATGAAGGCAGTTAGGAAGCAGAGAAAAGAAATAGTTACCTATGTAACCGAAGTTTGTTTTTCATTTCAGGCATCTAATTTATTTTCTGTCTTCTCTCTTGTAAACTTCTAATAAATACAAATTTTTGGTTTTATCCAACCTGAATTGAATATTGTGTGTCTGGCCTGATTAACTTAATTGCTGATGCTCTTGAAAGGATCTTGTTTCTGTCCTCTCTGGGGATGCTGGGGAAAGGACAAATACTAGCCTGGATATTACTTGTGGACATAGAGAAGGTGGTGGGTCTTTTTTTGCCTAGAACAGTGCCAAAGAAGGACCTGTGGGCACAGCTGAGAGAATAAGAGGGCTAACCTATCTGAAAGTACAGAGCACAATTGCATAACACTGTTTGGATTCATTTCAGCTATCAGCTCACAGCCGGTCTCTCACCTGTCCTAAACTCCACTTAGTTACAACCACAATATTGGCTGGCTGATTCCTAAGGTTAACTACAGTCCCAAGAAGATCAATAAAACACAGAAAGACTGATTTCTTTTCTATTGTCCTGCACCTTATATAGACAATTTGTACCATTGCAAAGTAAGTGTAAAATCATAGGTGTAGTTTGACTGTTATATGGGGGGGAGGGGCAAAGCATGGGCACACCCTGCACACATGTGCACGCTGAAGCAAGTTTCCTTGGCTCGCTGGCTCTTTCCCCTTGCCTGGAGTGGTACCTGGGCTGCTGGTGCTGGCGGGGATGGGATGATTTAATGGGGGAGCGGCTGGTGCTGGCGGCCACTCCAGCACCAACTGCTGCAGCCACTTAGGGGATGCCGCATGAAGGGCTTCTGCTTTCCCCCACCCATTGCCCTGTCCCCGTCTCTTCACCCTGCCCTATCCCACTGTCTCTTTCTCCGGCCCCCATTGCCCTACCCCGCAGCCACTCACCGTTGTACAGGAAATAGGTGGGCACAGGGACCCAGGAGGTGGCATCCAGCTGCCAAGGCAGTGACCCGGAGCACAGGGGAAAAGCTTCTCTGTGCTGGGGTGGGAAAGGAGGCGCAGCATGGGAAGGACAGAGCACCCCCCCTCCCCCCCCGGGGCAGGCCGAGCAGATCAAGCTCTTCGGGGCAGCTCGGCACACGCAGAAAGGGGGGTGGGGGAGCACGTGACCACGTGTGATACCCCCCCACACACTGTGCCTGAACCCCCCCCCCCAAACTACGACTATGTGTAAAATGCTACTAAATCGGAACGGTAGTGTTTTTACTCCCATATCTGCACTTATTTTGCTGGTCTATGTGACTGCGGCAGGTAAAGGACAGTGGAGTTTGGCTCAACTCAGTATATTGCCAACATCAAGTGCACAAAAATCATGAGTCAGGCTCCCCCAGAATAATGAGATGGCTTAAAAATCATGATTTTTTGCATGAACCATTTTGGGGGATCAGGGCTAGATATTTTACTCTTTTTAACAATGAAAGAGATACTCATGCAATCTCTCAATGCCAGCAGCTGGGGTTTTAAGGAAGACACCAAACATCATGAGTCCTGCAATAAAACTGCAAGAGTTTGCAACACTGCAATACAGCCGAACTACTTTTTCACCATTAAGAACGAGGGGGAGTACTTGTGGCACCTTAGAGACTAACACATTTATTTGTGCATAAGCTTTCGTGGGCTAAAACCCACTGCATCTGATGAAGTGGGTTTTAGCCCACGAAAGGTTATGCCCAGATAAATGTGTTAGTCTCTAAGGTGCCACAAGTACTCCTGGTTCTTTTTGCTGATACAGACTAACACAGCTACCACTCTGAAACCTTTCTCACCATTAAGTCTCTCCAACTGAGGACTGAGGCAGACAGGAAAAGCAGGGAAGGGAAACATGCACTGCTCTGACACTGCCTGTCTGGACCTGTTCTGTGGATGAAGGACTTCTTTCTCTAGAGCTGTTAATCTTTGAGCAATTAATTCTTTAAGTATTTTGGGCCTGATTCTAACTCTCACTAGTGTTAGAGGAGAATCAAGCCTTTTAATTTAACATTACACCAGTAAAAACTGTTAGTTTATCTGAGTCCTCTGAAATCTGACTTTTCATTCTGTTGTGCACAGTCCAACTGGGCTTGATTCCATTAATATCATCTTGCTCACCCAGTACCATAGCCATGCCTGCTTCCTCTTTTAAGTGCATCGCATTCAAGACATGACAATTGCACAACTCCACCCTTCCTATATCTCTTTCCTCATCTCCTCCTATACTCTTCCCAACGTGATTCCCTACATTCCACCAGGTCTTCTCTCATGACTACTCCCTTTGTCTCTTTTCCTATTCTTGACCCTGCCTTCTTTAATTGCATGACTGTATACTTGGAACAAGCACAGCCTCCTACCTAATGTTCACTAAGCATCCTCCCTCTCCTCTTTCAAAAAACTGCTGTGGAACCATCTGTTCCATGAATCATTCCGGCTACAATGACGGCATCCCATCTGTTTGTTCTGCATTATACGAGCTTTGGCTTTTGGACAGTAATGTCCTGTTCCAAAGCTCACAGAAGTCAATGGTAATCTCTCTACTGACTTCAATGGGCTTTGGTTCAGGCCTTGAGATCTTAGGGGTAGCAATGCCATTATTTGTCTGATACTTTTCCGATTTACAGTGTGATGTACTGATAGATCTACAATGCTGCATAAAAATGTCCAACCAGGCAGAAATTAAGCATTTTTATTTCTCAAATAGGTTTACTCCAATGATGACTTACCTTATACCTCAATGCCTCCTCTGCTTAATAACTTAATTCCCTTAACATTTTCCCCAAATTGTATGGACAAATTTGGTCCTTTTCAGGGCACACTCCTTACCTGTCTCCTTTTTGGGCTTAAGGTGACAAAAGCTTATCTGCAAATGGGTGAAATAACCATTCTTTGTGTAACATCTGATTGTGGTGTAGTAAACCAGGGCAGTTTGCCTTTTGCCCAACAACTTAAGTCTATATTGCCAGCAAGACACTGATAAAAATGTATCCAGCCTAAAAGGTGAATTTTCTCTGTATATCAAGAAATTAATAGTCTCTTACTAGCCTCTGGTGGATAATTAAATTAATCAATTTCTTACATGAACTTGTCCACGTCATTCGTTTTTGTAATCTCAATACACACCATTGTGGAAAGACTAACTGTATTTAAATCTTTTAGCAAAACCATAAGGAAATAAATGGAAATATTTTCTCTCTTGTAAATTGTCACATTTAAAATTAATCAAAATATGACATAACCCTCATGGCAAATCCAAAGGGACATAGCATCCTTGCAGATCAAATGCCACCCAGATTGATCACTAGTGAGGACCTTTTCCATCACTGGCCATCTTATTGTGCCACTGAAGCTTTTGTTGACCACTTGATTACCGCCTATGCAGTGACATTCCTTGGTAAACACTCTTCATAAATTGTCCATCTTCCATCCTAATATGTCCTTGTCCTTATCAAGAAAGCATCTGAAACCAAACCAGTGCAGACGGTGGAGATTGCTGGGTTTGGCTACAACTAACCTAATTTTTTGTCTTGTCCAACCACTTAATATGGAGCAGCTGATGAAGACTATGACAATAAAAAACTTCAATCTGCCACTCTTTCTCAGACTTCATATTTCACTGCCGTATACAGTAGTGTAGACATGTGTGGCTGTTCCTCCTCCGTAGGTCTCGCAGGGAGGCCACTCCCCCTTGCTCTCTGGCCTCTGGCAAGACCAGGTTTACTGGGGGATTAGCAATCTCAGAGGGCCTGGCTCTCTAAGCAGGGTCAGGCAGCAAGTAATCCAGGGCTCTGGCCTCAGGCAGGACAGAGCAACAAGCTCAGGCCCTCAGGTGAGGCAGAGCACCAAGCAGTCTAAACGCTCAGGCCCTCAGGCAGGGTGAAGCGCCAAACAGTCTGACATCTTAGCTCTGGCAGACGGCAGACAAACACAGGCCTTTTGTCCTAAAGTGGGGAGGCTGCCACTCCAGGCGTGGGGTTGGTAGCAGGGGGTAGGGGGACCCAGGCCCACCCTACTCCACTGAGTCCCAGACCAGGGCCCTAACAGTGGCGGAGTGTTCTGCCACTTCGTCAGCGGGGATCCAACCAAAACACGCTGACCTGAATTCAGGCAACAACCCAACCAGACTATAGTCTAGTGTCCCTGGGATACTTCCTACGACCCCTTCATTTGGTACCTCGGCTCCACGAGTGTCCTCTGTCTCTCCGGGGTAGATAGCCAACGGCAGTCCCAGCAGCTCCACAGAGCCCTGGTTGGCCAGTGACTCTGGCAACTCCCCAGCCCTACAGGGATCCTCTTTAGGCTCCAGCCCCAGCAGCAAGCGATAGATGACTGTCTCCTCCAGTAGCTCCAGTCCAACTAAGATGCAGGGCCTGCCTTTTATACTTCCTGTCCCACCGCTCTGCTTCCGGTGGGGCGGGCGTGGGTGTCCTGGCTCTGCCCACCAGGGAGCGGGCAGGGGATCCTCCCCTCAGGTTCTGAGGGAGGCTACTCCCCCTTGCTACACCCCTCCCCCCTCAAGTTCAGCGCCCAATCATTGGGACTAGTCAGGTCTCCTTCCACCAAAAGGTTGGAGGACAAGGCGCTGATTGGCAGGGCTGCTGATGGGTGGGAGGCACTGAGAGCAGGGAGGGTGGGGGCTGCTGACATATTACTGTGGCTCTTTGGCAATGTACATTGGTAAATTCTGGCTCCTTCTCAGGCTCAGGTTGGCCACCCCTGGTCTAGAGGTTCAGGCCCTCAAGCAGGGCAGAGCACCAGTCTAGAGGCTCAGGCGGGGGTGGGCGGGGATTCCACCCCGTCAATCTCAGAGGAAGGCCATGCCCCCTTGCTACAGTAGGTATAACTGTGGTTCTTCAGATCTGCAGCTTTGTAGCAACTTTGATGTCACAACATCCCCACAAAGGCTGCTAAAGGGCCCAAAACATGTCAGCAGATGCTGCTATACAAGCATCCAAATCTTTTGAGCAATCTCCAGGACTGTCTATGATGCTTCCCAAGTATTTAAGCAGGTGGCAACTGTTAATGTCCTGTCTGGACATATTAATACGGAGCTGGTCATAATCTGGAGCTGGAGGCTATTTGATGGTAATGGCCAGGGACTTAATTGTACTTGGATTAATAATCAGCCTAACGTATGCTGCGCTTCTTGTCTTGCGTCAGCAGCAGCAATTCACCAAACTGAGCCAACAAGACAATGACATGGGAATATTTGAGATCTTGAAGCAGAATGGTGTTCAGCTCAACACCACCGACAGTTGACTGCTCAAGCTTATCCATCAACCAATCAATGAAGATATTGAAGAAAGGTGGTGACATAGTGCGTGCAGCCTTGCCTAACTGTGGGGATAGGAAACCATGTTCTGTATTTGCCATTGACTCAAACATGGCTTTCTGTTCCATTATAGAGCTCTTCTGTCAATGACAGTATCTTCCTAGGGATGCCATGTCACCTCATCAGATTCCACAGACTTGCTTGTTGCACTGTATCAAAGGCCAGATGAAAATCTATAAAAAGTTCTGTGAGCAGCTTATTAAATTCAGCCATCTAATCAATATATGTCTACTACTGCAATGGATACATACATAGAAAGACATATAATATTAACTCTATATTTACAGTTAACTCTGCTACAATATGGATTTATTAGCTGGATTCTCAATATGGATTTACTAGGTGAACAAATGCCACAATATATTGCCAATAAGTACAGATGAGCTTATTGACCTTGCTGCAGCAACTAGAATATTTTCTCCTTCATTTACTTGAAAGCATACTAGTTTAATATATTATAGACATAAAAGAAAACTAGTATGAGCATCAAATGAACTAGGGACGATGTCTATATGCACACACAAAAATGTGAATGCAACCTTAAGGATGCACTGTTGAAATAAAAGTCAGGAAACACAAAAATTAAAGACCAATAACTTTCATTCTGCTACACTGAAAGTTCTGTGTTCTGTTCTGTATATGCATGGCACTGAGTAATCCATGCTATACAAATTAAATTCTGTGGTAAGACCTCTGACTGATGTGATGCACCAATGCAAAGGAGTTGTATTGAATTTTATACACTTGTTTGAATACTAATAAAAACCCTCTACATTTATATTTTTTTCTATGCACTTCAGTCTGCTGTCTAACTTCCCATTTGCTTTAGGATCACATGGTAGAGCCTTTCCTGAAAAATCTGGTGTCCGTGTCCCTTAATTCACTCACCTGTCTACTGCAAATTGGTGGGAAGTCAGCCACAGGTAGGGGCAGGAGGTAGAAGACTCAACAATCATTAGTCAAGAGGATTGAGATAGGCTGCAGGGGGCATATAGACAAATCTTGTGTAAGTTTGTTCCAGGCTGATTATTTTTTACTTTGAAGATTATGCCAGCCTGAAGTTTCAGCAGTCCTGGTCTAGCTGCCTGGGAAACTCCTTCTCATGGCTCAGCTGTTAAACTTGTTTGCCCATGAGTACAGCCACTGAAAACAGCTGAAATTCCCCCTTGTGTTGGGGAGAGAGGCAGCAAGCCCAAAATGGTAGTTTGCTGCATGAAAATCAAGAAAATTACCATCACTCACAATAAATAAATAAACTCTGTGGCTTGGATTATGATGATTGCTGCAGCAACTGGCCCAAGAAAGGGAAATTCTGTGAATGATTTTGTAACCACAGAATTTACAAAGCCATGTATATATTGAAAACAATTAGTAATATATTAAGCTATAGGTTGAACAAGAAAAACAGGAATAGAAAATACTACATATATTCAATATAACGAAATGAATGTCTTAGGATTCTTAACTTTTGTATTTCCTGATTTTTATTTTTTTTAAACTGCGCAACATTCATCGTAAAAATGTAGGCTGAAAAGAACTTCAGGAAGTCATCTAGATTACTTACACCATCCCTGGCAGGTGTTTATCTAATCTATTGTTAAAAACCTCTAGAACAGTGGTCACTACCCGGTCGATTGTGATCGACTGGTCGATCCTAGAGGATCTCCCAGTCAATCGTGATCTCTGGTGGTGCAGTGTGGCTGCTGTTAAGGCAGGCTCCCTGCCTATCCTGGCCCCATGCCGCTTCCGGAACTGGCCAGCACAGCCCCGGGGGCGGGAGGCAGGAGTCTCCTTCCGCACATTGCTCCTGCCTGCAAGCATCGCCCCTGCAGCTCCCATTGGCCGGGAGAGCTGCGGGGTCACTGCTTACAGAGAGGGGCAGCGCACTGAGCCATGTGCCTCCCGCCCCCCCAGGGGCTGCAGGGGCATGTTGGCCCCTTCCAGGAGTGGTGTGGGGCCTGCCTTAGCCTCATGCCCACCGCCAACCAGGAGCCACTGGAGGTAAGTGTTGTCTGGTGGGATCCCACACCCCAACCCCCAGCCCTGAGTCCCTTCCTGGAGCCAGCTTTCCATACCCCCTCCTGAATCCTGAATCCCCTCCTGCACCCCGAACCCCATCCTGAGCCCCCTCCCAGAGTGAGCACCCCAACGCCCATCCTGCACCCCAACCCCCAGCCCTGAGCCCCCTCCCAGAGCCAGCACCCCATATCCTCTCCTGTACATCCTCCTGCACCCCAACTGTCTGCCCCAGCCCTGAGCTCCCTCCCAGAGCCAGCACCCCAGACTCCCTCCTACACTCCAACCTCCTGTCCCAGCCCTGACCCCCCTCCCAGAGCCAGCACCCTGTTCCCCCTCCTGTACTTAACACTCTGCCCCAGCCTGGAGCCCCCTCCTGCACCCAAACTCCCTCCTAGAGCTTGCACCCCTCACCCCCTCTTGCACCACAACCCCCTGCCCCAGGCTCAGTGCAGTGCCCCCTCCCACACTGCAAACCTCTTGGCCCCACCCAAAGCCCACACCCCCTCCCGAACCCCAACCCCCTACCCCGGCCCAGTGAAAGTGAGTGAGGGTGGGGGAGAGTGAGCGACAGAGAGAGGGGGGATGGAGTGAGCAGGGCGGGGCTTTGGGGAAGGGGTGTGGCCTCGGGGAAGGGGCAGGGTAGATCCTGGGTTGCCTTAAGATTCAAAAAGCAATCTTGGGAGACCACTGCTCTAGAGACAGGGATTCCGCAACCTGTCTAGGTACCTGTTCCAGTGCTTAACTATCCTTATAGTTAGAAAGTTTTCCTAATATCTAATCTAAATCTCCCTTGCTGCAGATTAAGCCCATTACTTCTCGTCCTGCCTTCAGTGGACATGGAGAACAGTCTATCACCATTCTCTTTATAACAGCTTTAAACATATTTGAAGACTAATTTCAGGTTACCTCTGAGTCATCTTTTCTCAAGACTAAACATGTCCATTTTTTAAAAAAACTTTTCCTCATAGCTCAGGTTTTCTAAACCTTTTACCACTTTTGTTGCACTACTTTGGACTCCCTCCAATTTGTCTACCACTTTCTTAAGTGTGGCACCCAAAATTCGACACAATACTGTAGCTGAGGCCCCACCAGTGCTGAGTAGATTGGAACAATTGCCTTCTGTGTCTTATAGATGACCTTCCTGTTAATATATTCCACAATTATATTGGCCTTTTTTCACAACTGCATTACAATGTTGGCTCATAGTCAACCCATTATCTGCTACAACCCCCAAATCCTTTCTAGAAGAACTGCTGCCTAGTCATTTACTACGCACATTGTATTTGTGCATTTGATTTGTTTCCCTATGTGTAGTACTTTACACTTGTCTTTATTGAATTTAATCTAGGAGTTTTCAGATCAACTTCCCAATTTATCAAGGCCATTTTGAATTCTATTCATGTTTTCCAACGTGCTTGCAACCCCTCCCAGGGTCATCAGCAAAGGTTATTTAGGTGTACTTTTCACTCCATTATCCAAGTCCAAATATTGAAAATACTGAATAGTACTGGACCCAGGATCCCACTAGATACATCCTCCCAGTTTGACAGTGAACTACTCTGAGTATGGTTGTTCACTCAGTTGGGCACCCATCTTCTAGTAATTTCATCTGGACCTCATTTCCCTAGTTTATTTATGAGAATGTCACATAGGAGTGTCAAAAGCTTTACTAAAATCAAGATGTGTTATGTCTAGTGCTTGATGGATGTTTTAGGATTCTTAACTTTTTCATTTCCTGATTTTTTTTTAAACTAAGCAACATTAATCATGAAAATTTAGAGCTGAAAGGGACCTCAGGAGGTCATCTAGCATATCTATGCCATCCCTATTCTTTATCTAACCTATTCTTTAAAACCTCCAGTGACAGGGATTCCACAACCTCCCTTGGTAACTGTTCCAGTGCCTAACTATCCTTATAGCTAGAAAGTTTTTCCTAATATCTAACCTAAATCTCCCTTGCTGCAGATTATACCCATTACTTCTCTTAAACCCCCATCCAGTAGGTCAGTAACCCTGTCAGAGAAAGAAATTAGGTTGGTTTGACATGATTTGTTCTTGACAAATCCATGCTGGCTATTACTTTATCACTGTATTATCCTCCAATATGTTAATGCATTAACATAATTTTTTGCATTTAATTTCCTTAGGTCTTTTTAATGTTTTAGAGAAAATAGAAATCACATGAATGTTCATTTCCTGGAGACATACGTACCTCTCTTGTAAATGCCATAGGAGTGTCTTTATTAAGCACATACTCCATGAAACGTACCATTTATCCATGAGCTTTTCCAGGGGACTGTCAGATTTAAAAAAATTATATTAAAACAAATTTTTACTTATGGATTCAATCATGTCATGAGATATATGCCTCCAGTGCAATGCTGAATGACCTCAGTGTCCACTGAAGATAATGGAAATGACAACCAGTCAGTGGTCTCGATAAATTTAATGATAAAATATCCATGTGAGAGTTACAGACAGAAGGAAAAAAAAATTACCTCCCACTGCGTCATCCTTGAAATGACAAGAAAAACCACTTTAAGATAATATTAATGGCTGCCTAAGCCGTATAACATTTTGGATCTATTGGAACTATGACTATGTTACAACCCAAAAGTATCATGCTGTTGAGGCACAAAGGGGTAATAATCATACATTTTCTTTGATCAGGAGACTGAACATATAGGTAGGTTTGTCTCTGTGTGCAGACGAGGGGAGAATGAGAATTGTAACCCCAATTTCCAAGAAGGAACTACAGCTGAATAGCTTTATACGACTACTAATAGCTGAAAGCCTGTACTGTCGCAAGGGTGTGACAGTTGGGCCATGTAACCCATGATCTGTGCACTCTCCTTTATACAACCAATGAAATTATCCCATGCAAATTAGCTGTGGATGATTGGTTGAGTTACCTTTGATATCACAATGGTCTAGGACTATTGGTATGGCATAGATAAATGCCATACTGTAGCTGTTCACTTCATAGGTGTACTTTCTAAAGTCAAAATGGTTGAGAACTGTGGTGTTTAGATGTTGCTTGTAATTATCAGAATTGGGAGCACTGGCTGTTGGAAGTCTGAAAGGACAGGAAACAGGAATGGGGGGGAGGAGTTGAGAGGCTGGGAGAAAGCTACAGAGGGTGCAGCAGCAGCTTGGTAAAGAGGTTTCCACTTTGAAAATAAAGTCCTGTTGAAGCTTGTTACTACCTTGCCTGGTTGATACAACAAGAACTTAAAAATCGGATGGTAATAGACCACAGTCCCAGAGATAATTGAAAATGGTGATACTCTAAACAAAAAGATTTCTCAACCATGTTTGTAGCTGTTTTCATTGCTTCACACTGACTGTAGAGGCATTCTAGGCTACATAGTGATAATCCTGGAGTCTTCTTATATCGATGAAGGGGGAGAAGAACCACAGATAACTTTCCATGAAAGCACATTCTGTATACAGTTAGCTATTAGAACAAACAAACAAAAAACCTACAGAATACAGGAAGAAGATATCAAAAATCTAGCAAGCATAAATGTAATTTTTAAAACACACCACACACTAAACTGTACAAATTATTTGTATGCTTCAATTTTCTAACAGCTGTCACTGGTAATTTGACACCTGGTACTTTGACACCTATGTTAGATCATGAGAGTACCTAATTTCCTAATAGCTGTCACTGGTAATTTGACACCTATGCTAGATCATGAAGGTACCAATGGGAATAAATTCAGTTTGATAGACTGCTAGTCTCTGATCCCTAATGAGAAGATGGAGTTGTTCTCTTCATACCTAAAAAGTACAGATTAGAAAAGGATGGTATGTCAGTGGTTCTCAACCAGGGGTACACGTACCCATTGGGGTACACAGAGGTCTTTCAGGGGGTACATCAATTCATTTAGATATTTGCCTAGTTTTACAACAGGCTACATAAAAAGCACTAGTGAAGTCAGTACAAACTAAAATTTCATACAATGACTTATTTATATTGCTCTACGTACTATACACTGAAATGTACAGTAAGTACAATATTTACATTCCAATTGATTTGTTCTATAATTATATGGTAAAAATGAGAACATAAGCAAGTTTTCAGTAATAGTGTGCTGTGACACTTCTGTATTTTTGTGTGCCATTTTGAGTACTGCACTAAGCAAGTAGTTTTTAAGTAAGTTTTGGGGTATGCAAGACAAATCAGACTCCTGAAAGAGATACAGTAGTCTGGGCATCATACAGTGGTCTAATGATCAAAAAATATTGGTCCACTATGGCAATGTACATATTGACAATCTTCTGGATCATTTTGCACACATATTAAGTGAAGAGGAAGATGAGAGTGCTCTTCGTCAGTAGTTGCCTCTAAAAGTACACTGAAATTCCATCAGATCCACAACAAAAGATATTGTACATACAGCTTTATCAAAGTTTTTAACTCTATGGCCACTTGTCTTTCAGAACATATCGCTTTTGGTGGAAATATTGTTCTCCTTGTTCTGTAGAACTGCAGTGGCAGAACGTGGGTATTCCCCAACAAACTTTAAACCAAGCCAGGCGACCAGCTTGGCTTAACAGTGAAATCCTTGCTGATCTTAAACACAAAAAAGAAGCTTACAAGAAGTGGAAGATTGGACAAATGACCAGGGAATAGTATAAAAATATTGCTTGGGCATGCAGGAGTGAAATCAGGAAGGCCAAATCACACCTGGAGTTGCAGCTAGCAAGAGATGTTAAGAGTAACAAGAAGGGTTTCTTCAGCTATGTTAGCAACAAGAAGAAAGTCAAGGAAAGTGTGGGCCCCTTACTGAATGAAGGAGGCAACCTAGTGACAGAGGAAGTGGAAAAAGCTAATGTACTCAATGCTTTTTTTGCCTCTGTCTTCACAAACAAGGTCAGCTCCCAGACTACTGCACTGGGCAGCACAGCATGGGGAAGAGGTGACCAGCCCTCTGTGGAGAAAGAAATGGTTCGGAACTACTTAGAAAAGCTGGACGAGCACAAGTCCATGGAGCAGGATCACTGCATCTGAGAGTGCTAAAGGAGTTGGCGGATGTGATTGCAGAGTCATTGGCCATTATCTTTGAAAACTCATGGCGATCGGGGGAAGTCCCGGACAACTGGAAAAAGGCTAATGTAGTGCCCATCTTTAAAAAAGGGAAGGAGGAGGATCCTGGGAACTACAGGGCAGTCAGCCTCACCTCAGTCCCTGGAAAAATCATGGAGCAGGTCCTCAAGGAATCAATTCTGAAGCACTTAGAGGAGAGGAAAGTGATCAGGAACAGTCACCAAGGGCGAGTCATACCTGACTAATCTAATTGTCTTCTATGACGAGATAACTGGCTCTGTGGATGAGGGGAAAGCAGTGGACGTGTTGTTCCTTGACTTTAGCAAAGCTTTTGACATGGTCTCCCACAGTATTCTTGCCAGCAAGTTAAAGAAGTATGGGCTGGATGAATGGACTATAAGGTGGATAGAAAGCTGGCTAGATTGTCGGTGTCAACAGGTAGTCATCAATGGCTCCATGTCTAGTTGGCAGCTGGTATCAAGTGGAGTGCCCCAAAGGGTGGTCCTTGGGCCGCTTTTGTTCAATATCTTCATAAATGATCTGGAGGATGGTGTAGATTGCACCCTCAGTAAGTTTGCAGATGACACTAAACTGGGAGGAGTGGTAGATACGCTGGAGGGTAGGGATAGGATACAGAGGGCCCTAGACAAATTAGAGGATTGGGCCAAAAGAAATCTGATGAGGTTCAACAAGGACAAGTGCAAAATCCTGCACTTAGGACGGAAGAATCCCATGCACCGCTACAGACTAGGGACCGAATGGCTTGGCAGCAGTTCTGCGGAAAAGGACCTAGGGGTTACAGTGGATGAGAAGCTGGATATGAGTCAACAGTGTGCCCTTGTTGCCAAGAAGGCCAATGGTATTTTGGGATGTGTAAGTAGGGGCATTGCCAACAGATCGAGGGACATGATTGTTCCCCTCTATTTGACATTGGTGAGGCCTCATCTGGAGTACTGTGTCCAGTTTTGGGCCCCACACTACAAGAAGGATGTGGAAAAATTGGAAAGAGTCCAGCGGAGGGCAACAAAAATGATTACGGGACTGGAACACATGACTTATGAGGAGAGGCTGAGGGAACTGGGATTGTTTAGTCTGCAGAAGAGAAGAATGAGCGGGGATTTGATAGCTGCTTTCAACTACCTGAAAGGGGGTTCCAAAGAGGATGGATCTAGACTGTTCTCAGTGCTACCAGATGACAGAACAAGGAGTAATGGTCTCAAGTTGCAGTGGGGGAGGTTTAGGTTGGATATTAGGAAAAACTTTTTCACTAGGAGGGTGGTGAAACACTGGAATGCGTTACCTAGGGAGGTGGTAGAATCTCCTTCCTTAGAAGTTTTTAAGGTCAGGCTTGACAAAGCCCTGGCTGGGATGATTTAGTTGGGGATTGGTCCTGCTTTGAGCAGGGGGTTGGACTAGATGACCTCCTGAGGTCCCTTCCAACCCTGATATTCTATGATTCTATAAGCCCACATACACGTATGCAGAAAATCACACTTCATGACTTAATGTAGATATTAGTGAATGGCCCAAGCGTAGATGCTTTCGAGCTCTACCATGCTATTTGCTATTGGATGGAAGGAGAAATAGGAATAAAATATTAAAACAAACCAAAACATAGACTGTAAACTTTGAGCGATACTTGAATTTTTCATGGTGATATGATGTAAAATGAATTGATACAGAAACAATAAGAGCTGAAAAATCTTCCCTTTTGGCAATTTTTTTCACTGAATTGCCTCACTCTAATTACAGGTTTCAGAGTAGCAGCCGTGTTAGTCTGTATTCGCAAAAAGAAAAGGAGTACTTGTGGCACCTTAGAGACTAACCAATTTATTTGAGCATAAGCTTTCGTGAGCTACATCGTGAGGTGCATCCGATGAAGTGAGCTGTAGCTCACGAAAGCTTATGCTCAAATAAATTGGTTAGTCTCTAAGGTGCCACAAGTACTCCAATTACAGCCCTTTTGCAAGAAACTTAAAACAACCTGGGACATGTCCTTTGGCCATAATGTTGTTCCCTATGCTTTGATTCCTAGTATATCAGTTATACATTTGGAGTGTCTATAAAGTATTTTATAACTTTTTAGCCATAATGAAACACTTTTAAAAACAGGTGTTGAACTTAAAAATGATGATAAATTTGTTACTTATGGTGCAAAAACCCAAAATACACATCTCACATTTCAGTCAATTGTCACTTCAAGCTGAACCCACCAATTTTAATTTGATGACAAATCTGTGAAGTGGGAAAGTATCACTCACTTCTGGGGGAGGTGGAGAGAGAGAGAGAGAGAGAGAGAAAGCTCTCACAGAGCTTGGAAGAACAGACTTCAAGTCTGACATGTTCTAAGTGCTATTTAAATTCCCATGCAATTCACTACCCTTATTATTGACTACAGCCATGAACCCCAAACATAGGAGACAGGCAGGGAAGAGGAAATGAACATTCTCCCACCCCGCTTTTTAAATAAAGTAGCAGAGACTCTATTAAACCACACTGCAGACACAAAATCCAAATCTCTAACGTGACAAACCCCAATGTTTTCCACTGCTCCACACACTAATCACTATGGGCATGTTGACAACTACAAAGTTAAGTCAGCATAACTGAAATCAACATCCAGCTGCTGCTGCAGTAATTACGTCAGTCACGTGTGTCCACACCATGCTCATTGTGTTGGTGGAGTGCATCCTCACTAGCAGCGCTTGCATCAATGCACCGTGGGTAGCTATCTCATAGTGCAGCTCGCCTCAGGGGGTTTTGGGAAGGGTTTGCAATGCCTCATGGGACCAAAACATTGTTGCAGCGGTAAATGGGAACATGGTTTTGACCTCTCATGAAGCAGTTTTCTCCCTCACTCCCTCCACTGATTTCAACGGCAAACAGCCCATACTTTTTCACGCCTTTTTTCAAAAGGCTGGCTTAGCCATGTGTATGCCAAAGCCCAAGAAGCATTGACCCTGCTCAGCTGTGCACTTTTGTTGTGAGCATTACAAACACTTTATGCCTGATCCTGCAGTATTTCCAAAGCTGAGACAGGAGCCGCCACATGGAACATTGCAATGGCCTTCAAGCAGCCCAGCTGCAAGCCATACAACGAAACAATTCCCGGTTGCTGCTGGCAGTCATGCAGCAACTGAACATGGTGAAGTGCCGTTTCTGACCCCGACAAACAAGCACAGACTGGTGGGATTGCATCGTTATGCAGCTATGGGATGATAAGCAGTGGCTGCAGAACTGTCGAATGTGGAAGACCACTTTCCAGGAACTGTGTGCAGAGCTTTCCCCAGCCCTGAAGCAAAGCAACACTAAAATGGGACCTGCTCTGACAATGGAGAAGCGAGTGACAATCACGTGTGGAAGCTTGCAATGCCAGACTACCATCAGTCAGTGGGGAATCATTTCGGAGTTGGTAAATCCACCACAGAAGCTGTTGTGATCAAAGTGAGGAGTTCCATTAAATGACTTCTGCTAAGAAGGGTAGTGATTCTGGGCAATGTGCAGAACATAGTAGATGGTTTTGCCATGATGGGGTTCCCTAAATGCAGTGGGATGATAGATGACATGCATATCCCTATCTTGGCACAAAACCACTTTGTCAAAGAGTACATAAATTGAAAGGGATACTTTTCAATGGTGTTGCAAGCGCTGGTGGATCACCCCGGGTGCTTCACTGACATGAATGTGGGATGGTTGAGAAAGGTGCATGATGTGTGCACATTTAAGAACACAGGTCTGTTCAGAAAGCTGCAAGCAGGGACTTTCTTTTCCAATTGCAAAATAACCACTGATGACACTGAAATGCCAATAGTGATCCTGGGAGACCCCTTGCATCCATGGCTCATGGAGCTGTATACCAGACACCTGGACAGTAGTAAAGAGTTTCCAACAATAGGCTGAGCAAGTACAGAATGGTGGTGGAATGTGCCTTTGGATGTTTAAAGGGTCACTGGCGCAGTCTGCTTACTAGGTTTGACCTCAGTGAAACCAATATCTGCATTGTTATCAGTGCCTGCTGTGTGCTCCATAATATCTTTGAGGCAAAGGAAGAGAGGTATCCACTGGGGTGGGGCGTGGAGGCGGATAAGTTATCTGCTTATTTTGAGCAGCCAGATACCAAGGCAATAAGAAGAATCTGGTGAGAAGCACTGCGTCTTCAGGAGGCTTTGAAAACCCCTTTCATTAATGACCTGCAGTAATGTGTGCTGCTTATCTGAATTGTGTCTTCCCATAGCATCCCACCATTGCATCAGTTTCCCTGTCCCGCCCCTAACCCCCTTAACTCCCCATGCTAGGAATAAATAAAGAGTATTTAATTCTCAAAACATTAACATTTATTGCACAAACATAAAGAAACTGAAAGATAAATAAAGATAATAAAAAATGTAACCTTGGACAAATGGTGTGATAAAACTGAGAGGGGAGAAACCAAGTTAGCTTGTCTGTAAAAGCACAGTAGTCTTGCTCATCCAAGGTCATCCAATGGCTGCTTTCTGTTCTTAATTTCCTCCCCTGGTGATGAGTGGAAGGGATACTGCACTTCCTCCCCTGCCTCCTGGAACGTTTTGGGAGGGAGATTACAGTGATGTTTGCAGTCATTCTGCAGGGGCTGCAGAGGGAGTCTAGCCTCAAGCTGTTTCTCCCGAAGCTCAGACACCTCAACGTGTCTGGTTGCTCCTTCATAATTGGCAGCATCTCATCCTGCGTGCCACGCTCATGCTCCTAGGCTGCTCTCCATGTCCATGTCCAGTTTTATAGACAGTGAAATCCTCCAAGCTTTTTTGCTCCATGTCCGCTGTCCCAAAGGTGTTCATTATCTCATTGAACATGTCATCACATATTCAGTTTGTCTGTCTTCTAACCTGGGAAAGTCTCTCCGCCAGTGTGTAGGATGAGTTGAAGGCCAAGATTTCCACTGTAAGGCATGAAAAGCACAAGACAACCACAGTTGCTATTTAAAAATCACTCCCTTTATTCCATTGAAGTGCAAGCCAGAACATAATCAGAATCCCTAGCTATTCAATGAACCAGTTTGCTCTTCCAGCCATGGCCCAGTGGCATGGGCGACGGGCCTTGTGCTGCAACTTGTGGCAGCCTGTGTTGAGAGCACAGGTAGACAGTGGACAATGCTCTCTCCCCTTAGCAACAAGGATGGTGTATGGAGACTAGAGACCAGCATTGAGGCTCCCAAAGTGCGGTCTTTGTCCAAGGTGGCTCCATGGGGTGTGTGTTGCAGGTGCAGGAGAATGAAGGACCCCTGACTTCCCTTAACACTGCTGGTCGTAGTTGCCCTGGACTTGCAGATTCTTAGGTCAGTGCCGATACCTGCCACTCAAGCTACCACCACATTAGAGAAACCATGGTTGAGGGACCCAGAACACAACATGGGTGGGGGATCACATGCTCTATTGTTTGCGGTACAAGCACTTGTAGTGAAAACTACCACTATTTTCCCTAGGTGACCCTATGTGATATCAGTCTCCTGTGTCTGAGTACAGACCTGGTCCTTATGCAGCTATGCTGTGTGCTGCAATGATGCCAGCAGAATTAATACTGGAGTAGCATGGGAAATTGTCCTACCATGGTGGAAGAAATAAGGCTACCCTCCCCAGAAACGTTCTGCAAAGTATTGCAGAGTACCTCCATGAAAGTTTCCTGGAGATCTCCATGGAGGATTCCTGGGCCATCCCTGTGCACATGAACAGTCTTTTCCAGGGGACACCCTCTGCATAGCTGGAGTGGCCACTGGTAATCAGATAATCACTGCACCTCACTTTTTCTTAATATTAACAATAAAATATAAGAGCATGTAACCCCTAGAGTTTGACTGGAATTTCATACTCACCTGAGTGCCTTCCACAGCATCAGACTCAGCCATGATGCTGTCCTGCAACTGGCTGGACTGCTCCGAGGTTAAAAATAGCTCCTAGCTCTTGGGGAGAATGGATTCCCTGACTCGCCTGTCTCCCATTCTCCTCCTCCTTCAAAACCTCCTTCTTGTTGTTGCCTGAGGTGGTCTGGGACTCCGACTCCGGTGAGGTAGCCATGCCGCGTGGTGGGGTCACCGCTGAGAACTGCATGCAGCTCATTGTAGAAGTGGCATATCTGTGGTGCAGAACCAGAATGACCGTTCACCACCCTTGCTTTCTGGTATGCCTGCTGAAGTTCTTTGATTCTCATGCAGCACTACTGCGTGTCCTTTTCCCCCATGCCCCAAGTGATCTTCTATTATATGTCAACATTTCTCCAGCTGGCTTGGAGCTTTGCCTGAACAGACTCTTCTTCCCACAGACCAATAAGATCCTCCTGTGAACTCCAGGCTGGAGTGTGTTTGGGGTGTTGAATTGCCATGATGAGCTGGGCTGGCGAGCTCTCCACGCTGATCAACAAGAAATGGGAATTCAAAAGTTCCTGGGGCTTTAACAGGGGAGGGACTGTTTCCTGTACACCTGGCTGCTGTAGAGCGGAGTTGAAAACGATCACAAGAGCAGTCATAGTGGAGCATTGTGGGACACCTCCTGGAGGCCAATTCAGTTGGCTTAACCAATGCCGCGTCTACACTGCTTCTCTGTCGACCCATCAACATCGAATTAAGTGTTATGGCTCTTGTGGAGGTTATAGGCCTGGAACTTAACTCATCCCCACACTAAACTAGCCTTGACCAGCCTTGGGTGAAACTCAGCGATTTCATCATTGAAATTAAGAAAAAAATGCTCTGTTCCTGCTAAGGCACCCTCACCTCAGGAATGCCCCTAACAAGATATAACACCCAGGGTTGTAAAGTAGAGACACCCAGGCACTGGAAAGTTTTAGGGAGGTTACAGAGGGACCCAACAAATGGTAAAATAGATAAGCTTTGACCAGCAAATTTAGGTTGACCATCTGCACAAATAATAAGGTCATAAATAAGTTCCAATTTGGGCATGAAAGATAAAGTGTAAAAAACTTAGGCAGGAAGGAGGATACATAGGTGCCAGTGTGTAATTGATTAAATTTTTTGTTATTTAGGGGGACGGAATAATCTGATAGTTTTAGTGCATTTGAAGGAGGTAGCTAGTTTTATCCATGTAACATGGGTAAGTGAAAAATAATACTCTTTGGGAACCATCTCCGGACTGCAGTTCAACATCAAGCTGCTAGAATTCTCACTCCTCTGTACGAGCACGATGTGTGGAGCCTGACTGGCTATCAGGTGAAATGTGTCTGTATATTGGGAGTGGTGAGCATAATAGATTTGCTTGACATATATATTCTGTATGTGTTACTCATAAATAGATGTTTAAAGCATAGTTGTGTAAGGCTCTTTCCCTGAGAAAAGGTCCCGCAGAGTCCTGAGCACTGTGGGCAGGGGTGGGTACTTAAAATTGACCAGGTTTCTTCCTGAGCCTTGTGGGTAAGGGTAGGTGTCTTACACTCTGAGCCCTCAGAAGAGGGTGCCTAAATTAACCTGGTCATGCCTTCAGCCCTTGGTAGGGTACAGGCAGAGTGCCGTAGATTCTGCGGGTAACAAGATGGAGTAATTAAGTCAACGTAACAATTGAGTTATGTCGGCGGAATGGACCTGGTATTGTGGACACATATATTATTAGGTCGACGTAAGGCAGCTTCTGTCGACCTAAGTTTGTAGTGTAGACAAGCCCTATAAAACCACCCTCCTCTTCCACAGCCAGGAATAGTATTCAGCATTCCTGTCACCAATATTCTACTACTGACTAGTAAACAGTTTTTAACAGTGAGTTACACGTATGTGTCAAGTCCTTCTCCAGTGGCTGGTCTACAAAGGACCTAGCAAATACTTCTACACCTCAAAAATAATAAGGATCTAAGCTAAGGATCTGAAGGTCAAAGGCTTCAGATCCTGCTGCTGATCTGTGTGGGAAGATGGTATAGTTGAATATGATTCATATGGTGAGAAGATCACTTTGAAAAAAAACTCTGAGAAATCTGTGAAACACCAAAATACACATTTCAGTCATTGTCACACATTTTGCTTGTTTAAGCCACTGTTCAGTGTGTGTTGTGTTCCCCTTTGTGCCCAGTACACAGAGGATACATATAAGTCTGTGCTAGCTCTCTGCTTGAGACCCAGATTCTTTAGCACAAGCTAAAATGATTTTTAGCTTTGGAAATCGTAGTTTCAATCCCTGGTGCTGGCCATCACACTTGCAGGTGCCCCACATTGGCATGTTGAGAAATGTACTTTATATTGAGAGATTTGGGGCACACAGGAAGGGGCAGCGCATTGGCAAAGCTGCTGGTGTAAAGCAGGCAAGCTTTAGCTGCTCCTGGCTGTATTCAATTTCTGGAAGTCCATAAGAGACTACAGAGAGTGTTTCAGGAAGTGAGTGATGTTCCCTCCAACTGAGAGGTTATGTTGTCATTGCTAAACTTGGAGGATTGTTCTTGATGCTCTTGTTTTAAATGGTGATAAAATGTTATAGACACACTGAGAATTTACTGAGGCAGGCCACAGCCTCTCACACATTTCAGAAGGGTTGACATAGTCAGGATCGGCTATAGTAGTTTCTCTCTCTGATTCCCAGGGAGGCACAGCTCCCTTTCTCCCTGACTCTGAGGAGTTATCCACTGAGCTACCCCAACGCTTTATAAAAAAAAAAATTAGGAAATTAACAAACAAAAGCCATGTTTGGTGACAGTAAAGGTTGTGGCAGGGCACACCAACTCTATGCAGAACTTTACAAGCACAAACATAAGAATTTAAGGGGAAGACTTGTGCATACTTTTCTCCTTTCATGTTTCCCACAACACTATCAAAAACACCTGCCAATGCTCCATAAGGCTTTCTTTCATCTCCAACAGATACTTAAAAGCAATATCTACCCCAACTTTATCAAACTTGCACTCTAATGCAAAACCTAAACACTGACCTCCTCCCTGGTAAGGCAAAATAATGCCCCAAATGCCTGGAATGTGTGTCAGTCAGATGTGCTGATCTGTTGAGATAGCTGACATAAACCACATGAGATCACTGTTAGGATTTTGCATTAGAGTTTTAGTTCGAACACCAAGTTGAGAACCTTTGCTTCAGACAATCACAGCAGCAATAATATTTCCATTCAATTTCTGTGAGAGAATGATACCACAACTCAGACATGGAGACAACTATATTTCCTTGCTGGGCTCCACAATTGTCCACAATTGTGCACAAGTGATCCGAATTTTTGTCCTCTGCTTGACTCCCACCCAGTGAACATCCATGTAGAGAGCCTGACTTTCATCTTTTTCCCTAATTTCCTACAACTTCTGGCAGCAAGCTCAGTTACCATGGATTTCTGCCCTGTAGTTGTAAAATACATCCTTTCTCCATCACACCTTTTCCAACTGGGAATGAGTGTTTGAAACCATAGTGGGAGGTGATCATGCTTTTTGAAGCATTAGCTCTGGCATGGATTTCTTCTCAGAAATCTGCTGTTCTTGGAGGGAATCATGGGATTCGAGACAGCTGCTCACAGCATTCACCTGCACAAATGTTCCCCCACCCCCACACATGCGCAGAGCTCCAATCATATGGTGTTAGCACAGAGACTTTTATTTTTTTTAATCCTCTGTGATGTACAGCAGGGATAGCTGAACTGGCCCTTAGAGCTTAGATGTTTTAGTATTTACACTTGGTTTAAAAACATTGCATATGTAAGGGAAAAACAAGCTAGAAAATGTTCAGCTAGCCATGTTAGAAGGGTTAACAATATACTTTCTAATTACATTTTTTGGGGATACGGTAATTTAAATGTTTATTCTGAATCTACCAAATTGTTCACACTAGCTAAATATAATACGTAAATGATTAAATTTAAACTGACACATGGGCAGTGACAAACCCCTTTAAGCTTGTACTGAGTGGCTTAGCAGATAAGTACTAGCTTTCCTGTTCTGGGATCAATTCCAAGAGAAGTGTTAAGTCCAATAATTTCAGCCATCTAATTTAATTCCAAAGTGGACAATACTTTACATTTAAATAATGTAGAATATCTGCTTAATTCATATGTGATCATACAACACCACAAAACTCAAGAGAGAAAGATTATCTAGCTAGGCTTTTTAATAGTCTCCCATCACCAGGGTATCTACATGCAAAGTCTAAATTACCACTATGGCTTGGTCTACAATTGAAAATTTTACCTGTATAACTACGTTGGTTAGGGATATATGGGTGTTTTTTTTATTTTATTTTTTTACTGAAACGGACCAGTATAGTTACTTCCTTTCCCATATGGGAATAGCTATGCTGGTACAAACCAATGAGGAGTCCGGTGGCACCTTAAAGACTAACAGATTTATTTGGGCATAAGCTTTTGTGGGTAAAAAACCCCACTTCTTCAGATGCATGGAGTGAAAATTACAGATGCAGGCATAAATATACTGACACATGAAGAGAAGGGAGTTACCTTACAAGTGGAGAATCAGTGTTAATAAGGCCAGTTCAGTCAGGGTGGATGTGATCCACTCCCAATAGTTGCTGAGGAGGTGTCAATACCAAGAGAGGGAAAATTGCTTTTGTAGTGAGCCAACCACTCCCAGTCCCTATTCAAGCCCACATTAATGATGCTAAGTTTGCAAACGCATTGTAGCTCTGCAGTTTCTCTTTGAAGTCTCTTTTTGAATTTTTTCTGCTGAAGGATGGCTACTTTTAAATCTGTTATTGAATGTCCAGGGAGATTGAAGTGTTCTCCTACTGGCTTTTGTATGTTACCATTCCTGATGTCTGATTTGTGTCCATTTATTCTTTTATGTATGTCCAGTCTCCAGTTTGGCCAATGAAACTGGCAGACGGGCACTGCTGGCACATGATGGCATATATCACATTAGTAGATGTGTAGGTGAATGAGCCCCTGATGGTTTGGCTCATGTGGTTGTGTCCTCTGATGGTATCCCTAGAGTAGATATGGGGACAGAGTAGGCAACGGGGTTTGTTACAGGGATTGGTTTCTGGGTTAGTGTTTCTGTGGAGTGGTATGTAGTTGCTGGTGAGTATTTGCTTCAGGGTGAGGGGGCTGTCTGTAAGTGAGGACTGGCCTGCCTCCCAAGGTCTGTGAGAGTGAGGGATCATTTTCCAGGATAGGTTGTAGATCGTTGATGATGTGCCGGAGAGGTTTTAGTTGGGGGCTGTACGTCATGGCCGGTGGTGTTCTGTTATTTTCCTTGTTGGGCCTGTCCTGTAGTAGGGGACTTCGGACCAAATTCAGTTGTATCTTAGGGCTTGGCTGTAGACAATGGATCATGTGATGTGTCCTGGATGGAAGCTGGAGGCATGTAGGTAAGTATGGCGGTCAGTAGGTTTCCGGTATAGGGAGGTGTTTATGTGTCCATCACTTATTTGCACTATAGTGTCCAGGAAGTGGATCTCTTGTGTGGACTGGTCCAGGCTGAGGTTGATGGTGGGGTGGAAATTGTTGAAATCCAGGAGGAATTCTTCAAGGGCCTCCTTCCTGTGGGTCCATATGACGAAGATGTCATCAATGTAGCGCAAGTAGAGGAGGGATGCTAGGGGACGAGAGATGAGGAAGCTTTGTTCTAAGTCAGCCATAAAAATGTTGGCATTTTGTGGGGCCATGCTGTTACCCATAGCAGTGCCACTGACTTGAAGGTATAAGTTATCCCCAGATCTGAAATGGTTGTAAGTGAGGACAAAGTCACAAAGCTCAGCCACCAGGTGTGCCGTGGCCTCATCAGTGATACTGTTCCTGACAGCTCTGTAGTCTATCCTCACGTGGAATATTGGTGTAAAGAGCTTCTATATCCATGGTGGCCAGGATGGTGTTTTCAGGAAGATCACCAATGCATTGTGATTTTCTCAGGAAGTCGGTGGTGTCTCGAAGATAGCTAGGTAGCGTAGGATCTGAGGAGAGACTTCAAAACAGACTTCAAAGAGAAACTGCGGAGTTAAAATTCATTTGCAGATTTAACCCCATTAATTTGGGCTTGAATAGGGACTGGGAGTGACTGGCTCACTACAAAAGTAATTTTCCCTCTCTTGGTATTGACACGTCCTCATCAATTATTGGGAGTGGACTACATCCATCCTGACTGAATTGGCCTTATTAACACTGGTTCTCCACTTGTAAGGTAACTCCCTTCTCTTCATGTGTCAGTATATTTATGCCTGCATCTGTAATTTTCACTCCATGCATCTGAAGAAGTGGGGCTTTTTACCCACAAAAGCTTATGCCCAAATAAATCTGTTAGTCTTTAAGGTGCCACTGGACTCCTCATTGTTTTTGTGGATACAGACTAACACGGCTACCCCTCTGATACTTTATACCAATATAACTCTGGCCACACTAGGAGGACTACTAGTGGCACCTTAGAGACTAACCAATTTATTTGAGGTGCCACTAGTACTCCTTTTCTTTTTGCGAACACAGACTAACAAGGCTGCTACTCTGAAGGTAGGAGGAATGTGCTGCTTTAACTATATAAGTATAGCCCTCAAAAGATAGTCCTCTTCCAGTTTCAGGTGAAATAATTTATTATTTCTGTAAGGAAACTTCCACAGAGTTATTTTACACCATATATGTGTGTAGTTTTCTCTTGAGCAAAATGTGCTTCTTATATCTACTGATCTAAAGCCAAAAAAAGGATGGCATAATAATTCAGAAATACAACATTTTTCATACAAGTGTGCTATAACATATTTTAAAGATTCAGTAATATGTTTACAGAATTACACAACAACCTTAAATAATGGCAAATGGGTCAAAAGGCAACTTGTGACACCTGGGGGAGTCTCTAGCTTTTAAGGTGGCAATATTGACCACTGTGGAGGAGTTTGGTATATTATGTGCCAGCACCATTACTAATGCTATTTCACTTTGCTTGTAGATTATAATAAATAAGGCCCCAATCAGCAAATCACTTAAGTACTTGCTTACGTCCATTCCTGTTCAACAAAACACAGGCTTAAATCCTTCAGAGACGTAATTGTATTGATTTCCATCCAACTCCCGAACTGAATGTTAAGAATCATTTGCCACACATCAAAATTGTCTGGTGAAAGAAAAGTTTCTCTCCACATGCCTACCTTGCAGGAGCAACAGTCTAGGGAACCTTCAAAACTGAGCCTGAAGTCTCTGTTATCAGAACTGTAAGCCCCAAATTGGAGTTTCTCTTGTCTCTCCATACTGCAACTCCTTACAGAGAAATAAAAACAGATGTTTTTATTTAGTGCAGCAATGTAGTATTCTCTACCCCATTCCATACAGGTATTGCGAAGATTTCAGGCTATAATCTCATTTTCATTAAGGCCATTTTACAATATTTTGGCAGCATAAGATGCACAGTCTTTAACTTTTTATAGAGTCTTCCCATGACTGCTTTCAAACTTTAGTTATTTACAGCTAGTTCAGTATCTTATAGGAAAATTTAAGAAATGTATCTAATATTATGGTCTAAATTTCTAAATTTGGTAGTATTTGAAAATATATTATCTTGAAACATTTTAAGTTTTTGATTAGTGGGTATTTTGTGCTGTACCAGATGAGATCCATTCTCAGTGCTTTATAGTGACATGCTAATATAACACACAGGTTTCCATTTTTATTGCGCACACAAACCCACACTTTCTTGCTCCCTTTCTACCATCTCCATCAGTCGGATACATATGTGTACATTGATCACAGCATAAGTCTTGTTCTCAGACCTCTAAGGATATATCTACACTCTACACCCATGGCTGACCCAGGCCAGCTGACTCAAGCTCGCAGGGCTCAGGCTAAGGGAATGTTTAATTGCAGTGTAGACTTCCCAGCTCAGGCTGGAGCCCAGGTTTTAGGACTATGCGAGGTGGGAGGGGCTCACAGCTCAGGCTGCAGCTCAAGCCTGGAAGTCTATACTGCAATGAACTGCCGGTTTTTATTTGCAGAGTAGACATATCCTAACTTACTCTCCAGCCTCTGAAAATTGCAATATGGCGGACTGTAACCAGTAGAAAAGTCTGATAGAAGTCTGATACAATAACTTCTTTATGTTAAATAATTACCTAGGGCCATTCTAACACGAGTAGTATTTCCACAACCACTTGGCAACTTCATTCAAACTTGGTGTCATAAAAATATCAGCTTTTTGGTGATACCAAGTCTGAATGAAATTGGTTACAAAAGTCTGCAGTGTTGTAATTGCCTCAGCTTCAAATGAGACAATTACAAATGTTAATTTTAACTGTATTATTTTAATAAGATTCATCTTGAGAATGACAGAATTAAAGAAAATATTTTCTTGTAGAATGTGCATCAAGGATGAAGCATTATAATGGAAAGCCCAAACCCATATATTAATAATCTGGTCCTTTATGGGTGCAGTGAAATAATCTCAAAATTTCAAAAATCTATTTTTTTCTGTATTTTTTCAGGTCTGTGAGTACTAATCTGCATAATTCTCAGGCAGATGTAAAGGTTAAGTAATTCTTCATGAACCCTCCTGTTTCATGTACCATGTGCTGGGTAATGACAAGAAAAAGTTCCATGCTTGTAAAAGGAAACTGGCTCTATATTAAGAGAACTATTTGCAGAGATGCTGCAACCACAGCTAATGTTTCAGCCATGTGCATACAGAATGAAGTCCTGGTACCTCCTCCAAACTTTTTTATTCTGCACCTTGTACTCCTCCTTCCAAGCTCCATGCAGGTTGCTACAATTTTTATATTGCAAATCAGAAGAACTGAAAAAAATAGTTGAAACAGCAATTAATTCAGTTTAGGGCTGTATTTAGTCTGCTTTGGGGATCAAAAAGAATCCCCTGTACCAAAGATACTAAGCTGTAAAAATACAATTCTGCTGAAATCAAACAATTTCTTAGATATACTTCTTCTTAGTTCCAGTACATTCAGCAACAAAACAAATAAAGACAACAGCATTTTCCAGTTTATTTAGCAAACAACTTCACCAGATTATTTGTGTCCATTAAGGAAGTAACAGATCTGGCTTGGTGTGTCAGCCTCTATCAACAACAACAAATTTCTACTTATGCCTGTATTATCATCTTTGTCCTCTCATTTTTCAAAGCTAACTATGAAACACTTTTTCTCACTTACTTACCATACTATGAAAAGGCTATCAAGGCTGATAGGCGAAATATTTGACTTATATGTTGATTACAATGGGAAGCATGAACACCAGAACATAACTCAGTGTGTTTGATGACAGGGAACAGGACTTTTGTACAATTCTACTTTGCTGTCAGCAAACTAAAACAGGGAAGACATCTGGGCATACCGCATAAAGTCCAGCATTCAAATGTGCATGCGCATGTTTGCAATTACAGACAACTATCCACTGTTTATTTATTGAAGTGATAAAGCAAGTAGTTTTATTAAGTATTTTCTATTTATTATAGGCATTTGAATGGGGAACTGATTTTTAAAAATCAAATTTTATATTATGTGGTAAATTACAAAGGGTATTATTGCATCCTTCATTTTTTCATTTATGAAAAGCCCAAGGATGAAGTTAGCAGGGTGGCACCATGAACAATTTACTTCCTCTTTTGAAGTACCACAAACTAGGCTCTTACCAACCACTGTCTTTTTAAGTTTAAAAGAGGCCTATTCCATATGTAAATATCTTTCCAACTTCAGGCTCTGATCCTGTGAGAACTTAATTTGACTTCAGTAGGGCTAGTCACAGTGCATTAAGTTAGGCACCTGTGTAGCCTTTGCAGGATGGGGCCTTCGTCCGTGCACACTTCTGTTGTCTAATACATTAAGTACAGTTACAGCCAGCTTGCCGGAGCCTCTAAAAGCCGCCGCCCCCCCGCCCAAAGCAAGGGTGCCTACGGCAGGGGCAGCAGCCGGGAACTCGTCCCCCTCGGGGAGTGGCTGGGCGTTGGGTCCGCACAGCGCAGGGGAAGGTCACAGACCCAACGGTTAGTAAGGCGGGGAAGTAGCCCCAGGGCAGGGGCAATTCAGGAGCGTAACCCCAGTGCGCGGGCCGGGGAGCAGGGCGAGATCGGCGGCAGCGGGAGCGACGGCGGCTCCCGCCCTCTCCGCCTCAGGCGGCCTGCGGGGAGGCGGCGGGACCGGAAGAGGGCGCTGGGGATTCACGGACGGCCCGGTTTGGCCCATCCCGGCCGCCTTACAGCTCGTCCCCGGGACCCGCCGAGCCTCCTCGGGCTGGCTCCGACCTCCTGGGGCTTCTTAGGAGACTCCCCGGCGGGCTGGGCCGGTCGCCGTCGTCGCCGCTGCCCCCGCCCCCCCCTTCTTCTCCCGCCTCCAACCCCGGGACCATGTTCCCCAGCACCGGCTCCAACGGGCTGTGTAAGTATCGGGAGCCCCTGGCCCGAGGGGCGGTTGCTCGGGCAGTGTCCGCGTTCCGGGGGGGAGGGGAGGCGCCGCGAGCCCCGGCCCCCAGGAGACAGGGGCAGGCGGGAGCTTCTGGGGCGTCTAGAGAAGGCGCCTCCGCTTGGGGGCCTTTCCGCTCCGCTCTGCGTCTTGTCCCTGCCGTGGGCACTGGAGCCGGGTTTCACTCTGTGTGCGCGATCACCCGTGCTTCCCCTCGCAGCACCAGCATCAGTGGAAACAGCCTCCTCTCTTCTCCCCGCAGAGATGCTGCTTTGAAAGCGGAGCACAGTTTGGTTTAATTGTCCTAATCTAGTTCTCCGTTTCCCCCTCCCCCCCTCCTTCCTCTTACTGAAATTAATTGTGTGTTACCCACCATCTGTATCACAATAACGCCTATGCTAGGAAAACTAGCTCCCATCTAGTATTGACGTGATCTTAAAACACTGGGTGACCCATGGCTTAGCCTGGATCTATATATGCCAGACAAGCTGGTTATAGACTACTTTTGCAGCCACATTTCAGCTTCATGTAAAGGGACTTTCAACTTACAAAAAACAAAAAAAAACCCCACACTTCTTTCTGCAAATAAAGTAACTTACTGTTGTTCAGAGTTGACAAGGAGCTGACTGAGGAGATATCTGAGCCATTAGCAATTATCTTTGAAAAGTCATGGAAGACAGGAGAGATTCCAGAAGACTGGAAAATATATATAGTGCCTATCTATAAAAAGGGAAATAAGGACAACCCTGGGGGAATTACAGACCAGTCAGCTTAACGTCAGTACCCGGAAAGATAATGGAATAAATAATTAAGTAATCAATTTGCAAACACCTAGAAGATAATAAGGTGATAAATAACAGTGAGCATGGATTTGTCAAGAACAAATCATGTCAAACTAACCTGATAGCTTTCTTTGATAGGGTAACAAGCATTGTGGATAGTGGGGAAGTGGTAGATGTTGTATATCTTGATTTTAGTAAGGCTTTTGATACTGTCTCGCATGACCGTCTCAAACAAACTAGTAAAATACAACCTAGATGGAGCTACTGTAAGGTGATTGGAAAATTGTTCCCAGAGAGTAGTTATCAGTGGTTCACAGTTATGATGGAAGGGCCTAAGGAGTGGAGTCCCGCAGGGATTGATTCTGGGTCTGGTTCTGTTCAATATCTTCATCATGATTTAGATAATGTCATAGTATACTTATAAAGTTTGCAGATGATACCAAGCTGGGAGGGGTTGCAAGTGCTTTGGAGGATAGGATTTAAAATTCAAAATGATCTGGACAAACTGGAGAAATGGTCTGAAGTAAATAAGATGAAATTTAATAAGGAAAAATGCAAAGTACTCCACTTAGGAAGGAATAGTTAGTTGCCACACATACAAAATGGGAAATGACTGCCTAGGAAGGAGTACTGTTGAAAGGGATCTGGGGGTCCTAGTGGATCACAAGCTAAATATGAGTCAACAGTGTAACGCTGTTGCAAAAAAAGCAAACATCATTCTGGGATGTATTAGCAGGAGTATTGTAAGCAAGCCACAAGAAGTAATTCTTCCGCTCTACTCCACACTGATTAGGCCTCAGCTGGAGTATTTTGTCCAGTTCTGGGCGCCACATTTCAGGAAAGATGTGGACAAATTGAAGAAAGTCCAGAGAAGAGCAATAAAAATGATTAAAGGTCTAGAGAACATGACCCGTGACGGAAGATTGAAAAAACTGGGTTTGTTTGGTCTGGAGAAGAGAAGACTGAGAGGGCACATGATTACAGTTTTCAAGTACATAAAAGGTTGTTATAAGGAAGAGGGAGAAAAATTGTTCTTCTTAACCACCCTGACAGTTAGGAAGTTTTTCCTCAGGTCCAACCTAAACCGCTCTTGCTGCAATTTAAGCCCATTGCTTCTTGTTCTGGCTTCAGAGGTTAAGCACTGGAATAAATTGCCTAGGAAGGCTGTGGAATCTCCATCACTGGGGATTTTTAAGAGCAGGTTGGATAAGTACCTGTCAGGGATGGTCTAGATCAGAGGTGAGCAATCTTTTTGCCTCGAGGGCTACATCAGGTTTGCGAAACTGTATGGAGGGCTGGGTAGGGACAGATGTGCCTCCCCAAACAGCCTGCCCCCTGCCCCCTATTCATCCCCTCCCACTTCCCTGTCCCCTGACTGACCCCCCCAGAACCGCTGACCCATACGACCGCCCCTGCTCCTTGTCCCCTGACCACCCCCTCCCGGGACCCCCTATCTGCCCCCTGGGACTCCACCCCCTATCCAACCCTCCCTGTCCCCTGACTGCCCCGACCCCCGTCCACACCCCTGCCCCCTGACAGTCCCCCTGCCCCGGGGACTCCCACACCTATCCAACTGCTCCCTGTCTCGACTTCCCCCCGGGACCTTTTGCCCCTTATCCAATGCCCCCCCGCCCTCTTACCATCCTGCTCAGAGCAGCAGGAGCTTGTAGCCCTGCCAGAGCCAGCCATGCCACCTGCGCTGCCCGGCAGGAGCGGCAGGCCAGAGCGCTGGCAGCGTGGTGGCATCGCTGTGGGGGAGGGGCCGGGGGCTAGCCTCCTCAGCCGGGAGCTCAGGGGCTGGGCAGGCCAGTCCTGCAGGCCATAGTTGGCCACCTCTGGTCTAGATAATACTTAGTCCAGCCTTGAGTGCAGGGGACAGGACTAGATGACCTCTCAAGGTCCCTTCCGGTTCTATGATTCTGTGAAATTAGAGGGGGCAGGTCTCTCAGTTTCAGTGTGCATTTGACTGCACTTTGTACAATTGGTTCTACAGTTTCCTCCTGTGAAATATCAGCTATTTCCGACCTTGCAACTGACTGTACATGGGTTCAGGAGTCCACCAATAAAGAGTCTGTTGCCCTGACTAGGCAAGTTCCCCTCTTGTTTGTGTGGGTCTTTCAGGTAATAAGGAATAGAAAAATATTTTTGAAAATAGGAAACTGTTATAAAAACTAGTGTAATTTAGGCATAAATGTAGTCTTTAAAAAAGTTAAAGTGACTAGATGTCAAGTTGATGTTAGAGAGACAAGGTGGATGAGGTAATATCTCTTATTGGATCAGCTTCTGTTGGTGAGAGAGACAAGCTTACAAACTTACACAGAGCTTTTCTTGAAAGTCTCTTTCACCAACAGAAGCTGGTCCAAGAAAAGATACTATCTCACCCACCTCGTCTCTCTTAATATTTTGGCACCAAAATTGCCGCAACACCACGTCAAGTTGATGTGTTATTTTAAACAAGCTCAGAGAAGATGTACGTTACAAAAAATTAACTGTGTTTAAAATGACAGTAAAGAGTTCAATTAGCTGACACAATGTGGATTATGACATTACACTCAATGTAGACCAGAGCAAATTATGGTCAGGACTGTGTCATCTAACTGGATTCTTTACAACCCTGTTAAATGATACACAAGTTTTTTAATGAAGACAAGCCCTTAGTGTGAGCAGATAAGTATTGCGGTTTATTCGAAATACAGAATATCTAGGCTCAGTAAACTGGCACTGCAGGGTGTGGGGGAATTTTTCCCCCCGATGATTCTCTTACTGCTTTACTTATTGAAAAAATTGAAGTTGCAAATCACAGATGGAGGGCAGACAAGGAGAGCCTTCACATGTACTTGTGTGTATGCACATACCTTCTTTGTATGCATATGTGTATGTGTGTATATATATGCACACACACATTTTATGTACTTCCTAATCTGAGTTAAATTAAGAGCAGCAGTATGCACATACGTTTTTCTTAGATGGTGCACGTTAGGCTATTGATTTAGGGCTGGTCTACACTTAAAAATTTTGCTGGCATAGTTGGTTAGGAGTGTGAAAGAAATCACACTTCTAACTGACATAGCTATGCTAGCAAAAGCCCTAGTATAGATGCAGTTTATACTGTCAAAGAAAAGGTTTTAGTCATTTATTTTATGTAATTTTGAGGGCATAGCAAAACAACTCTTTTGTTGTTATAAGCTGAGTCTCCTCTAGAAATCTTTGCCAGTATAGCTTTCTACAGTAGACAAGGCTTTACAAAAAACTATTCAGTGCTTGTGATTGCTGATGGTGATGTTCTTGCCTTTGTCACAACAATATAAGGTTAAATTTCTGTTTGAAATCGTCTAAAGCAAAAAATAGTTATCTTTAACCAATACTGCAATGCTGAAGTTTTTAATGCACAGCTATTAGTTATCTGATGAAGTAAAAACATTTTTAAAGAGCACATTAGAAGTGCATCTGCTAGTGAAAACACTCATATGGGTGAATAACTTTAAACCCAATGAATAAAATTCCTTCTGACTTTCAAAAGCTAAGATAATCTTGGACTGAGAATATGTTAGACTCAGAACTAACTTTCTGGGAAAGTAGCAAGTGAATGAAAACAGGGGGTTATAATGAAAAGACATTCTGAACCAAAAATTGAATGTTATGCCTATGACACTATTCACATATTAAAGGCAAATCCACATTACAAATTCTGTCAGTTTAGGAATGTGGTAGTTCCCTAATGTTTTGGAGTTGCCTGTGTAGATGAGACTAAACCATGTATTACTATTTTATCAAATTATGTTGTCACCTTTATCTTTTTATGGCCATGCATACAATTGAGATTTTTAGAGAAAAAAATTCACATCAGTGACATCTCTAGTGCAGTAAAGGTATAGACACAGTGGTAAAAATGTCAGGAGCTGCTGGAGCCTTCTCTAGTTTAGAGTTATCAATGGTGAGAATTTTTTTTTTTAATTCCAAGTGTACGCATGGCATAAAAAGACTAGGGTTCTAACAGTTTGGTAACATGGCTGTTCTGTTTGGTTTAGATCAGGGATTGGCAACCTTTAGCACACGGCCCATCAGGAAAATCCTCTGGCGGGCCAGGACGGTTTGTTTACCTGCAGCGACCGCAGGTTCGGCCAATCGCAGCTCCCGTTGACTGCAGTTTGCTGTTTCAGCACATCCCTCTGCCCATGCTGCTTCCCACAGCCCCCATTGACCTGGAACGGCGAATTGTGGCCAGCAGGAGCTGCAATCGACCAATCCTGCGGACGCTGCAGGTAAACAAACCGTCACAGCCCGCCAGCGGATTTCCCTAATGGGCCATGTGCCAAAGGTTGCCGATTCCTGATCTAGAGAACCTATTATACCAGTTCTTTCCAATCTATTTTCTTGTGTCAATAGGAGTCTAGAAAATGTTCTAAAAACCACACTGTAAGGTTCTGGCCATTCCCCACAAAGGACCCACTGCTACACCCAAAGTCTTTTCCAGGCACTTCATTTCTCAAATGTAGGTAAAACCCCTCACATGAGCCAGCAATGCCCCTCTGCCATGTACATTGGCCAAACCAGACAGTCTCTACACAAAAGAATAAATGGACACAAATCAGACTTCAAGAATTATAACATTCAAAAACGAGTCGGAGAACCCTTCAACCTCCCTGGACACTCAATTACAGATTTAAGTCTCAATTATTCAACAAAAAAACTTCAAAAAGAGACTCCAATGAGAAACAGCAGAACTGGAATTAATCTGCAAACTCGACACCATTAAATTAGGCTTGAATAAAGTCTGGGAGTGGATGAGTCATTACAGTAACTAAAAACCATTTCCCCATACTAATTTTCCCCCTACTGTTACTCACACCTTCTTGTCAACTGTTTGAAACGGGCCATCCTTATTATCACTACAAAAGTTTTTTTTCTCCTGCTGATAATAGCCCACCTTAATCGATTGGTCTCGTTAAGAGTTGGTATGGCAACCCCCATTTTTCATGTTGTCTGTAATATATATATATATATATATATATATATATGTCTTCCTACTCCTACTGTATTTTCCACTGCATGCGTCTGATGAAGTGGGCTTTAGCCCATAAAAGTTTATGCTCAAATAAATTTGTTAGTCTCTAAGGTGCCACAAGTCCTCCTTTTCTTTCTGCTGATACAGACTAACATGGCGACCGCTCTGAAACCTCACAAACACAGTTCCTCAGCCCCCTTGGGGCTGTAGTTCTTAGGGGATTTTCCCTTTTGCTTCTCTCAATTCCTTCTGCTTTGGGGCCTATTATAGGATTCCCCCATAGTGTGTTAACTGAGAAACATTGCCTCCCAGTGCTCACTCCCTGGAGATCCTGTTCTTCCAACAGGTTCCCAGGCCCCCCATCCGTGGGGACTTCCAGCTTCTTCTGCTCCTGTTCCCACTACCCAGGCCTCCTGGCTTCTAACCTGTCTCCCTATGTCCAGGGAGCAAGTAGTGAGAGCCCCTTGTCTACTCCCTCTGACCCTTTCCTGACTGACTGTCAGGCATGATTTGCCCAGGTGCCTTCTCTTGTAGTCCAACCGGGGCAAGTGTGAGAGTCAGCTGACCAGTCTGAAAGGGGCCAGTGTCACACTCAAATGACACACTCAAATATAGTGTTGGCTCATTCACGTGTTCTTTTAAATCATGTTAGAATCTGTATAAATAATGTATAATGTAATGATTTAATAATTATTTGAAATATGTTTCAAATATGTTCCCCCTGTAAATCTAAGTGGTTGCTCTGTGCTACAATTTTTTTATTCATTTCTGTGATAGTGACAGGAAGATAATCAATGACTCTTGCTAGAGGTAATTAGCGCTTATGAATTGATTACTTTAAACTGTTCTCTCATCTACAATATTAGATAACTGAGTGATTCCTTTTAGATTAAAACACTAATATGCATGTTCCTTGTATTTTAAATCCTTTCTTTTTCCTTAACTAATTTAGAGTAAAACAGAATAAATAACAGGAGACTGCATTTATAAGGCTGTAATTCCATCCATGATATCTGTAGACAACATATAACATGGGTGAAGTAGCTTATGTAAAGCTCTAAAGTGAAAATACAGCCCAAGAATCCTCGACCCTCTTATTTTTACATAATGTATAGATTAAAGTTTTTAATCCATGCCTTATTCAGGCTTACTTTTGACCTTTATCTTAATAGTGCCTCTTTTTTTCCCCATCCCTCCCACCCTTGTCCCTCCAAGTTCACATGCTGCAGCCTCTGCATTCTCTAGCAGCAGTGTTTGATAACTAAATATCAGACAAAATTGTGCTGTAAATCATAGGGAGAGCATGAAGGGAATTAGATTTTTAGAAAGTAGCATGCTTTAAAAAGTAATTTTTTCCCCAACATAAGCCCTGGTCATATAGAATAACGTAATCACAATATCAAACTTTTAATGAAAGGAAAAGAGTTGTTACGGAAAACCATCACATGTGGTGGAATGGAGAAATTAATATCCATTTAAAACAAATGAAGATTACATTCATATGTCTGTCTAAGTTCATTGTTTTAAATCTAAATTGAAGACTTGCCCTGTGGATTGTTGATTATCTGTGCTTTAAGGAGGATGCTTGATCTTTGTATTTATTCCTATCATTTTAAATGTTCATGGGAATGGCACTCATAAATAGTTCTTATTTATATTGAATTTCACATCCCAAAGCCTCTGGGTGCCTAACAAAATGTAATTTAAAAATAATAAAATTCAAATAAAACATAACAAAATAAATGCTCTATTAAAAGTTAAACTACTAGTGGACACTCCAAATATTTATTCAGTCATGAAGAAGAGGAGATAATGATGAGTTTTAATTTGAATTGGCAGTTGCTGCTGGACTGTAAGCTGCCCACATGCTGTTTCCAAGTAAGCTTTGGATGTAGATTCTATAGGTTTTCTTGGTGATACGAAAGGAAAAGCAGTTAAAATTTGGGAGTATCTCTTGCTGAGAGCATTACGAATGTCTCAGACATTTCTGGTGGGTAAACTGAAGAGCTTGGGATATTCTATCTACTACCCAAGATCCATAAACCTGGAAATCCTGGGCGCCCCATTGTCTCAGGCATTGGCACCCTGACAGCAGGATTGTCTGGCTATGTAGACTCCCTCCCCAGGCCCTATGCTACCAGCACTCCCAGCTACCTTCGAGACACCACTGACTTCCTGAGGAAACTACAATCCATCGGTGATCTTCCTGATAACACCATCCTGGCGACTATGGATGTAGAAGCCCTCTCCACCAACATTCCACACAAAGATGGACTACAAGGTGTCAAGAACACTATCCCTGATAATGTCACGGCTAACCTCGTGGCTGAACTTTGTGACTTTGTCCTTACCCATAACTATTTTACATTTGGGGACAATGTATACCTTCAGATCAGTGGCACTGCCATGGGTACCCGCATGGCCCCACAGTATGCCAACATTTTTATGGCTGACTTAGAACAACGCTTCCTCAGCTCTCGTCCCCTAAAGCCCCTACTCTACTTGCGCTATATTGATGACATCTTCATCATCTGGACCCATGGAAAAGAAGCCCTTGAGGAATTCCACCATGATTTCAACAATTTCCATCCCACCATCAACCTCAGCCTGGTCCAGTCCACACAAGAGATCCACTTCCTGGACACTACAGTGCTAATAAACGATGGTCACATAAACACCACCCTATACCAGAAACCTGCTGACCGCTATTCCTACCTACATGCCTCCAGCTTTCACCCTGACCACATCACACGATCCATCGTCTACAGCCAAGCTCTACGATACAACCGCATTTGCTCCAGCCCCTCAGACAGAGACAAACACCTACAAGATCTCTATGAAGCATTCTTACAACTACAATACCCACCTGCGGAAGCGAAGAAACAGATTGATAGAGCCAGAAGATTACCCAGAAGTCACCTACGATAGGACAGGCCTAACAAAGAAAATAACAGAACGCCACTAGCCGTCACCTTCAGCCCCCAACTAAAACCCCTCCAACGCATTATTAAGGATCTACAACCTATCCTGAAGGATGACCCAACACTCTCTCAAATCTTGGGAGACAGGCCAGTCCTTGCCCACAGACAGCCCCCCAACCTGAAGCAAATACTCACCAGCAACCACATACCAACACAACAGAACCACTAACCCAGGAACCTATCCTTGCAACAAAGCCTGTTGCCAACTGTGCCCACATATCTATTCAGGGGACACCATCACAGGGCCTAATCACATCAGCCACACTATCAGAGGCTCGTTCACCTGCTTGTCCACCAATGTAATATATGCCATCATGTGCCAGCAATGCCCCTCTGCCATGTACATTGGTCAAACTGGATAGTCTCTACGTAAAAGAATCAATGGACACAAATCAGATGTCAAGAATTATAGCATTCATAAACCAGTCGGAGAACACTTCAATCTCTCTGGTCACGCGATTACAGACATGAAAGTTGCGATATTACAACAAAAAAACTTCAAATCCAGACTCCAGCGAGAAACTGTTGAATTGGAATTCATTTGCAAATTGGATACAATTAACTTAGGCTTGAATAGAGGCTGGGAGTGGTTAAGTCATGCAAGTTAACCTATTTCCCCTTGTTTTTTCCTACCCCCCTCCCTCCCCCGTCCTCAGACATTCTTGTTAAACCCTGGATTTGTGCTGGAAGTGGCCCACCTTGATTATCATACACATTGTAAGGAGAGTGGTCACTTTAGATAAGCTATTACTAGCAGGAGAGTGGGGTGGGAGGAGGTATTTTTTCATGCTTTGTGTGTATAAAAGATCTTCTACACTTTCCACAGTATGCATCCGATGAAGTGAGCTGTAGCTCACGAAAGCTTATGCTCAGATAAATTGGTTAGTCTCTAAGGTGCCACAAGTACTCCTTTTCTTTTTGAAGAGCTTGAGTACATTTCCTAAAAGAGATCAGTTGATTCCATCCCTAAGAAGTGTTCAGTTGTTTAATTAATTTACCTTGACTGCCAGGTACTGAGAGGTTGCATTTTCAAATATCTAGACCAGGAGTAGTGTAAGGTAAGGAAATGGTGATTGTAGGTCTACCTGAACTTATTTTGTTACTGTATAATGGGGCAGTTCTTGTCACACTATAGTTAGGGTGGAGCCAAGCTTTCTGTGTAAGAGCCATTTTTTCAAGAAATCCATGTGAGTATTGTGATTGTCTTGAAAATGGTTGTGCACCACTGGGGCCTTGAGTAAGGTTAGTGGGTCAAATTTGGGATCATTTGATAAAGGGGTTCCTAAGATCCTAATAGGATCTGTTGCTAAAAGTTTCAGATATTTCTGGTGTTGCCAGATGTTACCATCCTTTGAACCTTTTCCTAAGGGTTCCTACTGGAACATCACCTGCACTTACCCCCGAGTGAGGCCTGTAGTGCTCTGACATGTATGCTACCAGGCTGCTAAAAATCCCCACAGCAAGAATAGATTGTTGTGCTTTGCTATTTGCACAACACACACCAAGCTGTAGTGTAGTATGCATACTGACAGGCAGTTATGCAAGTAATAAAATCGTCCTAAACCTAAAGCATTAGGTTATTGCTTGGTTTAATATTACTTCATATTTTGTTCAGTAGTACCAGGAAGCTAGTGTGGAACATGTTAGACCCCATGTTTCCTGCAGTGTATGCGAATAGTAAGAAAATGATATGTTCTGTGGTTGGAGACAGAGGGGGATGCCTAGATGAGTTTCTGTGTGTTGGCTGACTTTAGCTCTGTTCCATTTTCCATTGAAAAAATTATTTTAAAAATAAAATGCTGTGTCTCCTTCAGCTCCTTACCAATTTAATCCTGCCACTTGGTAGCCTTGGTTGTAGTCTACATCTTTCTAAACAAGGAACAAATGGGAGGGGACTTGCTTCTAAGCTTAGCAGTATCTTTTTAAAAATGGTTAAAAATGATCACCTCTTCAGGAGCCAAATCTGTTGCCTCTGCAGCACTCCCAAGTAGAGCTGGTCAGAAATTTTCCAGTGAAACATAGTATAGTTGGAAAATGCCCATTCGTTATAGTTATGGATACAATTTTCTCATGGAGGTCACAGATTCCATATCTTTAAGAGATGTCCGCGAGTTCTTTGGTTTGGCTTCAGCCTCAGGAGGCAGGGCAAGGGGAGGGAGTGCCACCTCCACCCTGGGACTCATCTCAGTGGGCCACCCAGCCTGTGGGTCAGTGTCAATGCCTCTTCGTTACACTATAATACTTTATTGTTAAATTGTTACACATTTTTTGGTCGCCTTGACCATACCCTGATTTTGTACATTTTTACTATGACTGTTCTGTGAATTTTGCCTAATTTTACTGTCACAAAATTGTATCCAGAGTTATAGTAAAATGTTTTGCCAGATCTGTTACAAATTTGACAAAACTTTCACAAAATCATAGGCAGGTTTCTGTTGGAAACCTGTCAGTGTTCCAGGGTCCACACCTCCAGGTGGGAGCTGGTAGGGTTAAGGGAGCCTGCCAGCTGTGAAATTGACATTTCTGCCAGTTCCACCTCTGCTATTCAGTGTTTAGCAGCCCTGAAATGGTCAAGAATGTCAGTTTTACAATTTATTTCAGGAACAGAATATTTCAGTGTTTCTTAAATGAAAAGTTTGGGGATATCTGGTTTTCCAGGACATTTTTGGTAAATTTGCTTTTGTTCCAAAATTGGAATAAAAGCATATTATTAAATACGGAAATTCCCTGTGAACCAAAATTCCCAAATTTCAGACAGCTCTACTTCCAAGCCCTTCTGACCTGGGGAACACAAGAGCAGGATGTAACCTAGATGTCTGACATGATAGTGCACATGTTAACCATTAGGTCACTATGCTGCTCCCCACATTTACAGTTAATTCACAAACTTTGGCTGAAAAAAACTGTTGCAACTGTGTCACTTCTCACTGTTTGCATTTGCCAACACTATAGTAAATCAGTCATCAAAATATGCTGTAAAGTGGTGACACCAGCAGCACCTGTATTCTTGTAAAAAGAAAAGGAGTACTTGTGGCACCTTAGAAACTAACAAATTTATTTGAGCATAAGCTTTCGTGAGCTACAGCTCACTTCATCAGATGCATGCAGTGGAAAATACAGTGGAGAGATTTTATATACACAGAGAACATGAAACAATGGGTGTTACAATACACACTGTAACGAGAGTGATCAGGTAAGGTGAGCTATTACCAGCAGGAGAGAAAAAAACCTTTTGCAGTGATAATCAAGGTGGGCCATTTCCAGCAGTTGACGAGAATTCCATTTCTGCAGTCTCTCGTTGGAGTCTGTTTTTGAAGTTTTTTTGTTGAAGAATTACGACTTTTAGGTCTGTAATCAAGTGACCAGAGAGATTGAAGTGTTCTCCGACTGGTTTTTGAATGTTATAATTCTTGACGTCTGATTTGTGTCCATCGATTCTTTTACGTAGAGACTGTCCAGTTTGGCCAATGTACATGGCAGAGGGGCATTGCTGGCACATGATGGCATATATCACATTGGTAGATGTGCAGGTGAACAAGCCTCTGATAGCGTGGCTGATGTGATTAGGCCCTATGATGGTGTCCCCTGAATAGATATGTGGACACAGTTGGCAACAGGCTTTGTTGCAAGGATAGGTTCCTGGGTGCGTGGTTGCTGGTGAGTATTTGCTTCAGGTTGGGGGGCTGTCTGTGGGCAAGGACTGGCCTGTCTCCCAAGATCTGTAAGAGTGATGGGTCGTCCTTCAGGATAGGTTGTAGATCCTTGCTGATGCGCTGGAGAAGTTTTAGTTGGGGGCTGAAGGTGATGGCTAGTGGCTTTCTGTTACTTTCTCTGTTGGCCCTGTCCTGTAGTAGGTAACTTCTGGGTAATCTGGCTCTGTCAGTCTGTTTCTTCACTTCAGCCAGTGGGTACTGTAGTTGTAAGAACGCTTGATAGAGATCTTGTAGGTGTTTAGTCTCTGTCTGAGGGGTTGGAGCAAATGTGGTTGTATCGTAGAGCTTGCCTGTAGAAATGGATCATGTGGTATGGTCTGGATGAAAGCTGGAGGCATGTACGCAAGTATAGTTGTCAGTAGGTTTCTGGTATAGGGTGGTGTTTATGTGACGATCGCTTATTAGCACTATAGTGTCCTGGAAGTGGCTCTCTTGTGTGGACTGGTCCAGGCTGAAGTTGATGGTGGGATGGAAATTGTTGAAATCATGGTGGAATTCCTCAAGGACTTCTTTTCCATGGGTCCAGATGATGAAGATGTTATCAATGTAGCACAAGTAGAATAAGGGCATTAGGGGACAAGAGCTGGACACAGATCAGACACAAATGGACACAAATCAGACATCAAGAATTGTAACATTCAAAAACCAGTCGGAGAACACTTCATTCTCTCTGGTCACTCGATTACAGACCTAAAAGTCTCAATTCTTCAACAAAAAAACTTCAAAAACAGACTCCAATGAGAGACTGCTGAATTGGAATTAATTTGCAAACTGGACACCATTAAATTAGGCTTGAATAAAGACTGGGAGTGGATGTGTCATTACACAAAGTAAAACTATTTCCCCATGTTTATTCCCCCCCCCCCCCACTGTTCCTCACATGTTCTTGTCAACTGCTGGAAATGGCCCATCTTGATTATCACTACAAAAGGTGTTTTTTTCCTCTCCTGCTGGTAATAGCTCAATTTACCTGATCACTCTCGTTACAGTGTGTATGGTAACACCCACTGTTTCATGTTCTCTTTGTATATAAAATCTCCCCACTGTATTTTTCACTGCATGCATCTGATGAAGTGAGCTGTAGCTCACGAAAGCTTATGCTCAAATAACTTGGTTAGTCTCTAAGGTGCTGCAAGTTCTACTTTTCTTTTTGCGGATACAGACTGACATGGCTGCTACTCTGAAACCTGTATTCTTGTAGTGTGACTATGCTGTATGCCTGAAGCTAAGGAACTGGGAGCAGGAGTCACTTTCTGAACCAGGGTATTTCAGTTGGCCATGTAATATTTTGTGCCAGCGATAGGTTTAGTTTTTGCAGGGTCTGTAGGAATGATGTCTTTTATGTCTTATGCCATCCCTTTAATAATAGTAGGACACTTCTACTGTCTTGAACAAATTCTGGAAAGTCATTAGCCATCTCTGAGTAATTTCAGTTCTGAACCGGATCTTGAAGCCATATTCCTGTCTGACTAGTGGAGTATTTCATTGATCCAGTGTGTGTCAACAAAGCTCTCTTACTATTTTTATGAAGGGTAAGGCCCTGATGCTTAGGTTAGTGTAAAATTCAGTGGACTTACGCTGATCTGGAGTTTTTCATCCAGACTTCAGTGCTTCACTGCCTATTTCACAGTTTCTTTTGTTTTTGGCAGAAATGTTTTGATTTATGTCCCTGGTTTGTGTGTGTGTGTGTGTGTGTGTGTGTGTGTGTAAATTTTACTCAGAAATGAAATACTTTCAGAGTTTTGTTTTAGGGAGACTAGAAAAGTAGATTCATTCCAAGGAAAACTTTCAGTGGTTTCCCTTTCTTCCACAGTCCGAATGAGAACCCCAAGCATATGGTAGCCAATTATACTTGTGCTGCTTGGGGATAGTTAGAATATCATGGAACTTTTAATGAGTAAAGTGTGATAATTTCTCTGTGATTCATTGTAACTGTGTAAAAATTTTTCACAGTTTAAATATAAAAATGGGTAAAAATGACTATTAAAGGCAGTGGAAACTAAATTTTTAAAATTAGTTTCCATTATGACATGGAGACTAGTGGAGTTTCCTATACTGAATTGTATGATGTGCGACTATCTTCTGGAATAGTAACATGGATGTTTTTTGTGTTGCATTTAAATTACAGTTGGGAGTGGAGAGGAGGGGAACGGAAATTTATCTTTCTGCTTGGAAAAAAAAGTGGGGAAGATGCTCTCTGAAGAGCCCATTCATTTCTGGGAAGCTTATGTTTAGTGATCCTACCAAATATTTGGCTGCAGTTTCTCCTTCTTCATCTCAATGTGTAAGCCGTGACTACAATGCTGCTCTGACCTGATGTTTGAAGGAATTTGAGTGGGACTGTGGGAGTGCTATTGTGCTTCAAGACCTCTGAGCATCATCTCTGATGTTTGTAATCCCTTCTGGGCAAAAATGAGTTAGACCAAAGGTTATCCTTGCATCCAGGGGTGGCAGGTTTGTATAATTTTTTGTGGTGCCCAGAACAAGTCTTAAGCCTCCCCCCACCCCAACCTTGTAAGCCAATATATATTTTTTAAAATAGTGTAAAAATGGACTGGAAACAGTAAGCGTTTAACAGTTTCCCTTTATTGCATAATATTACTATCATAAGAAAAATTTATTTAACTAAGAATATCAAATATAAATTAATACTCTTTTGAATACGGAAAGAACCAAGCACTCTTGGATCAATAACCCTCAAAAGAAAATACTTTCTAAAACTAAAACAAATATAGCCCCTTCTTTTGCGATGTTCTTCAGGAAGCAGCAAACACTTTTTGTTGTTATTTGGTTCCTGAAATGAAGTCATCCAGGAGACTTGCAATGTCCAATTCAGAGGTAGAGTTCTTATGAATGTGCAGAAATGCCAAGTAATTTAGACGTTCTTGTCACATTGTCGTTCGCAAATAATTTTTCAGTCTGCGTAGGCAACTGAATGATTGCCCAACGGTGCAGGTTGTAGTCAGAATTGTGTAGAATATTTTCAGGAGAATTGTAGCTTCTGACAATATGTCACTCAAGCCTTTGTTTTGTTTCAGAAATTGCTTCACTTCGCTCACCGAATTAAGCTGGCAATTTCTCGATCTGCAAATATCACTCAACATTTCTATTGGGACAATGTCCTATTTCGAGCCATTTGCTGCATCAGTTATATGCTTCTCCAATTTTACTGTGAATATAAAGCTTTCTGTTGAAAACCTCTGTTCAATGACAGCTTTGCAAGCATCAATGATCCCGACATATATTCGATGAAAATACTCTTTGGGTCATTGAAGGTGTGAGGGAAGGCTTCCATGGTCGAGCCATCTCAGTGGCTAGCATTTTCTCAGGAGTGTAGGATCATCTAAATAAAGATTTCTTGCCTTCTCTACTGTTGTTTCCCAGAAGTGATTGTATGATTAGTCGGTGCCCATCCCACTCAACACCTCTTGCAACTGGCCAACTTTCTTCATAACACTTGCCAATGACATGTTTGGGCTTTGAATTTTTGCATTAACTTCTTCTACAGGATCCATGGCTTTCACAAGAACTGTTATTGTAAAGTACGTTGAAAAAGATTGAAGTTGCTTCGAGAATCCATTACATTTTGATCCAAATTCATCGGAAGAGTAACTAAATTCCTTTAGGCAGTTCATCATGGCCTCATAGTTGTGGAGCAGTGATTTAATGCTACTGATCCTTAGTGTCCATCTTGTTGGGCACAATGGTCATAAAGAAGGCTCCCCTTTGCTGTGAAAGCTGCCATACACTTTGGTGACTCCCTGAAGGCATTGATGAGATCTTTCACCTTCAAAAACATATCATGACATTCTTGAATATTATGCAGGGCATCCTGCGTGGCAAGGTGAAGGGAATGTGCAGTACAGTGCACAAATTCCACTCTCGGCTCTCGATCCTTCACTCTGGCTTGGACCCAAGTAGATTTGCCAGACACATTACTGGCTCCGTTGTAACACTGCCCCAGGCATTCAGAAAGGACAAATCACACCTGAGAAGTGTATCTTCCACAATTTTGAAAAGAGAAGCAGTATCCATTGCAACAGTTTGGTAAAACCCAATAAACTCATAAATCTCCCAGTCTTCACTAGAAAAGAACCTTAAAGAAAAACTTACTTGTTCTTTTCTTGACAAATTGGTAGTCTCATCCATTACAATGGCATAAAACTTTGAAGACTTTATCTTTTGCACAATTCGTCTTAGTGCCATCCTTGCCATCATTTATATTATTTCGTTAATAACCTAATGTGACAGCCACTTGTATTTTGTGCAACTAATCCACTGTCTTAGTTCCTCTGAATCTGTACTGCCTATCAACAAGAGCTGCATCAAATTTGTATCACTCTCATTATGTCCACCTAATACTATTCCTTGCTGAGCTAGCTACTGAACACTGTTCAAAATTTTGTGAAGTGCATTTCTAGCTGATTGTGATTCTTTTCTGTAACTGGCCGACATTAGTGCAGAAACATTTACCTGCGATTGCAGAGCAGAATACTTCATTACTGCTTCCTTGTGACAGCTGGATTTTCGTGTGATGTAAAACCATGCGGTGCGTGTCTCCAATCTTGAAATCCGGATGATATAAACGGTGGTTCGGCTTTCGTAGAAAATATTAAGATCTTCTTTTCAGAACAGTTTTTGCAGACTAAGCAAAAAGCTCTGTCTAATTTGCTATTGTACTCCAGCCACGTAAATCTTGATAGCCAAGATTGCTGAAAACTCCTTTTCTTATCTTGGAGATTTGCCACATCTTTCTTTTGTATAACTTCAGTTTGAAAGCTGGGTGTTGAGCTCAGGCCATCACTTGATGAATTATCCTTTTCTTCTTTTTCTCTGGGTAACTTTATTAAGAATGTATCCATTGTTGATTACTACTGGTCCTACAGATCAAGAATTTGTTGCTGGGATAAAATGAAGCTAAAATGAGCTGGCACCACAAGATTACAAGGGCCAATTAAATGTGGAAAGTCAGAAGTAGCACTTGCCTGCTTCAATATATTATATTTTGTTCTACCTGTATACAACCAATTATATACTTTAAAGGGTGTAAAATAATGAAGTATTGTGCTAAACACGATCATACCCAAACTGACCGCCAAATTTAAGTTGTGTGTTTTTTTTCCCCCAGGTGAGAGCTCTGGGGTGGAGCTGGGGATGAGGAGTTCATAGTGCAGAAGGAGGCTCTGGGCTGGGGCTGAGGGTTGGGGTGCAGGGTATGCAGGTTCTGGCTGGAGGTGCAGGCTCTGGGTGGGGCGGGGCTGGGGATGAGGAGCTTGGGGTTTAGACAGGTTGCCCTGGGACTAGGACTAGAGTGGGGGACTCCCCGCAACCCTCTCCCCGCTGGCATTAGCAAGCTCCGGGGGAGGGGCTCCCCTTCCCCACCCCTGGCAGCACACTCACCTCTGTCACTGCACATGCTCCTAGGGCCCCTCTCAGCTAGGAAGCCCCCTCGCCTCCCTGATGGGTGGGTGCTGGTGGGGAGGGGTGCTGCCCTCATTTGTGGCCTCTGCTGCTACCCCTCACCGTAGCCTCATGGGGGAGGGGGCTGCCCCTTGCACAGAGTGGGGAAGGAGCGGTGACTGTGGGCGGGGGAGGTGCAGGGTGTCACAACACTAACCCAAGCTGCAGCTGCTCATGTCCAGGAAGCCCCCTCGTCTCCCCTGTGGTGGGTGAGTGCTGGGGAGTGAAAGAGGGCTGCCATCACATGTGGCCTCCTCCCCTGCTGCAGCCCGCTGCCCCTCATGTAGCCTTACGGGGGATGGGGCTGCCCCTTGACAGTGTGGGGCAAGAGTGGTGACTGTGGGCTGGACGGGACGGGGGTGGATCACAGGGTCAGACACTCATCGAAGCCCCAGCAGCTGCTCTGGTGAGTGAGGTCCAGATGTCTCCTGGCCAGAAGCGCCCTTGGTGTCACCTCCCGGTGGGTGCCGGGAGAGGGGAGGGCTGCCAATCATGTGTGTGTCTCCTCCCCCTCCTCAGGGGTAGCAGCAGCCAGCTGCCTCAGCCTGCGGCCAGCACTGCTCGTGTGCTGTAGCCTAGCCTTAGGCAGCAGCAGCCAGCAACGCAGGAGAGAAGGGAGCAGCGAGAAGCGAAGCGGCAGGGCAGCTGCCTGCTTTCAATCAGACAGGGATGCTCTGGGACCCCGGGGGAGGGGCACACGGGGGGATGCTCCAGGCAGGGCCGGGGGAGAGATCCGGCTCCAAACATTGGTGGAGCCGGGCCCCTGGGCCCTGAATATTTCTGGAGCCCAGGCACCATGAGCCTATATAAGTCACCGCCTCTGCTTGCATCCTGGACTTTCACATGGCATTCCACACACTCTACTTCGAACACTAGCCTTAGTGCCATACCTTACTTCTATATTTGGGAGACCTTGAGTCCCAGATGTACTTGTTTATTTAGATAAAATGCTGTGCAGTGTTTCAGAGCCACTGTCTAGAGCAGATTCTTGGGGGGCGGGGGGCATGTTTTTGTTTTATTTTTACCCTTAAATGCCTTGCTTCACATTTCTTTTTTGTTTAACTTTTACTGGTGGGTTGGAAGAAAAAGTACATGTATTTTCTTAGTAATTGACATTAGTGCTAATTGATGGACTTACTAGCTGAGAGAGTGGTGGCATGCCATAGGAGCAGCAGAATTGAATCATAGACCATGTCTACACTACAAACTTTGGTTGATGGAAGTTACATTGGTGTACAGCTGCTGCTGTTTGTATACCACTCAGGTGCATGCATACTTGGCTGCTTGCATTGGAGCTGTGTGTAATCACCAGGAAAGTTTGTGTGCAAAGTTCAGTGGACCATGGATAGGTGGGAAAACCTGGATTTGTGCTGGAAATGGCCCAACTTGATTATCATACACATTGTAAGGAGAGTGATCACTTTAGATAAGCTGTTACCAGCAGGAGAGTGGGGTGGGGGGAGAGAGAACCTTTTGTAGTGGTAAACACCCATTTTTTTAATGCTTTGTGTGTATAAAAAGATCTTCTGTACTTTCCACAGTATGCATCCGATGAAGTGAGCTGTAGCTCACGAAAGCTTATGCTCAAATAAATTGGTTAGTCTCTAACGTGCCACAAGTACTCCTTTTCTTTTTGCAACAACTAGGTTCATGAGCGTTTTTTTGAAGATAGTTTGCTGAGGAACATAGCAAAGAACAATTAAAGAGTGCTAGTGTTTTCAAGGAGCAGTTGCAGATGGCGGAGCACAGCTTCTAGGCTTGAGAAATGAGCACTGGCTAATGGGATCACATTGTAATACAGGTTTGGGATGACACATAGTGGCTTCAGAACTTGCAGATGCAAAAGGCCACATTCCTGAATCTGTGTGACAGGTTTGCCCCAGCCCTCCGGTGCAGGGACATCAGAATGCAAGTTGCACTGACTGTGGAGAGGCAAGTGGCAATAGCAGTTTGGAACCATGCAATGCCACGTTGCTACCACTCTAATTTTGGAGTTGGAAAATCTACATTGGGTGCTGCTGTCATACAAGCGTGTAGGGCTGCTAATCGTCTCCCGCTATGCAGGACTGTGAGTCTCAGCAGCATGCAGGACATAGTGGACGGATTTGCAGCAGTGGCGTTCCTGAACTGCGGTGGAGCGATAGATGGCACACACATCCTTATTTTGGCATTAGCCCACCTTGCCACAGAGGGGCTACTCTTCTATGGTTATGCAAGCATTTGTGGATCACTGGGGATGCTTAGCCGATAACAATGTGGGCTGATCAGGGAAGACGCATGCCATTCGCACCTTTAAGAGCACAGGACTGTTCGGAAAGCTGAAAGCAGAGACATTCTTTCCTGACCAGCAGATTATCATTGCCAATACTGAAATGAGAATAATGATTCTGAGGCATCAAGCGTTATCACTTGTTCCCCTGGCTCAGGAAGCTGGATACTGGCTACCTCGACAGCCTCAAAGAAAGATTCAGCTACTGGCTCAGCAGGTGCAGAATGACAGTTGAATGTGCTTTTGGTAGACTGAAGGGACACTGGCAGTGCTTACTGACTAGACTGGATTTCACTGAGAAGAACAGCCCAGTGGATTATAGCTGCCTGTTGTGTCTTGCATAATATCTGAGGCAAAGGGGGAAAAGCTGCCACCAGGCTGGAGGGCCGAGGTTGAGCAGCTGTGTGACTTTGAACAGCCAGACACAAGTGCTGTTACAAGAGCCCAACATGGAGCTATGTGGTTGAGACAGGCTTTGAAAGAGCATTTTAGCAGTCAGCCACAGTAATGTTCTCTGCTGCTTTGATGGATTTGTTTGTCTTGTGTAATCTACAATATGTATTTGTTTCAGAGTAGCAGCCATGTTAGTCTGTATCCGCAAAAAGAACAGGAATACTTGTGGCGCCTTAGAGACTAACAAATTTATTAGATTTAGCCTCTAAGGTGCCACAAATACTCTTGTTCTTAATATGTATTTGTGAGTCTTTGCCTGCTGTTATCTATTCTGTTGGGCCTGGAGCTTTGGGTGTTTCTGTGAATTGTGTGGTGCTTGCTGTACATTTTTAAATATGGCTGAGTGTTTTCATGAAGCTATGAATTTTGTGGGGTTTGGTGTGCATTTAGCTGTTTGCCTTGACAATCACTATGCATTCTGCAATATTTGTTGTGAACTAATAAAGATAATTTGATTATCCCCAAAATAGCACTTGGAGTAGAGAAAAACAGTGTAGAAAATCCATGTGCAAAACCCCCCACGTGCAGTGTTATGCACATTTTTAGCATAATTTGACTAGAGTGAAAATTTTAAAATTAGAAAGTAAGGGTTTATGTCTGTTTGGCGTATGTGTAGCCACAACAGACTACATTTGTTTTCTCAATCATGGTTCTCACAGGTCTGTATATGTGAAGCTGTGGTTTTCCTTGCTTTCCCCTGGCGTGGAGTGGTAGGGGTAATGGGGGTGTCCCACGTATGCCCCCAGAACACCTGACCCTGATGAGGAGAAAGAAGAGGACTAGGAATGACATGGTCTGCAAGCCAGTACTGCATCAGACTACGAACCAAGAGCTACAAGGGCCAATATGACCGACAGCTTGGAGAACAACAGAGGACAGGAGAAAGGCAGTGCTAGAAGGACAAGTAGTAGAAAATACAAGAGAACATGAAGGTTTTTCTCAGGCAGCAATTCCAAATGCTGCAGACCCTGGTGGGACGTACAGGATTAAAAGTCCCAAACTCTCCACCAGTTGCAGTCTTCGGAGAACTTCATGTTTGCTGCTCGCTACTCCCCACAACATACCATGTGGCATCACAAGTCAAAGATGCCATGCCAGAAGCTGCTGATAAAAACAGACAGTTGTCCCATGGATTTACAGTCACATGGGAGTTTCCTTCCCCTTTATCGGGTTCATCCGCCCTCACGTGACGGGTCTGTTTAGACTTTGGTGGAGACTTGAACAGGCACTGGCTCATGGCATGACTGGGGTTCCCTGCCACATCCTCCTTGCCCCCTTCCTCCTCTTCGTTTCTGTTTGTGGCAGGGGTCTCGTGCTGCTCCTCTGAGGTATCGAGAATCTGTATGGTATTGTTGGGGTCTCCACCAAGTATGGCAAGCAATTGGTTGTAAAAGTGGCAGGTCTGTGGTACAGCACCATTTCTATTGTGGTGCTCCCTGGCCTTGTGTTATTCTTCGCAAAGTTCTTTTGCTTGCACACTTACTACTGCTGATCCCTGTCATATTCCTTTGCATGGGAAATGTAGGCAATCTACTCATAGATGTTTACATTTCTACGGCTGGCCCTTGGTTATGCCTGCACAGCCTCTTCTCCTCACAGGCCCAGGAAATGCAGTATTTCCGATCTACTCCAGGCAGGAGAACATGTGGCTCCTCTCTGTGTGCGTGGCGGCAATATAGTCGGTTGAGTAGGTGCACACTACATAAATGATCTGCTAGGTGTGCTTGCTGAGGTAGGTGTTCCAAAAACACGCAGGGGGCTTTCAAGGTGTGGGGGTGGCTTCTGGGCTCTATGACTCCAGGGCAATAGAGTTTAAAATTGTGTCCACAGAAGTCAGTCACAGGGAATGGGGCGTTGTGGAGTAGCTGCTAGAAGACTGCTAGAGTCGACACAGGTCATGCTATGTCTACACTCACACTGTGTCAAGCTAAGTAGGTCAGTCATAGCTTTACACCGTTCGGGATGGTGGTTTTACTACATTGCTGTAACATGGTGGTTTTACTACATTGCTTACGTTGGCTGAGACAAATTTAAGTGTAGACATGTACAAATAGGTCAATACCAGGCGACTTACATCGACTTAACTTCGTAGTGTAGACAAGGTCTGAGACTGTTGCTTCACCAATTTCCTATAAGCAGTCATCGTTAAGGACTGTCACAGGTTGGCTGGCCCCAGTAGATGAAGTAGGTCCAGCTACCCTGTGCCAGGACAGGTACTCGCATTTGGCCAATTAAGAGGGCAGGGCAGTACTGAGGGGCTATAAAAGGTCGGGGCAAGGTCCAGTGAGAGAGTGTCCGGCTGAGAGTCAGTCAGAAGACTAGAGCAGGTCTGTGGGGTAAGCTGCCGAATGCAGAAAACTCTGCAGGCCTTCCCTGATAAGAGGGAGGAATTGACTTGAAGAGTATATGTTTGGGACTTGGGAGAAGGCTGAAGGCAGAACAGCAAGAGCCATTTGCTGGCTGGCATCCCCATGCCAGAGGGCTGGAGAGGGCTGAAGGCAGAAGCAATAGCAGATGCAGATGCAGGCTAGCTCTGTAAGCTAGAGAGCTGGAGCCAAGGGTCAGAGAGGGCTGAAGACAGGGGAGCAGCAGAGGCGCTTGCTTGCTGTCAGTCCAGAGCTGGAGAGGTGGACCCAGAGGAACAGTGGTGAGTGAGGGATGCTCCCTTGACAAGGATGATCTACCAGCAGAGAGGCTGTGGGGTTTCCTGCTGGGAAGATCAGGGTTGCACTCAGGTTGGAAAGGCTATGGTAGCTGTACTGGTGCAAGGACAGGAGAGCGCTAAATTAGAGAGTCGGGGTGTGGTGAGGGACGCTAGGACTGTATGTTGCATGTATTGTTTGGAATATGCTGATGGAAATCTGGACTATGGTTGTGGGACTTTTGTTACCATATATGTGCATGGGACTTTGTAATAAATGAACCCTACAAGGACAGTCTTTGTACTTGGGCGGACCCTTGCAACTTTTCTTGGGACTCTGAAGGAGGGAAACTGAGGTAGGCGTGCTTGTCATGGCATGGTCTGCCACTTGAAGGTGTTCCAGTCAGGCCTGCCCTATGGAAAGGATATTTGGTTATAAACCTACATGTTGCTAAATGGCAGGGCAATATATACTGCCACTGTCCAGCTGGTTCTCTAACATTTTCAGTAAACTTGTAAAATGGTTAATCTAGAAGTGTTTATCTTTCTTAATAGTTTACTTGGACTAGGCAATGATGACATTTTGAGGACTTTACAGAGAGCTGAGGTTACTGTTATTCATGTGACTTTCCCTGTGGGTGACTGTCATATTTACGGGTTAGTTGCTACTGTGGTTTTTTCACTTTGTGACATCTGTAAAAAATAGCTAAATGCTTGTTTCCTCTATGGTAAGGTTGAAAAGTCTGAAGTGAAACCTAAATGCAGAGCATTAGTAAAAATATATATCTACACTTCATGCAGATAATAAACACATTCAAAAGTTACTTTTGTGGCACATTCAAGGGAGTAATCATTTGATGGTAAAATAGTTACTGTGCATTAACTTCATTATAAAAATAGTTTGCCATTATGGAAACTACTTCTCTCTTGAGAGTTTTTAGTTCCTTTTTGCACTACATATTACATTGAACTGTGAAAAGAGTGTTAAAGTTTGCTTTAAACTCACAAAATTATTGAAATTCAAAGACAAATATCAAACCATTACAGGAAAATATAAATCACAATGGGAGACCATCTTTAACTACTGTCTAGCCAGCTATCTATCAGTTGTTACCTAGATTTTTGGTAACATCAACTTTAACGGTAAATTGTTACAGGGTTTTGAGAACTTTCTAATGTTTTTAAATGGATAAAGTAATCTAAGTATTCATTGTTAAAGATTAGCTCACTGGTATCAAAATGATAGGTGGGTGTTTTTGGGTAATGGTTAAGGAATGTCCTCCATTTTGACTAATAGTTGTACATGTTTGATCCTTGCTTTTGAATTTCAGTGACTTTATGGAGTGCATAGCTTACTGTTTCACATTGCAACATATTTTTAAGAATAAGATATTGTTTGTATCTCCCTGTGACATAAAAACTGTTTCACTATGTTCTTTTGCTTGATGTTTTCTCTCTTTTCCTTCTCTCTTCCCAAATTAAAATGCATGGCAGGAAAAGAGGAACGCTGTCCTTTTTCTGACAGTGGCCACTACAAGATACGTCAGTGGAAACCCTGTAATGAAAAAAGCTAGTATGAAAGATCAGTGTTAGTAAGTTAAGAAGTCATATTTGTAATAGAGTTAATATTGATAGAATAATTTTATATATAAACTGCCTTTTAAATCTCTGATGCCAAGTGGAGGAGGAGCTGGATCAGGTTTCACCTCCAGCCAACATAAGTAACATGCAACAACACTTAGGGTATGTCTACACTATGGAATAAGGTCGAATTTATAGAAGTCGTTTTTTTAGAAATCGGTTTTATATATTCGAGTGTGTGTGTCCCCACAGAAAATGCTCTAAGTGCATTAAGTGCATTAACTCAGCAGAGTGCTTCCACAGTACCGAGGCTAGAGTCGACTTCCGGAGCGTTGCACTGTGGATAGCTATCCCACAGTTCCTGCAGTCTCCGCTGCCCATTGGAATTCTGGGTTGAGATCCCAATGCCTGATGGGGCTAAAACATTGTCACGGGTGGTTCTGGGTACATATCGTCAGGCCCCCCTTCCCTCCCTCCCTCCGTGAAAGCAAGGGCAGACAATCGTTTCGCGCCTTTTTTCCTGAGTTACCTGTGCAGACACCATACCACGGCAAGCACGGAGCCCGCTCAGGTAACCGTCACCCTATGTCTCCTGGGTGCTGGCAGATGCGGTACGGCATTGCTACATAGTAGCAGCAACCCATTGCCTTGTGGCAGCAGATGGTACAGTACTACCAGTAGCCGTCCTTGTCATGTCCAAGGTGCTCCTGGCCAAGTCAGCTGGGAGCGCCTGGGCAGACATGGGCGCAGGGACTAAATTTGGAGTGACTTGACCAGGTCATTCTCTTTAGTCCTGCAGTCAGTCCTATTGAACCGTCTTATGGTGAGCAGGCAGGCGATACGGATTGCTAGCAGTCCTATTGCATCATCTTCTGCCGGGCAGGCAAGAGATGAGGATGGCTAGCAGTCCTACTGCACCATCTTCTGCTGAGCAGCCATGAGATGTGGATGGCATGCAGTCCTTCTGCACCGTCTGCTGCCAGCCAAAGATGTAAAAGATAGATGGAGTGGATCAAAACAAGAAATAGACCAGATTTGTTTTGTACTCATTTGCCTCCTCCCCAGTCTAGGGGACTCATTCCTCTAGGTCACACTGCAATCACTCACAGAGAAGGTGCAGCGAGGTAAATCTAGCCATGTATCAATCAGAGGCCAAGCTAACCTCCTTGTTCCAATAAGAACAATAACTTAGGTGCACCATTTCTTATTGGAACCCTCCGTGAAGTCCTGCCTGAAATACTCCTTGATGTAAAGCCACCCCCTTTGTTGATTTTAGCTCCCTGAAGCCAACCCTGTAAGCTGTGTCGTCCGTCGCCCCTCCCTCCGTCAGAACAACGGCAGACAATCGTTCCACGCCTTTTTTCTGTGCGGACGCCATACCAAGGCAAGCATGAAGGCCGCTCAGCTCACTTTGGCAGTTAGGAGCACATTAAACACCACACGCATTATCCAGCAGTATATGCAGCACCAGAACCTGGCAAAGCGATACCGGGCAAGGAGGCGACGTCAGCGCAGTCACGTGAGTGATCAGGACATGGACACAGATTTCTCTGAAAGCATGGGCCCTGCCAATGCATGCATCATGGTGCTAATGGGGCAGGTTCATGCTGTTGAACGCCGATTCTGGGCTCGGGAAACAAGCACAGACTGGTGGGACCGCATAGTGTTGCAGGTCTGGGACGATTCCCAGTGGCTGCGAAACTTTCACATGCGTAAGGGCACTTTCACGGAACTTTGTGACTTGCTTTCCCCTGCCCTGAGGCGCATGAATACCAAGATGAGAGCAGCCCTCACAGTTGAGAAGCGAGTGGCGATAGCCCTGTGGAAGCTTGCAACGCTAGACAGCTACCGGTCAGTTGGGAATCAATTTGGAGTGGGCAAATCTACTGTTGGGGCTACTGTGATGCAAGTAGCCCACGCAATCAAAGATCTGCTGATATCAAGGGTAGTGACCTGGGAAATGTGCAGGTCATAGTGGATGGCTTTGCTGCAATGGAATTCCCTAACTGTGGTGGGGCCATAGACGGAACCCATATCCCTATCTTGGCACCGGAGCACCAAGCCGCCGAGTACATAAACCACAAGGGGTACTTTTCAATAGTGCTGCAAACTCTGGTGGATCACAAGGGACGTTTCACCAACATCAATGTGGGATGGCCGGGAAAGGTACATGACACTCGCATCTTCAGGAACTCTGGTCTGTTTCAAAAGCTGCAGGAAGGGACTTTATTCCCAGACCAGAAAATAACTGTTGGGGATGTTGAAATGCCTATAGTTATCCTTGGGGACCCAGCCTACCCCTTAATGCCATGGCTCATGAAGCCGTACACAGGCAGCCTGGACAGTAGTCAGGAGCTGTTCAACTACAGGCTGAGCAAGTGCAGAATGGTGGTAGAATGTGCATTTGGACGTTTAAAGGCGCGCTGGCGCAGTTTACTGACTCGCTTAGACCTCAGCGAAACCAATATTCCCACTGTTATTACTGCTTGCTGTGTGCTCCACAATATCTGTGAGAGTAAGGGGGAGACGTTTATGGCGGGGTGGGAGGTTGAGGCAAATCGCCTGGCTGCTGGTTATGCGCAGCCAGACACCAGGGCGGTTAGAAGAGCACAGGAGGGCGCGGTACGCATCAGAGAAGCTTTGAAAACCAGTTTCATGACTGGCCAGGCTACGGTGTGAAAGTTCTGTTTGTTTCTCCTTGATGAAACCCCCCGCCCCTTGGTTCACTCTACTTCCCTGTAAGCTAACCACCCCCCCCCCACTTCGATCACCGCTTGCAGAGGCAATAAAGTCATTGTTGCTTCACATTCATGCATTCTTTATTCATTCATCACACAAATAGGGGGATGACTACGAAGGTAGCCCAGGAGGGGTGGTGGAGGAGGGAAGGAAAATGCCACACAGCACTTTAAAAGTTTACAACTTTAAAATTTATTGAATGCCAGCCTTCTTTTTTTTGGGCAGTCCTCTGTGGCAGAGTGGCTGTTGGCCGGTGGCCCCCCCACCGCGTCTTGGGCGTCAGGGTGTGGAGGCTATGGAACTTGGGGAGGAGGGCGGTTGGTTACACAGGGGCTGTAGTGGCAGTCTGTGCTCCAGCTGCCTTTGCTGCAGCTCAACCATACACTGGAGCATACTGGTTTGATCCTCCAGCAGCCTCAGCATTGAATCCTGCCTCCTCTCATCACGCTGCCGCCACATTTGAGCTTCAGCCTGCCACTTACTCTCTTCAGCCCGCCACCTCTCCTCCCGGTCATTTTGTGCTTTCCTGCACTCTGACATTATTTGCCTCCACGCATTCGTCTGTGCTCTGTCAGTGTGGGAGGACAGCATGAGCTCGGAGAACATTTCATCTCGAGTGCGTTTTTTTTTCTTTCTAAGCTTCACTAGCCTCTGGGAAGGAGAAGATCCTGTGATCATTGAAACACATGCAGCTGGTGGAGGAAAAAAAAAGGGACAGCGGTATTTAAAAAGACACATTTTATAAAACAGTGGCTACACTCTTTCAGGGTAAACCTTGCTATTAACATTACATACATAGCACATGTGCTTTCGTTACAAGGTCGCATTTTGCCTCCCCCCACCGCGTGGCTACCCCCTCAACCCTCCCCCCTCCCCATGGCTAACAGCAGGGAACATTTCTGTTTAGCCACAGGCAAACAGCCCAGCAGGAGTGGGCTCCTCCGAGTGTCCCCTGAAGAAAAGCACTCTATTTCAACCAGGTGACCATGAATGATATCTCACTCTCCTGAGGATAACACAGAGAGAAAGAACAGATGTTGTTTGAACGCCAGCAAACATACACTGCAATGCTTTGTTGTACAATGATTCCCGAGTACGTGTTACTGGCCTGGAGTGGTAAAGTGTCCTACCATGAAGGATGCAATAAGGCTGCCCTCCCCAGAAGCCTTTTGCAAAGGCTTTGGGAGTACATCCAGGAGAGCCGCGAATGCCAGGGCAAAGTAATCCTTTCACATGCTTGCTTTTAAACCATGTATAGTATTTTAAAAGGTACACTCACCGGAGGTCCCTTCTCCGCCTGCTGGGTCCAGGAGGCAGCCTTGGGTGGGTTCGGGGGGTACTGGCTCCAGGTTCAGGGTGAGAAACAGTTCCTGGCTGTCGGGAAAACTGGTTTCTCCGCTTGCTTGCTGTGAGCTATCTACAACCTCATCATCATCATCTTCTTCTTCGTCCCCAAAACCTGCTTCCGTATTGCCTCCATCTCCATTGAAGGAGTCAAACAACACGGCTGGGGTAGTGGTAGCTGAACCCCCTAAAATGGCATGCAGCTCATCATAGAAGTGGCATGTTTGGGGCTCTGACCCAGAGCGGCCATTCTCCTCTCTGGTTTTCTGGTAGGCTTGCGTCAGCTCCTTCAGTTTCACGTGGCACTGCTTCGGGTCCCTGTTATGGCCTCTGTCCTTCATGCCCTGGGAGATTTTGACAAAGGTTTTGGCATTTCGAAAACTGGAACGGAGTTCTGATAGCACGGATTCCTCTCCCCATACAGCGATCAGATCCCATACCTCCCGTTCGGTCCATGCTGGAGCTCTTTTGCGATTCTGGGACTCCATCATGGTCACCTGTGCTGATGAGCTCTGCATGGTCACCTGCAGCTTGCCACGCTGGCCAAACAGGAAATGAGATTCAAAAGTTCGCGGTTCTTTTCCTGTCTATCTGGCCAATGCGTCTGACTTGAGAGTGCTGTCCAGAGTGGTCACAATGGAGCACTCTGGGATAGCTCCCGGAGGCCAATACCGTCGAATTGTGTCCACAGTACTCCAAATTCGAGCCAGCAAGGCCGATTTAAGCGCTAATTCACTTGTCAGGGGTGGAGTAAGGAAATCGATTTTAAGAGCCCTTTAAGTCGAAATAAAGGGCTTCATCGTGTGGACGGGTGCAGGTTTACATCGATTTAATGCTGCTAAATTCAACCTAAAGTCCTAGTGTAGACCAGGGCTTAATATCACCAATTGTCTGACACTCAAAGCTATGAAGTTCATGACTAAAGGATGTAGAAAGAACCATGCTGTTGATAGTAGTCACATATATGCAGTACAGTGGAACAGATTGCATATAATTTGGGGTTCTTCCATTTCTTGAGGTTCATTTTAGAACTATTCTGGATTTATGTGCTTAATGTACATTTTTTCTCCATGTGTGTTACCTGTGCAGAGGAAGGAGATCGTCTGTATCAGGGGTTCTCAACCTTTTTCTCTCCGAGGCCCCCCATGACATATTCTTAAAAACTCCAGGGGCCGGCAGGGGTGCCCTTGGCGCACAGGCCTTAGGCAGAGGTGTAGTTTGACTTCTGTTTTCGGGGGCTGGGGCCAGCGGGGCTCGAGCCACCTCCACATGGCGGGGTCCAGAGAGGGAGTGCCACCTCCACCCCGTGACTCAACTCAGAAGGCCACCCAGACTGTCTGGGTTGTGGGGAGGGCATGCAACCAAAAATTATAACTCAAAGGAGGGGAGCTTAGCTCAAAAAGTTTGAAAACAGCTTAGGGTGCAGGGAGGAGGTAGCTAGAGGCTGAGTGTGGGCAGAGGGGTAGCTTAGGGTGCAGGGAGGAGGTAGCTAGAGGCTGAGTGTGGGCAGAGGGGTAGCTCAGGGTGCAGGGAGGTAGGTAGCTAGAAGCTGTATGCAGGCAGGGGATAGCTCAGGCTGCAGGGTGGGGGGTGGCTAGGGGCTGTGTGCAGGCATCGGGGTAGCACAGAGTGTAGGGAGAGGGGCATTAGGGGCTGTGTGCTGGGAGGACTCCCCTGTGGTCCCTGTTCCCGGAGGGGTCTGCTAGTCACAGAACTGGGTCTCCCCACCCCAGGGGCTCTTACTGGCTGCCTCTGTGGGAGCAAAGGGGGCTGGGAGCTGAGGAGCAGCTTCAACCTGGGGCACTGGCAGAGAGGAGGGAATGCTGTGCTTTGGACCATGCACAGAACCATGCACCAGCCAGAGCAGCAACTGCCTTGCACTGTCTGGCTCCAGCTTCCTGCCTGCGACCGGACCAGGGGGCGGGGAGAGGAGATGTGGGGAGAGGTGTGGAGCTGCCCCTGGACTGCCTTGCACTTGCGCTGCAGTTTGGATGGGAGGTGGGGGAATGCCCTCTATGTCCCTAACTCTGTCCATGGGCTCAGGGCTTCTGCCCCAAAGAGAGCACCCGGGCTCAGGGCTCTGGGATTCAGCCCTGTACCTCCCGGTTTCAGCCTCGCGGGGGCACTGGGGATTGAGGTTTCAGCCCCATGCCTCCCGGCTTGAGCCCCATGGGGGGCACCAGGGATTGGGGCTTCAGCCCTGCATCTCCCAGCTTCAGCCCAATGTGGGGGAGAAAGGCGGGATGCCGGGGATCCGAGCTTCAGCCGTGGGGCCCCGCAGCCCCCTTTAAAGGGCTTGCAGAACCCCAGGGGGCCATGGACCCCTGGTTGAGGACCACTGGTCTGTACTATCTTTCTCCCCACTCATCACCATACTTTCTTTCCAGATATGCACCTTTCTAGTGTGCAGCAGGTGTTGTAGTTGGGGCATTCTCACAGTGGATCCATCTTGGTGCCTAATAGACATTTTTCAGGCTATAGTGGTATATTCTCTCCCCCACCACTATTTAGTAATTTAATAGGGGCCTTGTCATTCCTTCCATTTGAAAGCTTTCTCCCCCACACCTTCTCTGCCTCATTCCCCTTGTCCTGGCTGGGCCTGGCAGTGGGTGAGAGATTCCTCCCATTTACAGCCCCATCTCTCAGGGCAGTGGTTGGGGATCGGAGGAGGATGTGCCTCATGTAAAGGGTGAAGGTGGAGGGGAATGGGGCAGCAGTGACCCCCAGCCCTGGGAAGGGCAGAGATCCCACATGTTTGAACCAAGATCTGGAGGATCTTTACCCCCTGTGTGTGAGCTGTGATTTGGCGCTGCCCTTCTATAGAGGTGGTCTGAGCCTTTCTATCTGCCCTTCGTGTGTGAGCCAGGATACTAAAAGCCCAATGGAAGGGGAATGACCATTCCCACTGAGACGAATGGGAGCAATTCAGATGTCTGAGAGTTATTGTTTCAGGCTGTATCCATCTTCATCATGTATTCTCATTTGGCTGAGAATAGCTCACTGAATGTTCACTTCACACCTCCGTGCGCCTCCTGTGCCTCAAATGAATGTGTACAGCCTTGTTCCCGGATACTAGGCCCTGATTTGGAGTAGAGATGATGCTCCACTCTCCTGTTCCTTCCTGCTTCCAGCTGGTACATGCACTCCTCACAGCCCCGTGACCCCTCTAAATTTACATGGGGTGGGTAGGGTCAAGTGGGAGTGTGGAGCTGGTGCGTGTATGGAGGGTTCTATGTGGGGTGGGGGTGGTCAGATCAATGGTATGATGAAGCGAATGTTAGAGGAGCCAAGGTAGTGCTGGGGGAGTCTGAGCAGTTGAAGGTAATATGGGAGGGGTCAGAACAGTGGAATCTGGGGTGAGTAGGAGGGGATCTGAGTTGTGCAGTAGGAGTTGGTGAGGTTCGCCTCTGTCCCCCAAAAGTCCCCACATCCACGCCTCTCCATGTCTGTCTCCTGCCCACCAAAAATGTCTCTAGTGACTTCATGCTAGTCCTTGTGCTGCTGTTGCATCCTCCCCACAGCTCTTCAACCTGCACGCCCTGTGCTGTCGCCTGCCTCTTCCTTCCAGAGGATGGTTGAGGAGGAAGAACTAGTGTGTGCTGGACATGCAGATAAATGGGAGACAAGGAGATGATGCAAAGGCATGGAAGAGATGGCCATGCAGCCAGTGCATTCTGTGGGTGGGGTAATCCTTCCTGAGGAGCCAGAGGCAATGGAGAGGGAGAGGTGGGCTGTAGTATGTGGGAAGGTGGTGAGAAACTTTTTTTTTTTTTTTTTTTAAACCAAGGAAATTAAATGCCCCAAACCTTCATTAACACGGAGTTAAGGTTGCCTGGTGTTACCTTGTGTCCTTCCAGAATGTGGAGAGGGCTAAGCTTAAACCTCTGAAAACCAAAAAATGAAAAGTTATAGTACATGCCACAATGCATCCTTAATTCTGTCCTAACCACATATTAGCAATGTACTGTCGTAGATGCTACATAACACCCAGAGAATGGAACATGTGAGCACTGCAGGATAAAGTTGAACAACACCTCTTTGTCTGAGCAAAACTTGAGTTTAGGTCAGGCCTAACAAACAGGAGCTGCCTACACTCAAACACTGTGCCCACTCACACAAGCCGCCTCAGACTTGCTATATCTTTTCGTCCCTTTACTCTTGTGTACCTCTGCACTCGCTCACTCACTCTCTCCCAGATCATCTTTGCAGACACGGAGTAGTACAGCGTTGCCATTCACTTCTGTCCATGGCTTGTTCTTTCATTAAACCCAGCCTAATTGTGTCCCTGTGTACGATATCCTACAGTGTAATCGGTCAGACTGATCTTGGTTATGTTTGCATTATTTTCTTTGGCATCCTATCACCTGTTTTCAGCAGTCTCTGCACCATCATAATCTTTTAGATTTATAGCCAGTCCTGCACTCTGATTTCACATTCTACTGTCCTTTTAACTTCTTTGTTTGTCTTAAAAATCATTCCATTTTATACCTGCCATGTTTTGAAGAACTCTCATCTGTACTGCCTCCAACCTTCTGTTGTCTTTTTAATTTAATGCAGTTGCTTCCACGACTTCTCTTGGTAGCTTAACCTTTGCATCACCCTTATTTAACCCAGTGGCTATTGCCAGTTTCTGGTAGCCAGAATTAAGTTTGTGTCGTGGGGGTACTTTAAGTCTTTTGCTAATTTTCAACAGGTCAGCCACTCTCCGTTCTGGAAGGGCATGAGGCACTACTGGGCAACCTTAACTCTGTGTTACGATGGTTTTGGGTAATTATAGTATCAATTCCCCCTTTTAAAGCATTTATCATGGGATTTTTTATTAGAATGAAATATTTTACATAATTTGTTTAAATCATGATACAGTGCAAAAATAAAACACTCTATCTGCTTCAAACAACAACAAAATGTCTGTCCTACTTGTTGTGGATTGTACGTGGTGAGATAGGAAGGCGTTTCATATTGCTTGTTAGGTAGATTACAACAATCCCATTCTATGTATTTGACACACTTGGCATATGGTTTAATAATCCCCAAATTATTAATTTGGGGAGAGATTAGTGAAAGTACAAGTGCAAGTAACCATGGTAGTATTAATTTAATTGGAATATATAGGCCCAAAGAGTCAAAGGTGTTAACAAGATCCGGTATTATCCAGTGTTAAACAAGGTTTGGTATACAGAAACCTCAACTTGCTTAGTACCACTGCAAACAGAGCATTAGAAATTAAGACTTTATTAAAGATACAGAAAAGAGGGAAAAACAGTTAAAGCATTGGACATGTAAAGTATAAATAAGGCTTTCATTTTAACAACATCCCTTGTTCCCTTTCCCTTTAGCTGACAAGAATATTTAGAAGGGAAAAAAACTGGTTTGACAGTCTCTTGGGATGGTATTAAAGATGCTAATAAAGACATCCTTTTGGGGAAAAGAGAAAAAATTAGCAGAGCTGGGCTGGAGCCTGCATTGGCGGTGATGGTGTTAAAGTCTGATCCATTTCCTAGAAGACAAATCAAGACAAATGCACACAAAAGGGGAGAAAAAAGAACAGTAGAGAGAAAATGCAGCTTCTGTGTCTGGTGGTGAGTCTCACTTGCAACCTCACTGCTGGAAAAACGCAGGCACAGGACATGATCTTTTCAGCTGCTCAGAAACATGACAAACTCACTCCAGAATCAAGCTATTTAGGGCATTGCTTTTAGCTGCCTCTTCTGACCATAGGCTTTCAGAATATACAGTGTTGGGCAGCTAAGCTAGATTCTTATTAATCAGAAGACAAAAGGAGAGAGATAGGAAAGAAAATAAATTAGGTGGGGAAGGAAAAGGATACATGGAGTATGGGGAAGAGAGAGAAACTTGCACATCCCACATGGTGTTTGGGATAGAGCTGGAGCTGGTAGAAAGGGCGGTATCATTGTGGTTCTTCTTTCTGGCCTGGGTCCAGTCAGAACATATTTCAGGACCAGGATTAAGAAGGGCCAGGGTGGTAACCATGATGGTGAAGCTCACTCCAGTAGCCAAATTTTCTCCCGAAGTCTTTCTTTAATGACCCCATAAAGGAATAATGCTTGGAATAGCCCTTCCCCTCATTATGTTGGCCACCATTTAGGCCTAGTTTCTGACAAACCAGTTTTGGTTCATTTATTTTCTATTCCGCGTTTTCCTTGTTTACGAAGTATGATCTTAATACAGTCCTTGAATTATATCTGCAGGCCTGTTTGTTTGGACTAATACAATCTTTCTGTCTCCCTTTCGTACCTTTTCCCATCAACATTTATCATTGTAGGTTATTGTGACATCTTATGAACTTTCATGCTGATTCCAGTGCTATTTCATTCTCCTTTCACTTGTTTTATTAAGTTGCTTTTTAAATCTGAGGTCTCTCACTCTGAGGATTATTTGTTGTTGTTTTTTTTTTTTTAAGATAAAGCACCTCTGTCAAAGAGTCTTTTATTAGTTCCAAGTGCCCTGTCAGTTCTATTGACTCTGCTCTTCCAACATTATCAGAAGTTCTTCACATATAACCTACAAGCTGTAAAAGAGGATTTTCAGGTAAATTTTAATTCATTTATGTAGAAGGGGAAGGGATTTCTAAATATTAACTCTGTCCTCCTTGATTCCCCAGTGTATTTCTTCTGTAGTATTCTCCCCCCCCCGCTCCCGCCCCCATTGTCTTGGACTCTGGGCTTGTTTACTTGGGAAGTTAGTTCATAAAAAGATAGGGTGCGAATTTAAAACACAATTGTTTAGCCAAACTGCACAAAGGCACTTTAGTGCAGAATAAGTGTGTCCACCTGGCTAGTTAGTTAGCTGCTGTGCTAACTTCCTATGTAGGCAAGTCCTTAAATCACCAATCTGTTACCATCACTACTCCCATTTAGGCCATATCACCACCCATGAGAGATTTTTTTCACTACTGCTAAAACAAACCGTCAGAGTACCTCTCATTTTCTTCTTCTGGGACGCTGATATTATTTCATCATCTGTCTTTCAACAGAGGAGAATGTGAGCCTTGTATAACTTGAGCATAAATTATGGCCATGTCTACACTACCACTTATGTCGGCAAAACTTGTGTCGCTCAGGGGGATGAAAAAACACCCCCATCCCCCTGAGCAACATAATTCTTGCTGGCATAAAGGGTAGTGTGCACATCACTATGTTGCCAGGAAAGCTTCTCCCGCCAACACAGCTAGTGCTGCTCGTTGAGAGGGTTTTTTTATGTTGACGGGAGAGCTCTCTCCTGTCAGCATAGACTGGCTACACAAGTGATCTTACAGCAGCGCAGCTGTATTGGTACATCTGTGCCACTGTAAGCTTGCTAGTGTAGACATGGCCAAACACATTTAATAGTATATGATCCTTTGATGTGAATAGGAATAATTTTGTTGTGTTCATCGATTTATTTTGTGGTGGAAGTGAGTATTGTAATCATCTAGCCTGATCTGCATAACGCAGGACATAAATTTTCACCCAGAGATTCGTGTATCTAGCCCAATTACTTGAGTTCATTTTTAGAAAGACACAAAATCTCATTGTAAAGACTCCAAATGAGGGAGAATTTGCCATAAGCTTGAGTAGTCTGCTCCATTGGCTAATTACCCTCAGTTAAAAAATTGCAACTTATTTCCAGTTTGAAGTTGGTTGCCTTCAGCTTCCAGGCATTGAATCTTGTAATGCCTTTGTCTGCTTAATTAAAGAGCCTTCTAGTATCAATATTAATCTTCAATACAATATTCTGTATTTAAATAACATTACTGTAAAGTGCTCTTCATTTTTGGAGGCTGCATACCATTGCTCAGCAGAAAAGAGCTAACAAGTGACTCTTACTATCTTTCCCAAATGTGTTGGTCTTCAGACCCAAAAAAGGTCAACTGAAAAGCTCCCCAAAATGTGCCCTTGACTGGTTCTTCATGCTGCATAAAGACTGTTCTAAAGGACTTTTGTTTGTTTTTGTTTAGTTCCAGTCTTTTCTGCTTGTTTAAGTTAAAAATACTAGGTTGTCACTGTCCTGTTTTTTTTTCTGGAGGTTTTCCAAAGAGCTTTGAGAGACCTGAACAGTAGTATCACATGAGATTATGATTTAGTTATCCCCGCTACTCCTAATCCCACTCTGGGCAGGAGGAGAAGCTGAATAGATTCCTTATGTCATTGCCGTTTTCAGCCTGGTCTGCATTTAAAATTTAGGTTGACATAGCTATAGCAGTCAGGGGTGAGAAAAATCCACATAGCCGTAGCTATACCAATATAACCCTCAGTTTAAATGCAAATGGGTTGATGAAAGAACTTGGGGAAGTAAAGTTTCTACAGCAATGGAAACCCCCCTTTCATCACTGTTGGTTACATCTATGCTATGCCACAGATATGCTGCTATAGTCCCTGAAGTATAGACATGGCCTCTGTGTATTCAGTTGTGGGGAGGGAGAGCTTCATCCCAGCAGCTCAGATTACAGCTTCATGTAATATCACTGTTCAGGTCTTCCAAATATCTCATTAAGGTCCTACGTAAAAAGAGGGAAATGAGGACCTGATGTTTCTGATAGTTCAATTATAGGAATCAAGCAGAATAAAATATTAGAGAAAAAGTTTTTTACATTATAAAGGAACAGTAAGGGCAAACCCGTATTTTGTTTAACTTTTGCTTTGCAATTCATCCTAAAGGGAGTCCTAAAATCACTTGATTTTCTTTATGCTGCTGAAAAATAGTTAATGGTAGCAGTTCCCTGTTGAAAGGAACCATCTTTTTCTGTTATCAGCACTGCTATATGCAAGTATCTGGGGAAAGCATGGTATATTAGTATTTGTAAATGTGAACTATTGAAGATGAGTTGATTTGATTTGAATAGTAAGATAGTTTAAAAAAGAAAATCTTACTTGAAAATGTTTTATTTTTTTAAACAAACTTTCTAATATCTACTAATCATTTTAGAAAAATGATTAAAGAAATATGCGGACCACTGTATTTACTCTGACTGTTGTCACTAAATGTTTCCTCCTCTTTTGTATTATGTTAAACCTAAACACAAATCCTCTGAAGTATGGGAGAGAATTAAATATCTTGGTGCTTTTATATTTTAGATTTGGAGACTTGTATTTGGGAGAACAGTATGTCTTGATCTGAAAGATGCATTCTGCAATAGCTTGCTCATTTATAACTTTAGGATATTTGAAAGACGATATGGCAGCCGAAAATTTTCAGTAAGTGCCACTTCTATCATTTTCAATACCCACAGTGATTGCTAAATCCTCTGGTCTCACATTATTGTCAGATATTTATCTTGTTGTTGTCTTTGTGGAGAGATACTTTGTTTCATATTATATAAGCTAACAAATTTTTTTGACTGGCATGTTGGATTTTAAATATTATGTTAAGGTTTATTCTTAATTGAGATTTTATTTCCATTAATCAATTAATGTATTTTTAATTGGTATTTTTACCCATAAATCACAATTGAATAACCACAGAACATTTTTAGCTTTTTTTCATGTTATAACTAATGGCTCAATCGAAGAAAAAAATGTTGGTAGGGTACAGCAAGTTTTATGTGGTCCGTGAAAGTGAATTTTATTGAACAATCCACTTCTTTATACTTCTTGAAGATGAGAGAGACTGGTCTGGTAAACCCATGTTGTAAAATTGTCCTGTAATGCTCAAGGAAATAAACTTAGCTAAATTGAACTATTAAAATAGACTTTTTCAACTTTAAAAATTAGAGCTTCTGCCTCAGAGCTTTATGTCATCCATATGTTTAATCTTATAGAATTAACTAGCTCCAGTTAAATTAATTAATTAATGTTTGGGACTTATCTGTGCTGTTTTTTCCTTTTCAGTCCTTTTTACTGGGCTCCTGGATGCTGTCTGCTTTGTTTGATCTTCTCCTTGTAGAAGCTGTGCAATATGCATTTGGCATCACCATCAGCAGTTTGCCTTCTGGATTGTAAGTAGTTCTTAATGGGCTTGGCTTTGTCTTAGATACTATTTCAAGGGATTACTTAGCACAGATTTGAGTAAAACAACCTACTAATGTAACCCTTCAAATGCAGTATGTCCTTTTTTGTAAAACGTAAATGTTCTTGGCATTAATATTCATTTGTATAACACTATTTTCCAAATATGACCTGCAGTAGAGTTGAAATATTTTTAGTATTACACTTCCACTTCGTGATGACTTTCAGTTCCACAACATTGTCTTTTTCCCTGTCTTGGAGTAACTAAAAGGAGTTACCTTGCAGTGCTGGCATCTTTTAAGCTTTACCCAGTACAGTGTTCTTGAATATTTGTTTTTATTTCACACTCTTTTAAGTGTTAACTATGCTGCTAAAAGCACAAAACTAATGTTACTGTAACTCACTTTTTAAAATATGCAAAACTGTATGCATTTCATACTGGAAGGTACTTCATTAGTTCACATTTCAAAACTCTTGAGTTTTATAGGACATTATGTATATGTGTATTGCATTTCATATTTGAAGAGTGAAGTGTTTAAAGCTTAAGATTCTTTAGGAGCTCAGTTTCAAATAAGCTGCTTTTGAGATTTGTATAATAAGAACAGAAAACTAGATGGCTAACTCAGTATTTGCATTTAGGTTCACGCTTTAGTGTGGTCAACCTCACATAGTTATGGGTTTCCATATGCTGCATGCTCTTTGGTATTAAGAAAAGATTTTATAGTCACTGTTTTCTAATGTCAAATGTAAGGGCTTTCGGTTTCTGATCCTTAGTATATCTGATGAAAAAAACATTAGACATTCTCATAAGCATGTGGAAAGTTATACTGTAGTTAGCCCACTAAAAAAATGTGGTTTTTGTTAGACTTTCTAAGGTTAGCTATTATAAGGGTCTTGTAATGTGTCAGTATTCGGAAAGATTAGAGGTGGGACGTACACTATTATACGTCTGTATAAATGAAATCCATTATTCGGGAACAAAGTATATACTATCTGTTTAAGCTTTAGGGTATTCCAGACATTAGTGATGTTGTATATTACACTTACAGGAAATAATTAACAATTTGAATAATGTATCTCTTCTACTATTCAGTGTACTTTTTATTTATGATTACATAATTTGATTAGTTTTAGGGTGTCAAAATACTGCTACATAAAAGAGATTTTATGTAAACCAAATGTAAATATCAATTAAAGAAACTTTCTCTTCAGTTCATGTTTCTGTTCTCCTGGAAAAAGCTGAACTTATGAATGTAATAGATACTTTGATTTTATATACTATCTAGCATGTAAATATAAAATCTTAATGCATCATGTATAAGCAGATATGTTAACGAGTGGTCACACTAAAATTCTGCAGAGCTGCATGTGCTTTATTTAAATTGTATATACACTAGCATGGACATTGACCCTTTTACACCTGGAAATATTTACATTTGATTGAGAGGCAGTACATCATGGACAATATATTTATTTGCCTGCTTACCCCAGATGGTAGATCATAAATATCTTAGTTCTCCTGGATTTACTGTGAAAAATGTAAAACACATTGATGAAACATTTATATTTTAACTCATTGGTATTCCACTTTTCCCACAATTATGCTACCACAGATCTAATGTGTTCCAATATTGCAAACTCCAGAGCATTCTTGAATACAACTAAGTTGAAATGTCAGACTTCAGTGAAAGTCACTTGGCCGCATTATAAGCATCTTCTGATTTTTTTATATCATTTCACTGTTTATATTACTTAGTGACCTTAAACTCCCAGATCGAAAACTCTTCCTGCGCACACTTCGAAGATAGTTGCGATAAAGCATGACACTGATGACTCTAGCTTGAAATTGTTTAGAAACAATGTAGTACAGAATAACATCTAAGCACGTACTGAGATTCATGAGAAAGGTGGTAAAGGCTGCCCACGGATTGTAACTCTGGTCTTCGTCTTGCAGCATCAGGAAGGCAAAACAAATGTGGAAGGGCACAAAGCAGACAAGCACTTGCACAATCAGAGTAATTATAATTTTTATAGATCTTTCTTTAGCTTTGGGTTTCAGTTTGGAAGTCCTGCCGTGGACAAAATGGTAAATAATGATTAGATAGCATCCAATCATGATAAACAGGGGAATCAAGAAAAAAAAAATCAAACGAGAAAAATTTAACATATTGACTTCCTTTAGATGGATGATATCGAGCATCTTCATGCAGGTAGTAAAATTTGAGGCTTTATCTGGATCCGAATATAAAAATAGCAGAGGGGAAGTTGATGCAAGGGTCATTATCCAGATACCAATGCAAGCTAGCAGAGCTTTCCTTGTATTTCTAAGTTCTTTGACGTGTTTGGGCTGGACAATGGCCATATATCTATCAACACTTATAAAAGCAAGCAGCCACAGAGCAATGCTTGGATAAAACACAGTGAAAGCACCAAGAATCCGACAGAATATATCTCCAAATGGCCAAGCTTTCTTTGCATAGTAGGTTATCCGAAAAGGTACGGACAATATAAAAATTAAGTCCAGTAATGCGACATTCATCATATAGACTGTTATAGTTGTTCTTTTCTTGGTGGTGCAGCTGAAGACCCATAGTGCAGTGATGTTCACTAGCAATCCAATTATGAATATAAAACTATAAAAGACAAGTGATGCAATCCTGTACTCTTCTGGGTGCCAGTTTCGTGGCATAATGTTTTGATTCTGATGGTATTCATTCATATTTTTTTCCTCTTAAAACATGATCCCTAAGAACAAATGAAGTAAATAATGAGTAATTAAAATTACAATCAAAATTAGAGTTGGAAATTTGTATAGAAGCAAAACAGGTTGTTCTTATTTCTTGACCACAATTATTTTTTAAAACTCATTTAAAAATAATTGCAGTCAAGAAATAAAAATACATTATTGTAACTCCCAAAACATGCTAGGCTTACTCTATCAACATAATGTCTGCCCCAAAGAGATTACATATAGTATCAAACTTGTAGGGAGTGATGTGTTATTTAATACAGTAAATTAAAGTATAATTATAGATTTAAAAAAAAATTAACTAATTAAAAATGTGTCTTGTAAAAGGATTTCCTAAATATAATGAGAAAATTTGAAGTCAGGGATTGCTGAATGTTGTTATGTTTCGCTTTTTGTTTGTTTGTGTTACTGTAGCATCTAGCAGTCCCAGCCAGGGACCAGGATCCCACTGTGCTAAGCGCTATACAAACACAGAAGAAAAAGACAGTCCCTGCTCTAATGAGCTTACAATATCTGAAGTTTGCTGTTTTAAACAGTTGCAAATTAAACAGAACTCTTCTACTTGTCCTTAAATTCTGTAAGTAGCCTTTTCTAAAGAAAATACTCCTCAAAAGTATATTTGTTTTAAAATTTAATTACTAAAATTGAGTAATAAAAAGAACAAATAAACATGAAATTTGGTGTAGTTCCTATACACAAGGAAAAATATCAGTTGTGAATTTTAGCTACAAACTGCATAGTTCCCAATAGAACATATGAAAGGCATGGAAAAAAAGAAAAAGGTAGCTTAATACCTACTTAGATTCTAAGTATAGTATCCATACCCAGGGTTTGAAAAAAATTTGCCAGATACATACTAGTGAGAAGACTACATTTATAACTTTTATTTTAATACAAAAATTCGCAATGGAGAATGAACCACGCAAATTTCACGGCAGTGTCCTTGTGGGAAGCTGCTGGGCAAAGGGTCAGCATTTTTTGTATCAGCCTCTTTGTCATAAGTGTTTGAAAACTGAAGTTTCATGCTGCTACCTCAGCTGCTGAAAGAGAACAAGAAGCTTTCTTTCTTTCTCCACCCTATTTTGGTGCAGTGGTCTACTGTGTGACGTCCTTAGCCTCTTGGTGGTTGTCAGTGTGCCTGTGCTACTGTACCCCTCCCCCAGCTTCGTAGTTCCTGAAAGGAAAGAAGAATGTGTTCTAGTGTTCCTGCAGCCTCCTGGCTGCTTTGTGTATGGCAGGGTTCTCTATTACTCAACCCTTGTCCCAGCCTCCTGACACTTGGGGGGTGGGTGGGTGGGCTGGGATCACTGCTACTTTATTCCTCCCCCAATACCCTCTGTGTGTGTGTGAGAGAGAGAGAGAGAGAGAGAGAGATCTCCTTACCCCCAAAAATTGAATAGTTCCCAGTTCCTGACTGATACTGCTCATGGTTTTCCCAAGCAGCAGAGGAATGCAATTTCCATGAGGTGTCAGTGGACATTTTAGGCTTGTAAGTGACAAAAGCATTTAAAGAGTAATTTAGTTCACTGTTACTCTCTGTATTTTTTTTTTTAATCTTTATCTTTTCACTGTAATGTCTGCCATCTACTTTACTTACTAATACAGAGCTTCCAGATTAGACCCATGGTTTGTTTAGTCCAATATTCTGGCTGAAAATGGCCAGTTACAGATGCTTTTGAGGAGACTACCCCTATATTGAACAATAATGACATGACCTGTCTATATGGGAAATTTCTTCCTAATCCCTATCAGTTAGGGTTAACTCCTGCCTTGAAATGTGTGGTTTTATATCTCTCACTTTTTGTTGTTGTTCTCTATAATGGAACTGTAGTTTATTTCATTATACACACGAATAAATCCTATACTCTTGGTCTCAATGAAATTTTCTCATTCATACAAAATGTTGCTGATTATTTGAGGATGATTTAGTCATTAAAGTGAAAATGTTAGTGTAACGGCAATAAAGTAAAATGGACTATTACATTCGGAATGGAAAAATTATGTAGTGTATTGTGGTGACAAGGAAGGAGATTTGGAGGGAGTTTCAGAAATGCCTCTGAAGTGGTCAGCCCAGAGGATGGGTCAAATTAAAAGGAATATTTTTAAAAGATATTGAGGCACATCAGAAGGAGGATGGGACACATCCCAAAAGTGGGATTCTGTTAATGTGCAGCATAGTGATGAAATCTTATCTACCAATCAATCAATTCAATTTTGATAATGTTTTCATAAAAATATTATTTTCCTAAGAAGTTACCAAAAAAAATAACAAAAATTCTGTTAATAAAATATAAGTATAAATATGAATCAGTATTATGAGAAATATACCAACATGTTTGGGAACTGACTCCTGAAAACACTCCCAGCAACAGTTACATTTTTGTTTTTATTTTAGGCAGTGTGTATCCTCAAACTTTTCATTCCTTCTTTCTCTTTATGGGTTTTAGATTTCTCTCTCTAGTGATTAAGTGCCTGTGATATACTTCTGAGCTCCTACACCAATTTTATAAATATAATGATTGCAGTGTACAATAGTAGTATATGCATAAATCTGCTCATCCATACTCCATGTTGCTTGTGGCCTGTAGCTTACTTGTAGGGTCTAGTTAGTTTATTAGATGTGCCTTTCTGAGACATGTAAATGAGGGCACATATTGTAACAACGAGGGTTTTTTTAATTGTTGTTGAAGACCTAATTCCCAACCTTATTTGGTTTAAAATGTGTGTCAGGAGTCTGGCATGAAGTCAGGAGTCTGCTACACAGGTAAGAAATACCTACGTATATTGGGGATGGGGGCGGGAAGGTTTGATGTATAAATAAATGCAACTATGACTGAAATCAAGCCTTTGCTGCGTGCATGGATATCCATTAATACCAATGAGAGAGCAGTATATGTAGATCTTCATTGTGTGCATCTGAGCTGAGAATTTTGCCCCCATTACTATATTTAGTGATGGGAATATTTAGCTGTTTAAACTGAATAAGTGGATTTATCAAAAGGTCTTAAAGGAGGTCACTGATTTCCAAATGATATGATTTAATGATTAGTGGAGGTTTTTAAGGTATTGTGAAAAGACTTTCCTGTTGCTGATCCATACAAGTATTGTCATTCATTTTATATATATACATATATTTTAAATTGTGGGTGGTGTGTGAACAACTAGTCAAGATGATAAGCTCACCTGAGTGCTGTTTTTGGGACTTTCAGGACAAAGGCAGAATTGGTTTTTCCTGATTTTGACTGAGAGCTAGTACACTTATATATATAAAATCTATATCTATAAAGAGCTAAACTGCTTTTGAAATGATTGCTCGGTTTTTTGGGGTTCTTGACGCATACATTTTTTTTTTTTTTTGGTTACCATCTCTCTGCCTCCATCAAATGTCCGCATAAATCTTCTGTAGTTTGGGTGTATTTATGGTAATCAGCAAGATCCAGTAGGTTTGCCCATTCAATATATGCAAATCATTTTACTATCTAAACTACTTAGCATCAACATTGATTTTTACCTGTTACTTATGGAAGGGTTCAATTAATTATTAAAATACTGTGACTACATGTGTTGTTAAAAAACAAAATCTGTTTGCTTAAATTTACAGTCATATAATGCAGCTGTTATTTAAAGTCCTTATTAGGAGTGGAATTAAGCTTCCTTTTATTAGTTGTAGAACAATTCATATTTTTAAAGAAGGAAGTCAATCTGAATAATAAGTATTGACATCTAAGTTACTTTTATGCTCAACATGAAAATAATTGATCAAACATTACTTACCTTTATGCACTATAAAGTTACTTCAGTGATGCTTGTTTTGTACTCTCTGATCTGTAGAAGGTTTAGACTTGCTTCTGTCTGTCCAACTTAAACTTACTAAAATAGAAACCCTCCTGCATAGTCAGGAAATGATGACGTAATGAAGCCAGCTCTGGGTTCTCTTATTGGTTTATATGTATTTTAAACATTTTTGTTAATTTGTATGTAGACCGATCATGTCCTTTAACTTGCCAGGTTTGTCGGCTGACAGAATTCTAACATTTTTTCAGCAGGTATGCTTTTATAATATTTCTGTCTTTAAAATCAGTTTCTTTGCAGAGCATACGTAATACAACTAACTCCCTTTGGCTGAAGTGTTTTGGGAATATCAAAAATATTTGGATAATTGATGTTTATTGAATACATTATTTGCATGAGGGAAATAACCAAGTTTTGGTTAAAAGGAAGTTTCTGATAAATAGAGTTTTAAATATTTTGCACAGACCATAATCTCTTGTGGAAATCCCCATTGTACTTGCATTGCCTTGAACTGGTAGTCAGCCTGAAAATGAAAGAAACTCATTACATTTGAAATAGAAAGCTTGAATCTCTTGTATGCATTGTGTATCTATATCTATATTTTCTTGTTGGCAAAGTAATGGTGCTTTAATATTTTTATAGCTTTCTAAAATAATACTAAATATCCATCATCTGAGAGCTTGCCAGAAAAACACTATAAACTGTTCTTACACCTGGGGATCAATTTTTTTAATAAAAGGCACATGACGGGAAACATCAGTATTTTCAGTATTTCCTTTGACCAGAGAAATGACATCTTTTTTTTTAATCAAATAAAAAAGTTAATGTTATGAGCCCTTTAGTATGTCCCATGTTAATTATACTGCTTTATCAGGGCCAGATAAAATCTGTTTTGAAATTTTTTGTATATTTTTAGATATTTGGCAATTATTGTATGTATTACAGTGACACTCATCATATAGTGAAAAATTCTGTAATTCTTAATCTTTATTCTAGCAAATCTCTCAATAATGTCAGTAGGAGTTTCTCAGAAGTAAGGATCAAGACAGACCTGCAGGATTTGGGCCTTAGTGAAGTGGAATCAAAGTCCTAATTTGTATCACTGCATTCTATTAGAGACCTAGAGTCCTGTCACTTCTCTATGAAAATGGGTTGTTGGCCTCAGCCTGAATTTAGTGGATAGGTATTTACATCACTCACGTCAGTGTGCATGGTTGTATAGTCAGAGAGTGAGATATCTTTAACTGTTTCATATGGAACTAGTTTAGAGGAACTAATCTTGAGCTACGCATGTGATAATTTCAAAGTCATTCCAAATGAAACAAGCATTAAACTCTAGCCAGTCAACCCCCCCAGACACCTAATACATCCCAGCTTCTCAGGATGCTGCAGCTTTTGTTCAGAAATGATTTTGTGGTGATTGCTTGTAAAATTGTATCTTTTAAGACACTGCTTAATCATAAAATGTTAAACATCTTAAGAAACTAGTGTGTTTTAAGGGTTGCAAGGTGGCAGTTGGTGTTGTAGTTCAACAATGTTAGAACGCTGAAGTTCACTTACAGTGGAGTGAATCACCTGTGTGATATCTTCAGACTGAGTAAAAGTTCCCTGAAATGCTTTTTCTTGGTCTCCAGCATTCATTATGCCACGCTGGATCCTATGCAGAACTCATGGAAGAGAGTATCCAGGGTGCCGAGCTCCTCCTTCCCCCCACAAGAATACTTTCTTATTTGAGAAGTAGCATACAGTATACCATATAAACAAATGGAAAATGCAAAACAAGTACAGAATTAATTCTGGCTCTGGATGGAAAACAGCTGTGTGTTTAGTTCGGGATGGGAGGGATGCTGTGCAGTGAGCTCCCTCAGGTTGCTGTTCATGTTAGAGGAAAATGGCTGGCCTTGCTCTCTCTCCTGTTGAGCAGGAGATGAAGTTGAAGATGCCATGTAGTTGCCTCATTGGACTACCAGTGAAGGGTGTAGAGATCTTGTTTCAAGTTATCTTCTTCCTCTATGCTACAGTGCCAAGAGAAGGTTAAAGGGATGGACTTTAATTGGCATCTCTTGTGATGGTGACTTTGTTCTAGGGTAGTGACTGACATCTTGGCTCAGGTTGGCTACCTTAGCTATGTCTGGGTGTTTTCTCTAACCTGGCTCCTGTTGACACACACAAGTCTCTAACCTGAATTTAATGGTGTTTTCAACTCGGCTTCCTGACCCATCTTGGGATAGGAACTGAAATCCAGATGCTGCTATCATTTGGGCTGGTAACCAGCCCACTTTGTAGTGAGGATGCAGGCAAAACAACTCAAGTGTTGATAGTTCTCCAGTGCCTTCCCTTAATTCCCTGCATGTACTCAGAAGGACAGACTCATTCTCCCATAGTTCTCTGGGAAAAAGTCAGAGTGGCTCAGTGTACTGCAGCACCAGGCACCATGGGATATGCCCCCAGAAACCCTAGTGAGCCCTAGGTGAGTGCAGCACCAGTGAAGACACAATTACTTTGGTATGGCTTTGTGGTGTGGCTGTTCAGTCCTGGGCTAGGCTAGTGTGGGTACTAAGATCAGGTTGCCAATCTTCCAGGTTAACTCTGCAGTGAAGACATGCCCTAAATGTGGTGATGTGCTGAGAGTGAGAGGGTTGGTGGCTATGTTTTACCCCCCAGAGGTTCTCCTTCTGTTGTGGGAATTACTTGGTTTTGGTTCCTTCTTTTGGTCCACTTTCTTGTCAACAAGAAGAGAAGAAGCGCATATTTTGGCTGCCTACCCCTACTTCTAGCTCCTATTAAAATAAATGCCCAGTATTGTGTGTTTCATGGAATCATAGAAATTCAAGGCATCAAGTCCGGCCTCTGCTTTGAGGCTGGACTAGGTATGCCTAAACCTTCCCTGACAGATGTTTGTTCAGCCTGTTCTTAAAAACATCCAATGATGGGGATTCCACAACCTCCCTTGGAAGCCTATTCCAGTACTTATCTATCCTTAGAGTTAGAAAGTTTTCCCTAATATTTAACCTCAATATCCCTTGCTGCAGATTAATCCTATTCTTTTCTGTTTTACCTTCAGTGGACATGGAGAACAATTGATCTCAGTCTTCTTTATAACAGCCCTTTACATATTTGAAGACTGTTATCAGGTCCCCACTCAGTCTTGTTTCCCTTGTCATCATGATTGTGAAATTACTGTGAGGGAAGAATATGGTTTTGTTGGGGATCGTCTTTATGTGGTCATTCTCACTGGAAGGAAGCAACTCATGGTTAGTTTCTTTCTCTCCCTGTCATACTGCTGTATTCCTAGCATAGTAAAAGGGGAGTAGTTTCATAATGGGTTAGTCACCTGGCCTGTTTGTTGCGCTGTGTGAGCTTCACAGGGGATACAGAGAGTTCTGCATCTGAAGAGAGCAGTTATCTACAGCTTCAGCCTAGTAGGAAACAAGCTATATCTTGCATGTTTTCCTTCTCTCTCAGTTTACCACCATTAGGCTTAATGTGTCCCTCAGAAAGAAAGCGGAGACTCAAACTTCTTATTCAGGCCAGTTCTTCAACTGTGCAGGAAACGCCTGTCTCCAATATCCCAATCTGTTAACTATTACCAAGCTTGTTGTTGTGGGTCAGTTCACGTGCCTTCATTGGGCACTAACCACAGCCTTTACTTGTTGAAAACTTAACCTGAAATCTGTTTTAAGTAAACACCACTGTAGTTGAGATTAGTTTACTGTTTAACAGTTGATTTTTCTAAATGAATTATAACCCACATGCATGCTCAGATCATCTTGAAATTTGCTGTGCCTCATTAGGACTTGGGATAGGTGTGGGGTTAGTGGTTAAATTTGGGGTGGTTTGAGCAAGGGCTTCGTAAGATATAGTGCCCCTTATAAAAATCACATGACATCAACCTTTTACAGTTCTTATAGTTTTTTTGCATACAGCTGGGGCTCAAACTGTTGCTCTGATCCACCCCAAACTGATATCACACAGTTGGGGTTCAAGTCAGCTGTTGTCCAGCATCCGCTGCCCTTTTGGGGGAAGCAATATTTCAAAAGTTATTTGGGATGAAAGTTGTCTCTCCAGGGTGGCTCAAGTTTGGACAGTGAACCAGAGAGTGATTTGTCCATACTTTATAGGTGCTTTATAGGACTGCTTATCTGTGGCAAGCAAGAGATACACATGACAGAGTCACTAAGTAGCTAAGGGCAATATCCTGCTGCCTTTGAACCTGAACCATACTCACCAACTGTGAGTTTGAGTTCTGCTGTTGGCAGATTTCTGAGAATGTCTGCCGTACGTGTTTCTACTGTTTCTGCATTCTGCTTTGGGGGTGGAGAGAGCTGGAAAAGAGCATCAAGTACCCATCCCCCCTCACTATGGAAATATTAGGCTCCACAAGAGTTTGTAAAAATGCATCTGTAGCTTGGCAGAGGGAAAGACTGAGACCAGGATTGGCAAAAAATAACGGAATGATTTTATTATCATAAAAAACATGCCTCAAGTTTAAAAATCAGTTTGTTTTCCTATGTATCCTTATAGATAGGGTGACCAGATGTCCCATTTTTATAGGGACAGTCCTGTTTTGGGGACTTTTTCTTATATAGGTGCCTATTACCCCCAACTCCCTGTCCCGTTTTTTCACAGTTGCTATCTGGTCACCCTACTTATAGATACAGTAACATTTGTTTATATAATCTTCCAGCTCCTAGTAGATAATCGGTTAGGCTGAACTCTTCTGTTGATCTCCTTTGGAATTGAGCAATAACAACTGTATAGCTCTGCAATGCATTGAGTTACAGTTTAACATTTTTCTGGGGTATATAGCACCATCTAATGACTGAAGTATTATCTTCACTAATCATCACAACTTGCATTGCTAGACAAAATATCTTTGCTAGTTCTGTCTCTGATGGATTGTATTATGGTAACCACAAGTCCCTTGGAAAAGTCAATACTCCTGACACATAAAATGGACTATAACCCTAAACCTTAAATAGCACTAGTTATTCAATTATGTACATGGTATTTGACATACTATTAACGAAATTTTAATTGTATTTTTCATATTTAGATTTTACACTATTTTATATTTGATTTACCAAATCAATTGTAAATTTACATGTGATGAGTCTTTATGAATACATAAAAATTTCTGTAGGCAGGAATATCTTATCCATGTTCTAGAATACCCAGTGATATTTACAGGGTAATATTTGACTTAAAACAAGCCAGTGTGTGCACATTCTGATCCCCGATGCCTTCAGTTCCATCCACTCCCCCCATCCTATATTATCTAATAATAGTCTAAACATCTCTACATGCAAATATATTTTAAGTCTATTTTTTTGTTTTCTATTACAAATAAACTTTGGAAGACACATGATATTTAACGTAAGTCTTTTTGTATACCTGACGTTCATTTAAAACTAATCAGTATCTAATATGTATAAATACAGATGGTACCCTAGAGATGTAATTTTACAATATTAACGGGAAAATGCATCTCTTTAGAATTAGGTTTTATGTCTTAATATATCATTTAAAACTTTGCCATGAATTTTCTTAGAGTGTGCTCCTGGAATGTAATAGGATTTAATCAACCTTTCAAAAGAATTAAAATCCTGAGACACCTCAGATTTAAAAAAAAAAGGTGCCATCTAGCTTTATTTCAGGAAACTCATGTAGCAGAAATATATGCCGATAGAATCAAGATGATGTGTTAGGTGTTGAGTATCATTCATCATTGAATTCTAAGAGCAGAGGCACATCCATTTTAACTCATAAAAATATGACTTTCAATATATACCGTTTTGGTGTGATCACAAAGGAAGATACGTTCTTGAAGGCTGTTTCAACTCAAAAATGTTAATTCTAAGAAGCATTTACAGTCCAAGTGGAGGTAATTCTGAATTTTTTAAAGATATTGCAGACATTCTTTCCAATTAAAAAGGCATTCCTGTAATACTGGGAGGTGACTGGAGTGCTACACTAGATAGACATCGGACAGATCCAATTACATGAGACCCAGCTTTCAAAGCACAATAGGCCAACCCTCGTTTATTAATGAATGAATTTTTTAAAAAAAATATGTTGAGATAGGGACACCCCAAGGAGGATCACTGTACATTACGTTCTTCTTACTCCAGAACTGACTTTTTCTTGTGTCTTCAGAACTGATTGCAAGATGCCTAGAAGTAGCTATTGATAATAAATTAATTTCAGATCATGCTCCAGTTATACTTACCATAGATGCTGGTTACACATCATTAAAATCTTCTAGGTCAGGGGTTCTCAAACTTCAGTGTGCTGCGACCCCTTTCTGACCACAAAAATTACTAGACAACCCTAGGAGGGAGGACTGAAGCCTGAGCCCACCCACGCCCTTCTGCCCTGCGCACGCGGGATGGGAAGGGGCAATGGCAACCACCGAGCCCCACCGCCCCAGGTGGGGGAGCCAAAGCTGAAGCCCAGGGGCTTCAGCCCCAGGCGGAGGGCCTGTAACTTGAGACCCGCCACCCAAGGCTGAAGCTCTTGGGCTTTGCCTTTGGCCCTGGGCAGTGGGGCTTGGGCTTTGCCTTCGGCCTCAGGCTCCAGCAAGTCTAATGACAGCCCTGGCGACCCCATTAAAACGGGGTCATGACCCACTTTGGGGTCCTGCCCCACAATCTGAGAACCGCTGTTCTCGGTGGAAGCTGAGCACTCTGCTACTGAAAGATGCAAAGTTTTTGTTCTGCACTTGATTCAGTCATCTCTAACTTTATACAAGAAAATAAGCACTTATTTACCTCAGATACCATCTTTTGGGAAGCTCTGATAGCTATCATAAGGGGTGAGTGCATAAAGTATGCCTCCCAAAAGAAAAGAGGAACTCATGTTACTTTAGACTCTCTGGACAAGGAACTAGATGAGTTGCAGAGAATGCACAAGACTGAGCCCAATAATGAAAATCTCCTACATTCTCTAATCAATGCCAAATATAACTATAATGAATACTTATCCAGCCAGGTTGAATTTGACTCAACAGGGTCAAACAAAGGTATTAAGAATGGGGAGATAAAGCAGGTAAACTACTTATCAGAACACTTAAGATGGAACTATCTGCCAGCAATATTTCTTCCTTATTACAAGAAGATGGGAGTGTTGTCCTTGAAACAACAGATAGAATTGTTTAAATTGATTAATTATATCAAGCTTTATATAAAGCAGTCGACCAATTCGATCATTTCATCGAAAACCTACCTTTTCATACCCTATGTTCAGAACAAGTGTAGTTTGTGGATAAAGCTATCACAACACAAGAGATCAAACAGGCTATAAATATACGAATTCTAGCAAAGCTCCTGAGAGTGATGCCTTTCTGGCAGATTTCTACAAAACATTTTGTAATCTGCTATCTTCTATTCTTTCAAAAGTCTTCACTTAAACATTCCAAAAAGGAACCAAGTCTTGTGACATAACTACTTTAATTACCTTCATTTTAAAGAATAACAAAGGTGGTTGCCGCCCCATATCTCTATATAAAACAGATTGCAAAATAACTGTAAAAATGTTAGCGACACGACTGAATACCATCATCACATCATTTATACACACGTCAGGTTGGTTTTATTAAAGGAAGATTGGCTGTTGTTAATATGAGAAAATTTGCTCACTTGATCCAGCAAGCTCAGATATCAGATGTTCCCTCCATAGCAGTGGTTCTCAACCTGTGGCTCCATTTAGCACACAGCTGTGGCCCAAAATTGGTTGCTCCGGTCTGGCAGGGAGCAGGGGGTCGGTGTGGCATGTGGTGCGGGTCTGTCCCTGAGGGGAAGGGGCAGGCTGGCAGCCCAGGACTGGATGGACCACTGTGTGTCTGGTGCAATGGTTCTCAATCTGTGGCCCACGTAACACATTGCGGACCGCATATGTGGCCCGCAATGGTAAATAGGTTGAGAACCGCTGCTCCATAGCCTCGTCTCTAGATGCAAAGAGAGCTTCTGATTTAAAAAAAAATAAATCAATCAGATCAGGACCAGTATTCCTGAATTGAGTCAATGTATTATATGATTGTCCCCACACTTCATTATCAACTAATGGAATTATTTCTCCCACATTTCATCTAGAAAAAGGGACATGACAGAGCTGTCCGCTTTCGCCCCTCTTTTTTAATGTCTCTCTTGAACCACTGACAATGTACATATGCCAGCCCTCAGCCATTGAAAGTGGGACCGTAAACAGGAAAGAATACAAAATCCATTTATATGCTGGCAACATTTTTGTACCATTGAAGAATTCATCCTCCTCAATCCCATCATTACTGAATGTAGCTGATATTTTTGGAAAGATCTCTTGCAATGCATATATCCAAAAGTTTCAGCATTTTCCATCTCAAATATGCAAGAAAATAACTTATCTAAGTGTTAAAATTTGTCCTAATCTTCCCAAAAGTGTTTCTATAAATATGGACTATACATTAAAATAAATTTCCAAGGATGTAAAGAGGTAGTGTCTCCTCTCTCTGTCCTTTCTGGGGAGAATAAAAATAGCAAAAATGAGTATCTGTCCAAGATTGACTTAAACCATTAGCCTTTTATGTTTCAAGGTCTTTTTCCCTTGCTCAAATCAATAGGCTTATCATGAAATTTATATGGGATAAAACACAGGTTTGCTTGTCACACAAGACCCTTAAAAAATCCAGGGGAACTGGAGATATGAGGTTGCCAGATTTGTCTATATTGTGTAGCATTCCAAATGTGTCCTATTGTAAGGTGGTTCCCCCTCACTCCCTCCCAGTAACTCTGTATACGCACAGGCCTGGTTTGAGATTGAAAAAGATTAGCTATGCCATTTGGTTCCCTCTCTGTTTTTATGTATCTTAAGAGGCTACCCACATCCTTAAGGAAAAATCCAATCTTTGCATCTACATGGGGCATCCTGCAATGCATTAAGATGATTACTGCATCATGGAAAGAGCAAGGTTACAACATCTTAAGACCACCCCATCTGACAAGGGCTCAAAGAGGTTGGACCCTTTGGGAAGAAAAATATTCTCCTCTGTGAGCCTGCAATTCTGTATCACTAACTATTAGACTTCATTAGTGAAATACGATTTTAACAATTACTCTAGATTGGCAGACTTTAAGACAAACCTCACCTTGAAAGACAGACCCCAATTTCAATCCTTCATTCAGGAAGGCCGACTAGCAGCAGAAACATTCCTGCAAGCTGAGGTGGATGCAGTGGACACAGCATCTAGAGAGCTAGCCACTGTTATGGTTCGGAGTTGTGATTCTTGGCTTCACTCTTTGAGGTTCCCCAGGGAGGTGCAGAACACCACAGAGGATTTACGATTTGACTCAAACTTGTTCAGTGATAATACTAATGAGTCTCTGCACTCATTGAAGAATTCTAGATCAGTGGTCTCCAAAGTGTGAGGTGTGTCCCCATAGGAGGGCACAGAGGAACATTCAGGGGGGCAGGGAGGGAGTGCCACTCAGCGCTGCTGTGCCCTCACTCCGCTCCAGCCCCAGCCCTGTCCCCAGCTGAGGCTCTGGCCTCGGCCCCCGACCACAGTCCAGCTCCGGCCCTACTCCCAGGAGCGGCACCTGCACTCAGCTTTTGGCTTGGCTCTGCTCCTGGCCATGGCCCCAGCTGCAGCTTCGGCTCTGGCCTTGGCTCCTGGCCCCTGACTCCGCTCCCGGCCCTGGCGGGAGCATGGATAGATTGCATTATGGGTAAGAGGGTTGCAACATAAAAAGTTTGGGGAACACTGCTTTAGATCGATCCTCCTCCTCTTGGGAATTTACACCACAGCTCCGAAGAGAGAAAGCCACAGGCAGGCATATAGGCCAAGACTGCTCCCTCCACAAACATTCTACTACTGGCATCCAGCTGAGCCTTCACGCAGGCATCATAGAATTTAGAGACCTTGATTTTTGGTCCCCTCTCTTATCACAATCTCCACTGACTGGTCTGTACTTCCGTGGATTGTCCTTATTTCCTTTTTTATAGATGGTATTTGCCCTTTTCCAATCTTCGGGAATGTCTCCTGTCTTCCATGACTTTTCAAAGATAATTGCTAATGGCTCAGATATCTCCTCAGTCAGCCCTTGAGTATTCTAGAATGCATTTCATCAGGCCCTGGTGATTTGGAGACATCTAACTTGTCTAAGTAATTTTTGACTTGTTCTTTCCCTATTTTAGACTCTGATCCTACCTCATTTTCCCTGGCATTCACTATTTTAGATGTCCAATCGCCACCAACCTTCTTGGTGAAAACTGAAACGAAGACGTCATTAAGCACTTCTGCCACTTCCACATTTTCTGTTGTTGTCTTTTCCCCCTCATTGAGTAACAGGCCTACTCTGTCCTTGGTCTTCCTCTTGCTTCTAATGTATTTGTAGAACGTTTTCTTGTTACCCTTTATGTCCCTAGCTAGTTTGATCTCATTTTGTGCCTTGGCCTTTTTACTTTTGTCCCTACATACTTGTGTTTATTTGTTTATATTCATCCTTTGTAATTTGACCGAGTTTCCACTTTTTCTAGGTTTCAGAGTAGCAGCCGTGAAGTGAAGTGAGCTGTAGCTCACGAAAGCTTATGCTCAAATAAATTGGTTAGTCTCTAAGGTGCCACTAGTACTCCTTTTCTTTTCACTTTTTCTAGGACTCTTTTTTGAGTTTTAGATCATTGAAGATCTCCTGGTTAAGCCTGGGTGGTCTCTGGCAATACTTCCTATCTTTCCTACGTAGTGGGATAATTTGCTCTTGTGCCCTTAATAGTGTCTCTTTGAAAAACTGCCAACAGTGTTCAATTGTTTTTTCCCTTAGACTTGCTTCCCATGTGATTTTACCTATCAACTCCCTGAGTTTGCTAAAGTCTGCCTTCTTGAAATCCATTGTTTTTATTGTGCTGTTCTCCCTCCTACCATTCCTCAGAATCATGAACTCTACCATTTCATGATCACTTTCACCCAAGTTGCCTTACACTTTCAAATTCTCAACCAGTTCCTCCCTATTTGTAAAAATCAAATCTAGAACAGCCTCTCGCCTAGTAGCTTTCTCCACCTTCTGAAATAAAAAATTGTCTCTAATACATTCCAAGAACTTGTTGGATAATCTGTTTCCTACTTTGTTATTTTTCCAATAGATGTCTGGGTAGTTGAAGTCCCCCATCACCACCAAGTCCTGTGCTTTGGATGATTTTGTTAGTTGTTTAAAAAAAGCCTCATCCACCTCTTCTTCCTGGTTTGGTGGTCTGTAGTAGACCCCTACTATGAGATCACCCTCTTTTTTTTACCTTTTATCCTTACTCAGAGACTTTCAACAAGTCTGTCTCTTGTTTCCTCAGAATCTGCAGATACCTCAGTCATCTTAGATTATCCCCTGTCATTGAAGAACTCGGGTCTTTCCTTTAGCTCCTTGGAGTCCATTTCACAGTGATTAGTGCCTTCCTTCTTCCAGTAGATGGACGCTCCATTTTTATTCACTCATCAACAGATTCCTGAAGAGCCTAGTTAGGACCTGTCAGTGGTTAAACCAAACACCTCAGTGGGACCTCAGTCTTGTCCTGTCAATACTCACCACCACTTGAACTTTTGGCCACATGCTCTATGTCCCACCTTTCCATGAAAGTCACATTTTTAGTTGCTATTATTTCAACCAGAAGGGTGAATGGGATGGGAGCACTCATGGCCGATTCACGCTTTACCATTTTTCACAAGGAGAAGGTCTCCCTTCACCCTCATCCTAAATTCATCCCTAAATTAATTTCTGAATTCCATGCCAACCAACCTGTCCACTTAGCCGTGTTCTTCCTGAAACCCCATGCTTCTGTTGAAGAGAAAATACTTCATTCTCGGGACCAAACCAATCAGAAAATCATCAAGACTATTTCTTGCTATAGGAGAAGGTCACAAGGACAAGAAATATCTTTTCAGAGAATCTCAGAATGGATTTCTGGTTGCATCATCATGTGTTACCAATGAATGCATATGCCTCCTCCAGAAGGGGTAAGGGCACACTCCACAAGAGCACAAGCTGCTTCCACAGCATGTCTACAGGAGGTGCCGATACTGGACGTGTTCAGAGTGGCTACCTGGAGTTCTATTCACACATTCACAAAACATTACACACTAGTTCAGGTCTCTGCTGCAGATGCAGTTGTGGGGACTGCAGTTCTTCAAGCACCTTTACTGCTGACATCCTCAGACCTGCCTCTGGTTTGAATACTGGTTGTCAGTCATCCATGTGTGACCTACACATAGAGATAGACATTTTAAGAAATAGAGTTTATTTACCTGTAACTGGAGGTTCTCTGAGATGTGTGGTCCATGTCTGTATTCCACTACTCGCCCCATGCCCACCCTGCTTCAGAGCCTATTGGCTTCATGGTAAGAACAGAATCTGGAGTAGCATCAGCACACACTGCCTCTTATGCCCTTTGTCTGGAGCGTGAGGAGGGACATTGCTTGTTAAGACTCTCCAGACTCGAGCACAGGGCACACATTCATACCTATGTGTGGAATACAGATAGGGACCACACATCTTGAAGTACCTCTAGTTACAGATAGGTAACCTCTATTTATTCTGAAACAAGAGCGATCAGATGGGGATGTATTCCAGAATGGTTTATTCCACAATATTCTGAAAAATTAATGTAGACATGGCTTAGGATAAAATTAGAATTTGGTGAACATGAGCTACCTAAGCCCAACCTGCACTTGTCTACTTAGCCTTCTCCAGAAAAATCCCCAAGAACTTCCCATATGTTAACACTTTTTTATCTTTGCCCTGGGGATTCCGGAATACATCCCCATCTGGTCACTCTTGTTTCACAATAAATGGAGGTTACTGTGATGTTGCACTCCGTATATTTATGGAAATATGCTTATGTGTGTAAATATAATGTAACTGGAATATGCTTTATGCAAAAGGTCTCTTGTAAGGTATCATTACAAAGCTTATGATCTCCTGAGTATGTTTATCCTATTTGTTTGTGTTATTTCTATGTCTGGAGTTAGGATAATAAGATATAAACTTGTATTACTAATGTAAACATGTTAAGTGGAAGCCATTATGTGTGCCTCAGAATCCATGAACTGTGAATGGGGTTTGTTTACCTTCAAGCCTTCCTGTGTAGGTGTCTTCCAGCTACTAGGGTATGAAGAAGGAGGTTTTACAGTGACATGTGATCATGTCACCTGAACTGGAATCCATCTTAAACTTGGTGCTTTTCCATTTAGAAGGAGGGATGGGGATCCAGAGAGACAAACAATTCCTGCCTTCTTGGCAGGGGGTGGAACAGAACAAAGGGGGTGGAACAGAACAAAGGGGGCTGCAGTCATGAGAAATCCCCTAGTTACCACCTGAGCTGGAACTAACACGAACTGTACTAGGGGAAAGGATTGGGCCCAAACTAGGAAGGAGTCTAGTCTGTGAAAGAAGCTTATTGGAACATCTCTGAGGGTGATATTTACCTGTATTCAGTTTCTTAATGTATTAGGTTTAGACGTGCATGTTTTGTTTTATTTTGCATAGTAACTTATTTTGTTCTGTCTGTTATTACTTGAAACCACTTAAATCCTACTTTTTATTCTTAATAAAATCACTTTTGTTTATTAACCCAGAGTAAGTGATTAATACTTGAGGGAGCAAACAGCTGTGCATATCTCTCTACCAGTGTTATAGAGGGTGGACAGTTTATGAGTTTACCCTGTATAAGCTTTATACAGAGTAAAACGGATTTATGTGGAGTTTGGATTCCATTGGGAGCTGGGTGTCTGGGTGCTGGAGACAGGAGTACCTGCTGAGTGGTTTTCAGTTAAAGCCTGCAGCTTTGGGGACGTAGTTCAGACCCAGGGACTGTGATGCAGCAGGCTTGCGTGTCTGGCTCAACAAGACAGGGTTCTGGAGTCCCAAACTGTCAGGGAAAATGGGCTCAGAGGTAGTTTCAGCACATCAGTTGATAGTCCCAAGGGGGTCTCTGTGACCAAACCCGTCATGGTGGTGTAGTCAAACAGGATCTGTGCACAGCTGATTGCTTTGAGACACTGGTGGTGATTTTAAGTGAGTTTTGCGTCTGGTGGCTGGAGAACAGACAGAGTGGTTACTGGTTTGTTATTTTCTGTTTGTTTATTTCGAGTGAGGGAAATAAGCACAAGAAAGCAGGAAAATGACTACCAGTGAGACAGCTACAAAACTAGGGCTGGCCAGACTGAAAGTGGAAGACAAGGCAAAGGACCGTGAGTTTCAAATGTGGCAGGCAGAAATGAGGCTCAAAGAAGCAGCTGCGGCCAGGGAAACCATGGAGGCCCAGAAACAGGCTCAAATTGAAACACAAAAAGCTGCCCTGGAGTTAAAAGACAGAGAAATGCAGGCCCAAATTGAGACACAGAAGCATGAACTGGCTGTAATGGAGTGGAAGAGACACAACCCTTCAGCATCTGGCTCTGCTTCCCCCAAAATCCATAAATGGGAGCGGTTATGTCCACAGTATGATGAATCCAATGATATTGCTGAATATTTCATCACCTTTCAGAGACTGTGCACTCTCCATGCAATTCCTGAAGATCAAAAAATCACCACTTTAGTTGCAAAATTGACTGGGAGAACTCTGGACATATTCCATAAGATGCCTATTTATGATGCTTCAAACGATGGTAAATTTAAGGAACTGGTTTTGAAACAGTTTCAGATTACACCTGAAACCTACAGGGTTAAATTCAGGAGTCGTAAGAGGGGATCTGGATTGAGTAATGTGCCTTATGTAAATGAAATGAGAGATTTGTTTGGGTAAGGGGAAAAGGCTTTGAAGAAATGTGTGATTTGGTTACTTAGGAACAGTTCCTGAATATGTGCAGTGATGATGTAAAACAGTATTTGTGGGACAAAAAGGTGATTGCAGTTGGGGAATTAGCTGGGTTTGCAGGCTCTGACGAGCAATCACAAGCTGCAGTTAAACATAAGCCACCGGCAGAGGGGTACAGGATGGGTGGAAAGCAGAATCACCGTTTTACCCCGGGAAAAAGGAGGCTGGGCGTTCACCTCCCCATCCCCCATTACTCGGCCCAAGTCTCCTGTACAAGCAGAGAAGCCCAGAAAGTGCTGTCGCTGTAAGTCCACTGAGCACCTGAGGAATAAATGTCCTTGGCTGAGTGGGAACAGGCGGCGTAACTCAAGCTGCTGCTTCTCGGAGCATAGGGGTATCCCAGGCTGCTGCCTCTTTCCACACAGGATTTGTAAAGGTTGCTTCTACACAACCAAGCACTGAGCATGTGCACGCTGTTAAGTTTAATGGCAAAGTGCTCCAAGGATGGAGAGACACTGGGGCAGAAATTTCCGTGGTCAGGGGGGACCTGATCCAGGAGAAGGATTTGTTACCAGGAAAAATGGCAGAATTGGAATTGGTGGGATGTTACAAAGTCCTTGCACCTTTAGCTATGGTACACATGGAAACTGGTGATTTGCAGGCTAAACTGACTGTTCCAGCAGTGACACACAATTTTGCACTGTTTCTACTGGGGAATGATTTTTTTGATGTGGCAGAATCTGTCCCAGGGTTTGTTAGCAGCAAGAAGGACTCTTGTGCTAAAAGCCCCGGGGGGGAAGCTGAAATCACATGTGCTGCTGGGGGAATAGGAGAGGGTCTCTTTAATTCCTCTTTAAATTCACATAACATGAGAACAAAGATGAAATAAAAGATTAAAAATTAAATTCAGACTATAAGAGCGTTAATATTTCTGTAGCAGTGGAGAATGCAGCTTTGGGGGCAGGGATGGTCCTAACCAGTTCCTGTACCCTTGGGGCTCAAGGCGGGTCTCTAGGGGAAGGGCTGGATAGAGCCATCTCCTGTTCTGTGATCATCTTCCTGGGGGAGAGGGATGTTCCACCTTATAACAGGGAGGCCTTCCCAGCTGCTGACTGCCAGGAAGTTGCAGGTCAGCAGGGGACAGGTTCTTCACTGGGGTGCACGGAGATATGTATCCCAGAGATGGAAGACTGGTGACTGCTGCAGTGGGAACAGACCCCAGGGACTCTGTAGCTGGAAGCAAGCCCAACCTGAGTGAAAGGGGAGGGAGGATTTTGGTGGCCAGTGAAGGGTCTGTCATAGCTGGTAGCTGTGAGCCCACAGCTGGATCATGGTCACCTTCCCTTTTGGAAGGAGTGTCTGCCTCAGAGGGAAGCCCAGAGAGCAAAGTCCAGATGGAAGGTGAGGGGGGACAGGAGGGTCTGCCCACCTTTTGTAGTGAGGCTTTTCCCCAGGAGGAGGGTGAAGGATCTGCATCTAAAATGCCAGTCCCCTCACCTGTAAATCAGGTTTTTAGGGAAGACCGGGGCTCAGATCTCCTGGAGGGGAGAGTCCACACAGCTGACTTTTTGGGAACAGAGAGTGGGGTAACCAAGGGAATCTTACCAATCCAAAGCACTCCATTGAAAAATGTTGTTCTTGCTACCCTTTTGAGAGATAACACTGCCTCTTCAAGGCTGGAAGAAGGAAAACTTTGCATTTGGGAAGCTTCACAAAGGGGTGGGGTCCAACAGAAAGAGATTCCAGAGGGAGGGGCTGAGGGCAGGCATGGTTGCAGTGTACCCTTTTCTTGCCAAAACCTCAAACACATGCCTGAATTGAGTGCCTTCTACAAAGAGGCAGAAGAACCTGTATCTGAGAACCTACCATGGTACACAAAGAGATTGAAAAATGGAATAGACACTGAACAAGCCAAACTGTGAACAAAGTCTGTCAGTCATAAATTGACTGTTAATCTTGTGTCTTTTGCTACTTCATCTTTGGGTCAAGACAAGGGAGTTAATACTAATGGTAAACCCTTTAAAGATGTGGAACCTACCTCATTTATGGAAAAAACATTTGTACATGCTAGGGATGGTAACAGACCGTCCCACAAGCATGTTGCTTTTCAGCTTATACCTGTAAACATGCTTAGAGCTTGGCACAGCAGCAGAAGCATAGCAGGCCAACACTGCTGTGTGGAAGGGGAAACTGAGGCACGCTGCCTCATGGCATTGGTGGCTAAATGCCAAGACACCTACACTTTAACTGATATTGCTACCTGAATACTGTTAGCAATACTGCACCCCAACATGTTTTCAGGCACCCAGGGACCAGGAACCCAGAACTTTGCTAGGACACCTAAGAATGACATCATAGGGTTTAAAGGTACTGGGAGGGTGTGTGACCAGAGACAAACTGGAATTTTACATGTACTGCCTCTGCCATGGACAGTGTCCAAGACTCCGGCAGTAAGTTCAGGAGGAGGGTGTGACATTGCACTCCATATGTTTGGAAATATGCTTATGAGTGTAAATATAATGTAATTGGAATATGCTTTATGCAAAAGGTCTCTTGTAAGGTATCATTACAAAGCTTATGATCTACTGAGTGTGTTCATCCTATTTGTTTGCATGTATTATTTCTATGTCTGGAGTTAGGAGAATAACATATCAACTTGTATGTCACAGTGATCACTCTCCTTTTAGGTTTATCACATAACATGAGAACAAAGATGAAATAAAAGATTAAAAATTAAATTCAGACTATAAGAGCGTTAATATTTCTATATATTATAGTTAATTTGTGACTTTTTTTGTTCCAAAGAAGAGAAAAACAGCCTGGCTAGATTTTAAATTGAAATGAATGATGTTAGAACCTTTAACAGTATTTGTAATTCTGTAATAATATTGGCAATCAAACCTCACATTTCATGACATAACCTAATTCCCGGTGAGAAACAGAAATTCTGTTCACTCTCTGCAATGTGCAGCACTGCACAACTGTTTAAACTGGCTAGGTGCATAATGGGGGTTTTTCACCTTTCTGAGAGTTTGGAAGTGACTGCGTCATGCTATGGCAAGTTAAACGGACTAGTCCACTGGTCTGTTATACTGGATAGTGGTCAGTAGATGGCAGCATTTATGTGATCATTACTCTAATCCAGGGGTCAGCAAACTTTCAGAAGTGGTGTGCCAAGTCTTCATTTATTCACTCTTTTTAAGGTTTCATGTGCCAGTAATACATTTTAACGTTTTAGAAGGTCTCTCTCTATAATATATAATTAAACTATTGTTGCATGCAAAGTAAATAAGGTTTTTAAAATGTTTAAGATGCTTCATTTAAAATTTAAATTAAAATACAGATCTTACCAGTTTAGCGTCATCCTTGCCCTTGCTTTTCCTTGCTGAGTTTTCCAATGTCTGGCATATATTTGGATACTTTAAGCTGCACACAGGCTTCTGAGTGATCAGTTGTTAACCAGCTTCGAGAGGGACAGAGGACAGATTTCATGTGTGAAAATACCTGTTCACACAGGTATGTGGATCCAAATGCTGAAAGTGTTGCAAACGCAATTTTCTTCAAACAGTTAAATTTCACTGGCAGGGATGTCCAGCAGGTCAGAATAAAGGCCCCATGATCTCTCTCTGTAGCTTTAAGTGCACTCCGCAGATCTCCAATCTTTGATTCCCACAATTCTGAGCTTTTTAACTGAATGAGCTGCATTTCGAAATCTTCAACACCCATCTACTGAAATACAGACAAATCCAAGTTGCTTTCGTTGAACTTTTCAGGTTTAATTAGAAAATAAATCGTTGAGCCAAATCACTGGAAATCTTGAAATCTGTCAGAAAATTCTGATTCCAATTCTTGCATGTATATGCCAATCTCGTTGACACTGACAGTGCAATATGTCAATAGCTCTTATGTGTTGGAAATAGTGGAAAGTTGAAGTTCGAATATCCCGAGAAAAAACTGCTATTTTTACAACAAATGCCTTCCAGGTTTCATAAAGATCCAGAACCATTTTCCCCGCACCCTGGAGATGGAGGTTGAGTTCGTTTAGGTGAGCGGTGATGTCAGTTAGAAACATGAGCTTACACAGCCATTTGTCATTATCCAGTTCGGGGTAGTTTTGTCCTTTTTCCAACAAAAAGGCCTTGATTGCATCAAAACAGTTTACAAAGCGCACCAAAACCTTGCCACGGCTTAGCCACTGTGACGGGGCAAGGCCAGATGGCTATGGAAAAGTAGTGGGAGATAGATATATTAGCTCCAGGCTAAACAAATCCCTGGTACCAGGATAAGTGAAATGGCAGCTGCTCCAGATCAATTAAGACACCTGGGGCCAATTAAGAACTTTCCAGAAGGCAGGGAGAAGGCTAGGTATTGGGACACCTGAAGCCAATCAGGGGCTGGCTGAAACTAGTTAAAAGTCTTCCAGTTAGTCAGGTGGGTGTGCATGTCAGGAGCTGTGGGAGGAAGTTGTGCTGTTGGAGAGGCTGAGTAGTACACACCATATCAGGCACAAGGAAGGAGGCCCTGAGGTAAGGGTGAAGTGGAGCTTGAGGAAGTGAGGGCTGCTGTGGGGGAAGTAGCCCAGGGGATTGTATATGTCATGTTTCTAAAAGGTCAGCTACCATAGCTGATACCATTAGGGTCCCTGGGCTGGAGCCCAGAGTAGAGGGTGGGCCCAGGCTCCCCACCCCTCTTTGCCCCCTGATTAATCACTGAGACTGGGAGACAAGAGAGACTGTGCAAGGAAGGATAACTTCTCCTCACCTCCCTTGCTGGCTTATGATGAAAATGGCTCAGTAGACTGTGACCCTTGCCTCTAGAGAGAGAAGGGTTACGTGGAGGGTCACAGTGAGCCTCTGAGGCTAGCGAAATCTGCCAGGAAACGCAGGACCCACGGAGGCAAGGACAGAATTTTGTCACACCCCCAAATGTTGCTGTAAAGTGGAATGTCATTATAAGAACTGTCCATCTCTTCTAACAGTACTTGAAACTGTGAGTCAAATCAGATCGAGCAACAAGGACATTTACAATTTGCACCACTGTATTCATCTAATTATTAAGCTCTGATTTAGAAATTTTAGCACACAGGTTTTCTTGATGGATGATACAGTGAAATTTGACTGTTGGGAGGCCAATTTGATCTTCAAGTAACTTTACAAATCCCTTCTGTTTTCCTACCATGGCAGGAGCATCATCTGTTGTCACACAAAATATTTTTCTGATGTCAACTCTCATTCTTCAAAATGGTTTACAAAAGATTCCGCTATATCTTCCCCCTTTGTTGTGCCATGCAGAGGTTTTAGGCAACAAAGTTCCTCTTGGATTTCATTGGAAGCACAATATCTTGCAACAACTGCCAAACGTGGAACGTCGTTTATATCCATGCTCTCATCAACGGCAACACTAAACGCTGCTGTGTCTTTGAATATAATTGTTTGCTTTTCGTTAATGTTTTCTGCCATTTCGCTTACGTGTATCTCACTGTTCTGTCAGACAGGCAGTTCTTTTATTCTAGATATGCATCTTTATTTGGAAAATCATTGAACAAAACCTCCAAACTGCTGAGAAAAACTTTATACATTCCCCATCTGTAAACAGCTTTCCAATTTTTCAATGCACTGTGCAATCTTGTAACTTCCTTCTGTGGCTTGATTTTTAACTTACACTTAAGCATTTAACAACACTGCTTTGCGTCTCATATCCTGCCACTGCCTTTTTGATCAGTCTTGTCTGCTTAATCAAGAAAGGTTTTCCTCGTGCTTCATTTGAAAATGTCATCGAACACTTGATGTGGGACAAACAACACTTTCACAACAGAAAGCACAAACAGCATGGTCCTTCTTTTGAATAAATCCAAATTTGTCTGTCCAAGAAGGCTGAAATGAACGGACATCTAACTTTGCTTTCTTAGGAGCTGACGTTTTGTCAAATGTACCCCTCAACTTACAGTGGGGGGAAAAATTGCGACAGACGGCACGCACAACGTCAAATGCAATGCGCTGTTCCACGTGATGTGATAGTGATGTAAGCAGCAAATCAGGACTTAAAAATATTCCAGTACAGTGGCACTGGAACAATTTTTAAGGTGGGCTACTAAGCTGTGCCCCCTCTTGCCCCGGTCTGCACCCCTCACTGCCCCAGGCTGGGGCCAGTGGGCCACAGCTGGGGGTGGCTGCAGAGCCCCGGGCCGAGACCAGGAGCAGAGCCCCGGGCTGGTGGCCGGGATCCCACTGTGACTGTGCTCCCCATAAGGCTTTATGGAGATATGCTTATGAATGTATATATGACATAACTAGACTATGTTTTATGCTACATATGCCATGTAACATATCTCTGTAAAGGTTATGATCTACTGAAAATATTAATCCTATTTGTATGCATGTGTCATTTTTGTATTCGAAGTTATGAATATTGGCTATGTAGTGGCTTGATTTTTAAGTAACCTTTTTAAAGCATTTGGTCAGCTTCTTGAGAAAGGAATGTGCAAATCAAGAAGCGCTTAAAGTACAATGGATCTTGGAATGCTCCAGTCCACATAAGAAGTCTTCCTGGAGACATTCAAGATACCATGTGGGCAATGGATTCTGCCTGTAAAACCTGTGAGTTATGCGTGGGCATGTGACTTGCCCAGGTGACTCCAGAACTCCATCTTGGAGCTGGACTTTGCATAGGAGAGAGGAGGGGGTCTTCACCCACAAGAGAAAGTCTATTTAAGGCCATGGAAGACCCTTCCGTTTTGTCTTCAGCTGGCTAAGAAGATAGTCTCTCCAACCCCAAGGATACCTGAAAGAAACTGGAACAAAGGACAGTAATTACAGGGGTGTGAGTGCTCGCTGGACCCAGACTAGAAGGAGGCTAGTCTGTAAAAAAGAGCTTACTGGAACTGGTGAGGTTTTTTTCTGTATTCAGTTTGATTAGACATAGACTTGCGGGTTTTATTTTATTTTGCTTGGTAATTCATTTTGTTCTGTCTGTTACTACTTGGAACCACTTAAATTCTACTTTCTGCATTTAATAAAACCACTCTTTATTTATTAATTAACCCAGAGTATGGGACATCTGTGCATATCTCTTTATCAGTGTTACAGAGGGCGAACAATTTATGAGTTTACCCTGTATAAGCTTTATACAAGGTAAAACGGATTTATTCAGGGTTTTGACCCCATTGGGAGTTGAGCATCTGAGTGTCAAGGACAGGAATACTTCTGTAAACTGCATTCAGTTAAGCCTACAGCTGTTAGATGACGTGATTCAGGCCTGGTCTGGGTTAGCAGCAGGCTAGCGGGTCTGGCTCAAACTAGGCAGGGCACTGAAGTCCTAAGCTGCCAGGGCAGGAAAGCAGGAGCAGAAGTAGTCTTGGCACATCAGATGGCAGCTCCCAGGGGGTTTCTGTGATCCAATCCGTCACACCCACGATGGCAGCAGAGTCCCCGGGACTGGTGGTCGGGACCAGGGGTGGCAGTGGGCTGAGCAGGGCCGGCGGATGGGACCCCGGGTGGCAGGGGGCTGGCGGTAGGACCCTGGGACCGGTGGCCGGGACCTGGGCAGTGTGAGTGCCACTCAAAATCATCTCATGTGCCACCTTTGGCACACGTGCCATAGATTGCTGACCCCTGCTCTAGCCTTTCACTGAAAGAGAAAATTTTTCACTGAGCTGAATGAAATACCCTTAGACATATGCTGTATGGTATTAAGCATACTTCGTTTTACTAAATTGAAATTGCACATATTAGCTGCAAATCATTAATAATAAAATCAGCTAACTTCCTCTCACCAATGTAATAAATACTCCAGTTTTTTGGTTTTTATTTTAAAATATGGGCTTAGTTTGCTGAAGCATGTACAGGTATTCGCTGCTCAAAAATGTACTGCAGATTCAAGATTGACTGGCAGTGCCTTGTTCCCTTGTAGCATGTGAAATGCACCTATACTTAAACCTCTGAAAACTAGGAAATATAGATTTAAGGTAATGTCTATCACACCACACTTGCACACAACCTTAATTTGCCCCCCTAGAGTTAGCAATTGCCACAGGAACTAAATCAACCCTGACATCTCTCTAAAATAACCTACCAGTTTCTGTATTATGTTCAACAAAATGCTATAACATTATTCCTCTTCATACACTCCTGCTGACTCTGTGGACTCTCCCTCTGTTAGGTGTACATGTGCTGATCCAGAGATTAGTTGCAGCAAGGTACCAGAGCACACAGTACCATCTGAGGAGAGGTGCAGTTGCTGCTAGAAGGATCTGGGATCCCTTTTTTCTTTGCTGTGCTATGTTGGAGGCTTGAGTAGGTAAACATAATTGCCTCTCTTGGTTCTAAAAATCTAAGGGTATGTCTTCATAGCAAAAGATCTGCACAGGCTAGCCCACCTGAGCTAGCCTAAATCCAGCTAGCTAGAGAGGGTAACAATAGCAGTGAAGACCAGTGGCATGCAGGCCTCAGGTAGTAACAGCCAGGCACAGGCCCTGGGTGTGTACTCGGCTCGCTAGCCTGCTCTGAAGCCTGCACTGTCCTCACTGCTATTGTTACCCACGCTAGCTGGATTCAAGCTAGCTTGGGTAGGCTAGTCCGTGCACAGTTTTTAACAGAGAAACTATGAAAGTTTCAAATAGTCTGTAGGGTTACTGGGATGCTAGTATGGCTGTGACAGTGACCTTCCCATGCTCACATGTCACTAGGCATCTCCAGAATTAAATGGAATATAAGAGTGCTTCACCCCTTTCTTACACTCTCGGTACTGCCATTGACATAGAGATGCACCCTCTCTGTCTTCTATGCTGCACTGTTGCTCTTTTCAGAGAAGCCGCCATGTTAGTCTGTATTCACAAAAAGAAAAGGAGTACTTGTGGCACCTTAGAGACCAACCAATTTATTTGAGCATAAGCTTTCGTGAGCTACAGCTCACTTCATCGGATGCATAAAGTGAAAATACAGTGAGGAGATTTATATACACACAGACCATGCAAAAATGGATGTTTACCATACACATTGTAAGGAGAGTGATCACTTAAGATGAGCTATTACCAGCAGGAGAGTGGGATCGGGGGAGAGAAAACCTTTTGAAGTGATAATCAAGGTGGGCCATTTCCAGCACATTTCCAGGAGTTAACAAGAACGTCTGAGGAACAGTGCACCCATAACTATTTTACATTTGGGGACAATGTATACCTTCTAATCAGCGGCACTACTATGGGTACCCGCATGGCCCCACAGTATGCCAACATTTTTATGGCTGACATAGAACAACACTTCCTCAGCTCTCGTCCCCTAATGTCCCTACTCTGCTTGTGCTATATTGATGACATCTTCATCATCTGGACCCATGGAAAAGAAGCCCTTGAGGAATTCCACCATGATTTCAACAATTTCCATCCCACCATCAACCTCAGCCTGGACCAGTCCACACAAGAGATCCACTTCCTGGACACTACAGTGCTTATAAGCGATGGTCACATAAACACCACTCCATACCGGAAACCTACTGACCGCTATTCCTACCTACATGCCTCCAGCTTTCACCCAGACCACACTACACGATCCATTGTCTACAGCCAAGCTCTACGATACAACTGCATTTGCTCCAACCCCTCAGACAGAGACACACACCTACAAGATCTCTATCAAGCATTCTTACAACTACAGTACCCACCTGCTGAAGTGAAGAAACAGATTGACAGAGCCAGAAGAGTACCCAGAAATCACCTACTACAGGACAGGCCCAACAAAGAAAATAACAGAATGCCACTAGCCGTCACCTTCAGCCCCCAACTAAAACCTCTCCAACGCATTATCAAGGATCTACAACCTATCCTGAAGGACGACCCATCACTCTCACAAATCTTGGGAGACAGGCCAGTCCTTGCCTTCAGACAGCCCCCCAACCTGAAGCAAATACTCACCAGCAACCACGCACCACACAACAGAACCACTAACCCAGGAACCTATCCTTGCAACAAAGCCCGTTGCCAACTGTGCCCACATATCTATTCAGGGGACACCATCATAGGGCCTAATCAATTCAGCCACACTGTCAGAGGCTCGTTCACCTGCACATCTACCAATGTGATATATGCCATCATGTGCCAGCAATGCCCCTCTGCCATGTACATTGGTCAAACTGGACAGTCTCTACGTAAAAGAATCAATGGACACAAATCAGATGTCAAGAATTATAACATTCATAAACCAGTCGGAGAACACTTCAATCTCTCTGGTCACTCGATTTCTGATCTAAAAGTGACTATCCTTCAACAAAAAAACTTCAAAAACAGACTCCAACGAGAGACTGCTGAATTGGAATTAATTTGCAAATTGGATACAATTAACTTAGGCTTGAATAGAGCCTGGGAGTGGTTGAGTCATTATACAAAGTAAAACTATTTCCCCTTGTTTATTCCTCCCCCGCCCCCGCGCCCGCAAATGTGCTGGAAATGGCCCACCTTGATTATCACTTCAAAAGGTTTTCTCTCCCCCCCACCCCATTCTCCTGCTGGTAATAGCTCATCTTAAGTGATCACTCTCCTTACAATGTGTATGGTAAACATCCATTTTTGCATGGTCTGTGTGTATATAAATCTCTTCACTGTATTTTCCACTTTATGCATCGGATGAAGTGAGCTGTAGCTCACGAAAGCTTATGCACAAATAATTTGGTTAGTCTCTAAGGTGCCACAAGTCCTCCTTTTCTTACTGTTGCTCTTGGAAGTTCCAGCATTTTGGTGACCCACATCACTATGCACTACAACAGTGGTTCTAAACCAGTGGTTCTCAGGGGTCCACCAAACATAGGGTGACCAGATGTCCCGATTTTGATAATGATCACATAAATGCTGCCACCTACTGACCACTATTCAGTATAACAGGCTAGTGGAATAGTCTGTTTAATTTGCCATAACACAATGCAGGCACGTGAAAAATCCCCGTTATGCACCTAGCCAGTTTAAACAGTTGTGCAGTGCTGCGCATTGCAGAGAGTGAAGAGAATTTCTGTTTCTCACTGGGAATTAGGTTATATCATGAAATGTGAGGTTTGATTGCCAATATTATTACAGAATTACAAATACTGTTAAAGGTTCTAACATCATTCATTTCAATTTAAAAGCTAACCAGGCTGTTTTTCTCTCTCTTTTGGCACAAAAAAGTCACAAGTTAACTATGATATATAGAAATATTAACGCTCTTATAGTCTGAATTTAATTTTTAATCTTTAATTTCATAGTCTTTGTTCTCATATTATGTGATAAAACTAAAAGGAAAGTGATCATTGTGACATACTGGGGCACAATCCAGACTAATGGGTAGCTGTGTCACTCCTGCCCTTTACAATGCCTTGCTGCTGTAGCCTCCAACTGGATTGCTCACAAACAGCCTCCAGCATATAAATCACACCCAAAGATGTCTGTGTGTGCTTCAGCCAGCCAGCCACACCTTGGCTTTTATCAGCCTTAGTTATGCTACAGGGTGTCCCCAATACACCCCTAGTCCCAGATCTTCATCCAGAAGTGTATGTATTTGTACAACTCAGCCCTCTCCTGGACAGTACAAATATGTTAAGTCCAATGTTCCCTCTAATTTTTTACATCCATGTGTGGAATTAATTTTATGTGCCCCAATATGGCGGTGATGTGTGGTGGGGGTGAAGCTGAGTGGTTCAGTGTGTGGGAGGGGGCTTGGTGCAGGGAGGTGAGGGCTGTGGCTGGGGGTGCAAGCTTTGGGTGGGGCTGGGGATGAGGGGTTCAGGATGTGGGAGGGGGCTCCGGGCTGGTGCAGAGGGGTGTGGGGGTGAGGGCTCTGGCTAGGGGTGCAGGCTGCTCTGGGGCTGCGGTGGGGAGAGAGGACTTCCCCCCCCATACCCCTTCACACCCCTTCACACCGTTCTCTCTCGACGCAGCAGCCAGGGCCCGGGGGAGAGCCCCTGGATTAGATAAAATAATAAAACAAGTTTATTAACTACAATGAGAGAGATTTTAAGTGAGTGTAAATAAGAAATCGTTACAAGAAAAATAAAGATTAAATGCAACTAATTAAATGCAACAAGATTAAATGTAGGTAAGTTAACAAACTATATTAGATTCAAAGCAAAGTTTTCTCACCAGTCTTACTGACCAAACTCTTTAGGTCAGGATCCCTTCTCCAGAGTCCAACAGCTGCTTCCTTTGTCTTTTTCAGGTACAGAGAATGCAGTGAGCAGAAAGAGGAGGTGTGTGTGTGACTGCCCCTTTTTGTTGTCCTGTCCCCCCTTTGAGAAGCATTTTCAGCTGGGAGCAAGGTGACAGGCAGGCTGTGTGGAAGGAAACTCCCTGATGTTTCTTTGCTAAAAAGTAGATTTTTTTTGTCTCCTACCCCCTTTCTTGCCAAAGAATGGCCACTTAGCAGGTAATGGTCCATCAGCGTTATTTACACCTGGCTGAGACATAAGTTTGCCCTTTGTCTTTGAGGAACTGGTTTGGCCACTCCCCAAACTTATCTGGAAAACATACTTTTAGTCATGATCTGAATTTATGTTTATAACTTCACATATAACGTTGCTGTGTGCATTTTGCTATTATATTCAGCAACTTATGAGTTTTTAAATATCTCACAAAGTATACCTTGTACAAACATTATTACAATCGTCTGTAAGTTGTGAATGCAGAGGTGTATTCTGTCGCAGTCACTTTTTCACTGTACCTCAGTCAAGTCAACTCTTCCTTGTCAAGCTTAATAATCCTACTTTTTATACACTCATATGGAAGGTCCACTGTACTTGTAACCAGTTATCCAGTCCCTACTGTATCTCTCTCAAGGTGATGCAAACAAAACTGGACACTGTACAGTGACAACTCTTCTTATGACTTTTTTTTCCTTTTGCCAAAAGCTTTGTAATAAATTGGCTCCTTGAAAGAGGAGAAAACATACCTGGCAAGAGAATCTTTTCACTTTGGGGAATGGTAAGGAAGGCTTCTCTTTTTCACTTGCTGTTGTAGCGGATTTCTAGAAGGCCATATTTTCAGTCCAGCTGCGGGTTAGTTGTAAGGAGACTAGCTTTTCTTGCTGCTAGTAAGCCTGGAGACAGGGATTTTTCCTTCCCTTCCTCTGTGGGGAAGTATAGTAACCTTGTTTGTTCTTCATGCATAGCCAGAGCAGAGGAAGATTGGGAGGTGGAAATCCCCTTGGAATGCAGAAGGAAATCCTCAGTTCACTTTCAAAGGCTTGGGATGAACTTTTCTGAAAAGATGATAGTTTTAGATTTTTTTTTTGTTTAAACTTGCCTTAATGTTGATGGTGCCCTCTATCATCTTATGTTTGAGGAAAAATAGCACAATTAAAATAAGTGCCCCATGCTGAAGTCAAGAATTGCATCATGCTGACAAGTTTCTCTTTGGTGTTCACTGATCGGTCTACCTTCTTTGTTTAGAATCTGATATCCTTGGATGAAGCAGGTACATCATTTATCTCATCTCATGGTCCTCACAGACTGAGCTTTCTAAATGTCTCCTGACTGAATTCCTTACCACTACTCCTTCCCCCTTCCAAATTACACAGTACTGCTAGGTACCTGTTCTTGGGGAAGAACTCCTCAGAGCAGGAGTAACAATAGTCTTCCCATTCAGCTCCTGTGTTTACCATATTTTTGTAAAATAAATGTGGCTGCTTTACAGAATGCGAAGCAGGGGATTGGATGACTTCATAAATAAGTTATTGAATAGCTAACTCTGGAGCACACAAGAGGAGAGACTACTCTTGACTTACCTATGTAATACACAAAAGTTGGTTCAAGAAGTAACTTTTGTTTAACTGCTTAATAACAGTGAGTTCAGTGGAGCTCCAGGTAGGAGTAGTTGTATGACTGGGGCTTTAATGAGCAAATAGCTAAAGACAGGTGACAAAGAACAAAGTTATTAAGTATATGAGAAGCAGCTATCAAGACAGTAGGTCCACTAGACTATTAGGAAATTTGAAACCTGTCCTTCAAGTCTTTAAACTACTGATCAGGAAGGGAATTTGAAGACTCAGTGTATGTGTAAGTAACAAGGCTTTTTAATGTTTATTTTGTTCATTATTTTTGCTTGATTTGTTTTTATGCTCACAGTTATATCTGTAAAAAAAAATGAACACACACTTTTTGAGAAGTCATCACTTTGTTCAAACAACTTCTATTTTGATATTTGACTACAAAGAATAGCTCTGGGATGGACTTTTATGATGAAGACAGTTGCAAAGAAATCACCGAGCTGCTCTGCACCATCCTTATTTTTCTTGTTTGAGGTTGCAGAGGAGCCAAATGATTTTGTTGCAACAATCTCCGGGACTGCAGAGCTGTTAGTTGCTGGCTTTAAAAAAAAGTTTCTGTCACAGATAGAAAAAGAGAAGATATTTTATTTGAAAACACATGATGCTACAAAAAAGCTGTTAGTTTTCCATTGTAAATATAACAGTAAGTGTAAAACCAAACCCACAGTGTACAAAAACAACTTTAATAGGAACAAGAATTTGCAGCATTAAATTTGTAAATTATCTTTATGAACAGTAGTTCAGAGTTTTCAATTTCATTTTATGGCAATATGGAATATCTCCTTGGTTATAATGTAGTAAGTAATGAGGACTAGATTGTATTCATCCAAGAGTTACGAATATATTTTAAGAATGAAGTGACTTAGCTATCAAAAATAATGCATAAAATATCATTTATTGTATTGAGGACTCGAGGATAGATAAATACATTATGTTGCAAAAATGCTCTGTGATGATCCTGCAAATTGCAGATCAGTGAGTCTTATATGGGTAAAAAGTACCAAGTTGTATGTAGGATGATAAAGTGATGATACATCATGATAAAGTGCCAGACTGTACAAAACACAACAGTGTATCTGTTTAGTGACACAGTTTACCAAGAAGATATCTTCCTGTTGCTTCGCTTTGTAATAGTGTCTTATTTAATGAAGAGTAGGAATAAATGGTCTGTTGTTCAGTTTGGCAAAAGGTTAACAGGTGATTGCACCAATGAACTGTAATAAGATGTTTGCTGTTCAGTATATTTATTAGTGATCTGGAAAAGTGGTGAACGGGAAGGTAGCAGAATTTCATGTTGACAAAATTATTTAGTTGTTGAAAGACTAGAGAAGATTGTGAGGAATTTAAGAAAGTTAAGTAAATGGGCAGAATGATGGATTAAATTTATTGTTAGCAAATGCTAAGTGATATATACTGAAATAAATTATGTGAACTAGGGATGTTGATTAATCGCAGTTAACTCATGTGATTAACTCAAAAAATTAATCGGGATTAATCGCACTGTTAAACAATAAAACACCAATTGAAATTTATTAAATATTTTGGACGTTTTTCTACATTTTCATATATATTGTATTTTGTGTAATTGAAATCAAAGTGTATATTATTTTTGATTATCATTTTTACAGTGCAAATATTTGTAAACAAAAGAAATTGTATTTTTTAATTAACCTCATACAAGTACTGTAGTGTAATCTCTTTGTCATGAAAGTGCAGTTTACAATGTAGATTTTTTTTTTTGTTACATAACTGCACTCAAAGACAAAACAATGTAAAACTTCAGAGCCTACAGGTCCACTCAGTCCTACTTCTTGTTCAGCCAATCGCTAAGACAAACAAGTTTGTTTACATTTACAGGAGATACAATGTCATTATTTACAATGTCACCAGAAAGTAAGAACAGGGATTTGCATGGCACTTCTGTAGCCGGCATTGCAAGGTATTTATGTGCCAGATATGTTAAACATGCATATGCCCCTTCATGCTTTGGCCACCATTCCAGAGGACATGCTTCCATGCTGATGACGCTCGTTTAAAAAATAACGTGTTAATTAAATTTGTGACTGAACTCCTTGGGGGAGAATTGTATGTCCCCCGTTCTGTTTTACTCACATTCTGCCATATATTTCATGTTATAGCAGTCTCAGATGATGACCCAGCACATGTTCATTTTAAGAACACTTTCACTGCAGATTTGACAAAACGCAAGGTACCAGTGTGAGAGGTGCAGGAAATACATTTCCGTATTGTAGTTTAAATGAATTATTACTCAAAGTTCTGTGTTAATATGCTTAGTAAGGAATCTATTTGTCAAAAAACATTTCCTGAATCTTTTTTGTTGTCTATATTGTTACATAGTTGCTGACAGGTATTTTGAAATAACTTACCAAAATAATTGAAACTGGTATGATTATATTGTGTTATTTTGACAAATAAAATATGGGGACTTTTTAATTTTTAGGTGCAGAATTCCCCCAGGAGTAATTTGCTTTTTATTTAGTAGAGTAGAAAGTACCAAGCACTTCGTTATTAGAGATCTACAAAATAAGGACAGTCATTCAGAGCAGGGAGAGATTGGGATAGGTGAGAAAGAAGAAATCTGCAGAAGGATGAATGTTTGAAGCCAGTGGGCTTTAGTTCTTTATGGAGGTGAACTATATGCCTTTTTGCACAAGCTTTGCTAAATTTGGCCTAAGGTCTTAACCTTTTTTTTTTTTTTTTTATATAGTAGATATGAGCCCATAAAAGGGTTCCATGTATTTGGACGGTTATAAAGGGTTATAAATCTTGCTACCTACAATAGCTATATCAATGCTTATGCCTTAGGATATAAATGAATCAAGAACTACTTGGGATTAGGAAGAAAATACTCCTAAGGGGAAAATTCCTATATTATGAGGCATCCCTCATCTTCCTTTGAATCATTTAGTACTTACCACTGTTTAAAGCAGGATAGCAGACTAGATGTCATGATCTGGCATGGCAAGTCTCATATTCCTAGCTGTCATGTTCCGTTGTAATGATGCATGACCTCTAGTTTGTGAGGAAATAAAAGTGTTATGGAAAGATGATATACAGCCTTAAGGGAAAACTTTGCATATATGAACTTTTAAAAAAGGAATACTAATTTGAAGAAAAAAATCAAGCTAATGATTATCTTTTCCCACACTTTTTCTGCAAAAATTAGAGTACAAGTTCATCAGCTGAAGGCAAAATATTGTGTATTGGTATATTATTCCAGGTAAACACTGACATCTAAAAATGTTTTAGTTAGTCAAGTTTGTTCTCTCCCCTCATGCTCATTTTTTGGGGAGGTGGAGAAGTGGGGAATGTGTCTCCCTGCTGTTAAAATTTAAACCACGGGATTATCATAGTGGATAAGCAGAGAGATTTACAGCAGAAGCAAAATGTAAGTTATTAAACAGGACAATAGATCCCTTTATGACTCTAATTCTTTCAAAAGATTAGGCTGAACTAATTGTTGCCCACGTTAACTCAGGTAGTCACAGCAGATAGTCACAATCATTATTTCAGTTACACACACTATTTTTGTAACTCTAATAGGTTTGTAGTTAGTGGAGCTGTGTGACATTTGGGGTTTTGATTATCATCCGGAGTTAGATACACAAAACCACAAAGTGAAATACTACTAAAATTGCTTGTTTCACCTTTTATTTGGGGTGTCAAAATCATGCATTACTGGATGCATCCGATGAAGTGAGCTGTAGCTCACGAAAGCTTATGCTCAAATAAATATGTTAGTCTCTAAGGTGCCACAAGTCCTCCTTTTCTTTGTATGTTGGGTGCTATCCTCTTCCTTGTTCCAAACAGGCATTGGAATCTTTACTTTTTTACTGTTTTCTTGCAACCATTTCTTTTCCAGACAACTTCAGAGGGCCGTCTGCTGCCCTCTGATACCTCCTGAGGCTTTGGGGGTTCACTCTTCTGTTCCCCACACTCTGCAGTGTGCCGGCAACATCACTTTTTTTCCTCTTTTCTCACCTCTCTAAATCCTTAGAAACTGTCTCCAAAAGAGTATGCTACCTGCCTGAATCCTGCTCCCTCCCCATATTCTTCAATAGTAGAATGCTAAACAAAAAAAGATTACAGTAAACAAGTGGCAAGGGTTCTGTCTGTTCCTCCTGTGCAGTAATATTTTGTAGCCCTCCTCCTCAGTTTGTTAATATGGCCTGCTGCTACTCCTCAATATTATTTCCATTTAAAATGCCCTCTGTCTGGCCTCTGTTACTGCAAAGTGAGTGAAGGTTCAGCCACCAGCAATGGACCAGTAGATGGAGAAACAGACAGTAACTCATACCCAGCACTTCCAAAGGAGAGGGGCTAATCAGGTTAAAGCTTGTAGGGGTGATGTTGTGAAAATAAGCAATAAAATATGTTTCAAGCCAATATGTTTAAAACTGTGGAGGTGCACTTGTTTCCTGTTCTTGTCTACTACTACTGCAAAGTGACATCTTGATCTTTGTGCTGTTCTGAGAAACAATTTCGAAACACAGACCGCATCTCATTGCTGTTGTAACCTTAGCAACTCTTATAAATCACATAAGTTATCCAATAAAGACTCCCCTAAACCTAGATAATTCATTTAAAACTGAACATTGATTAACACCTGTTTGTTTCCATAAAGACTTTAGAGGAAAGTCCAAATGAAGATAGAATTTAGCAACCCCAGTTTAAATGAATTACAGTAATGTTTTTACCTGTAACAAAAAATAAGTCATTAACATTGTAGAATTGCAATTTTGATCATTGGTAACTTGATTATATGCTAAATCATGGTTAAGAGTAATTAAAGATGTCATTTATTACATTAATGAAGTGAATCATATAAAATATCTTATTATGCCAATACATACACATGGCTTCATTCTTTTCTCATTTATACTGGTATGAAACTAGAATTACTCCTGATTCTCACCAACGTGAGAGGAGTATCAGGATTTGAGTTTATTGGCATAATCAAGTTTTCACATAGCAACATGCAATGGAAATTACAGTGGAGGATGTATACGTCTCATAATATTAGTTCTTTTCTGCAGCATTTGATAAATTGACCAGAGTATATTGTTTTGCTTTGGAGACATAGCAAAGGTTAATATGATTACTCCTGCACTGGGTGATATCCTTCCTTTCAGGCCACATTGTGAATGTGATGGGCAAAGTCTTGTCTGCAACATACCACTTGGCAGACTCTATTTGATCACTTATCCTGTTCTTTGTCTATAGTGAAGCTGCTAGGAGAGGTCATGAGACATTGTCTCAACAGTCAGCAATATGCACATGACACCAGGCTCTGTTTTACTTGCATTGCTGATAGCAGTGTTACATAACTATTCTCGTGCCCGGCCAAGATTAGCAAGTGGATGAAGGCTGGCTGAAGCTAAACCAAATCAAGACAGAGATGATTTTGATGGAATGAGGGACGCCTTTTGAAGAGCTGGAAAACTGTAGCATCTTATGTTTTTGAAGGAGTCTGCCCTCAGATTACCAAATAGTTTTGTTCTCTGGGAATTCTCTTAGGCTCCTCATTCTTTCTGGACATGCACAGAGTTAAGTTTGCCATCTGTGGCTGGTAATAAGGCTTACACCCCTTGCTTTCTGTTACTGACCTGGCAAGTGATCCATGCCTTTGTAGCTTCTAGACTAGATTACTACAGCTCACTGTATTAGTACACTACTGTTAAAGCTCTACCTGATCCAAAACACAGCACAGCCCACCTCAGCAGCAGTAGCTGCTAAGAACACATCACTATTGACTCCCCATAGGACATTAGGTACTTTTAAAGATGACAAATGTGATTTTAAGGCCCTCCAGGCGTTTAACTAAACCACTTAAAAGAGTGATGCCTCTTGCTAAGGAAATACAACTTCCTTCCAGAGTTATGCCCTTCAGAAAAGAAGAAACGACCAACAAATTGTTCTTGTGAGAGTGGGGAAACAGAGCTTTTTTGGCATCTGGCCCAAGACTAAGACCAGAGGAAGTAAGGATGATCACAGACCTTACTGCCTTGATAATGAGTATGAAATTCACTCCTTTAGCTTTGCCTTTCCACAACATCAGCAGCACGTACGAAAAGAGGAAGAGGAGAAGCTCTTGCATGCACACACTAAAAAATATTCTTGCAACCTCTTTGGGGGGGAGGAGGAAAAATTCTCATCCACCTCTTGAGCTCTTTCTTATTTCTAGTTCGTTTGGGGGCATATTCAGATGTGTGGGTGGGTGCTAGAATAGAGAACACTGAAAGATTTTTCTCCCAATACATTATATTTCAATTTGATTTCAAGGTCTACAAATTGGGTGCTGCTTCTCATCTAAATCTAGTCTAAATTAGAACTAATTATAACCTTCTTTACATAATGCATTAAATTACTATGAGAGAAATCATTAAAACAAACAGTTGTTACTCACAGTAAAATGCCACCAGGAAATTAAGTTTAAAGTAGGTATTTTAATAGACCATGTAATTCAGCTCTAGGTCTTTATTTTACGGAAAGATGGTGTCTCATTAAATATTTGAGAAAATGTATTAAAATAAGGAAAAAAGAGTTAAGGGGCACATTATGTAAGACTTTTCTTAAATAAACTGTTGTGTAATTGGACCAGTGCTGCAGTCCTTACTTACTCAAGGAAAACTAGCATTTTGACATGAAGTTAGTTGTTTAGTTTTAATATATATATATTTAGATTTAAAAATAACAGAATGATAGATGTGAGAACATAGAGAAAAGAGGGAATTAATATTTTAATACTAATTTGTGCTTTGATTTTATTTGTTAAAAAAACAGAGAGATACATAAGTGATTGCTTATATGGTGATATACTGTTGGTGTTCATGACATTTTACAGGCAAATATACAGAAATGTCTTGCTCTGAGGGTCTTCCAATCTAAAACTGGACCAAATGCATGCCATAAGTAGAAAGATAGACATTAATAGTATGGAATCTGTAGTGGAAAGGGGGTGTCACATGCCCAACAGGAATAAGATGTTACTAAAACCCATGTTTTCTTTTACAACATTAAACAGTTAAGTGTGATTTTGTGACAAGTTATTGCTGACTTACTACCATGTTAACAGCTACCATTAAACATCTTTTTAACTTTTTAATAAAAAGACAGGAAAAGAAGAAAAAACAGTGGAAGCATTTACAACTTAAACAATGAAGTCTTTCATTGTAACAGTTTTCCTTGTTCCATTTCCCTTCAGCTGTATAGTGTCTTTTATGGTTGGAAATCTCCAGTTGATAGTATTTAGATGGTATTAACTGCGCTTTTTTGTGGGGAAATGAGCAAAAAGTTACTTTAGTTGATCCTGAGCTGCTGCTGCTGTGCTGTTCAAGTATGGTCCCGCTTCCTTTAAGGGAAAACACGGTGAACTCACATATAGGGGGAGATAAAGAATAGCAAAAATAGAAAATGTAGCTTCTTTATCTGGTGATGACTTTCAGTTGCAATCTCACTGCTGAGGAAACACAGACACAGCACATGGTCTTATTGCCACTCTGAGATCTGGCAATCTTTTACCAGTGTTGGGCTGTTCAAGGCATTGTTTTTAGCTTGCCTTTCTTGTTCACAGGCTCACAGCAGTGTTGCAAAGTTGTGTTGCCCAGCTAAGGCAAAGTCTTATTAGACAGAAGACAAGAAATAGAAAAAAAGGAGAAATAAGGTGGGAAAGAACATGACACATGAGGAAGGGTATGATGGCAGGAACCAAAGACTGGCATCCTAGCTGTTGTTCAGGAGTCAGCTAATTCTGGGGTGGGGAAGGTGAGGGCAGAGGTGAGCCCTAGGATAGTGGTCATAGGTGCTGGAACTAGGGGTGCTGAAGCACCCCCGGGCTTGAACTGGTTTCCATTATATACAGGGTTTACAGTTTGGTTCAATGGCTCTCAGCACCCCCACTAGAAAAATTGTTCTAGCACCTCTGATAGTGATGTCATCTGTTCCCACTATGGCTTGGTCTTGTCAAGGCATGTTTCAGGTTCAGAACGATGAAGGCCGCATGGTGTTGTGGTGCAACCCAGAAGATTGTGTGGGCAGCAGCAACCATGATGGTGAAGCTTGCTCCATCTTCTGCTGTTCTCATATAGTAACCCTCCACATAAAGAGTGTCCAAGAAGAGGTGGTCACTCCTCCCATTAAAATGAACAAATTTAATACATTTCAACTATAAACATTTCTTCCCATTTCTAGAATCTTTTATCTTATTGTTATTGCAACCTGTGATTTTAGCAGGAACCTTGAAGACCCTTGGATAGTTGTGGGAAACAATGCTCTCTTTGTTCTTTAGATTTACTTACACATGCAAAATTTTACAAACGAACAGTGTCTTAACTCTTTTTCACTTGTATTCCCACAAAGTTATCCACAATAAATTTAGATAAGATGTTCATGTTCTGAATACTGTAATCCAACCCTGCCTCCAAAAGGTTCTAAATTACACATTTATAATTATCCATGAAAAATATAAGTTTTATTTTCCTTCAAAAGTTATTTCCTTTGTTTTATGTCTTTACCCTTGCCCTGTCAGTCCAGTGCACATAACACACCATATTGGTAATGAGTGCTTAAATTGGAGATCAGTCAGATGTTTATCCCTTTTCAGATGTGTTGGTTTTTAGTCACTCTGAGCTATTAGCTTTTTTTAGTTTATTCCTTTCTCAGAGTACTAGTATATAGTGTGAATCAAGCTTTCCTAAAATCCAGGAATGGAAAGTTGCAGGACAATACTGAATGGTGGAAATCTCCTGGAAAACTCATGAAGCCAGGTCAAAGTGATTCAGCTTAGAAAATGCTAATTTTGAGTTTTCTTGCTTTCACATGACCATTTATTTTTTAGTCCAACATCACCTTTGATTTCCAAAATACTGTGAAACAATCTTACTTAATTTGCTGCGCAGGAAGCATAAACAGTATTTACTGAAGGCCCAGTAAACTTGCATTATTGGAATGTTTATTTTCAGTTTATAACTTTCCATTTGAAGGTTTTGAAAGTATAGTCATGTGTGTTTCTCTCATCTCACGTGAGCTTTCTTCATGAGCTGACCTGACGGCACTTGAAACTGATATACTAACTTGACGTTTCAGTATTTTCATTATCCTCCTCTTGTATCCTTTACATGCAAAGAAATAGATGAAAGGATCCATGCAGCAGTTAAAATTCATCAGAAACACAGTGTAATGGAGGGACTTCTGGAAAGTTTGCTGTTCATTGCACAAAGGATTATATTGAAGCTTCTTGATCATGTGTTGGATAATTGCAATGTGATAAGGAGTAAAACAGATGACAAACACAACAATTACAAAAATGATTGTGTTGATGGCCTTTTTGTTTATCCCTGATTTTTCAGTTAATGGGTTTTCCTTAGCAGTTTGAAAAAGTTTGCAACTAATTTGAGAATAACAAAATAGTATAATTTCAAGGGGAATGATGTACCCTATTAAACAGGCAGCAAGAAGTATCCACGGTAGATGTTGAATTTTTTCAAAGTTTGGATATTCCATACATGTAGTCCTTCCTCTCTCCTCATTTGACATGGACTGTATGAGCAATGGAAGTGTTTGGCTAAATACAAGAAACCAGACAAATATACAAATATACTTGGCATGTTTAATTCTTCTGATTTTGTTGTATCGAAAAGGGTGGACTACGGCAAAAAACCTGTCAATACTCAAGCAAGTCATAAAGTTTACACCTGCATATGTGTTGATATAAAATATGAGAGCAGTTAGTCTGCAAAGTGTTTCTCCAAATGGCCAATGAAATCCTAGTGCATAGTATGCTATTCGTGTAGGCAAGGCAGTAGTAAAAAGAATGTCTGAGAGGACAAGATTTATGGAATAGAGGGTAGTAGAGTTGATTTTTTTTCTGTTTTTAAAAATGACAACGAGGGCAAGTCCATTTCCAAGCACACCAAGAATTAAAATAAAGCTGTAAAACACAGGCAGTAAGATCCTTGCTGTATTTTGATGTTCATACAGGTCGCAGGTGGAGTTGTTTGTCTGAGGAGTTGTGAAAGCTATCGTGACAGTGACCATTTTCACAACTGGTGTTTCCGTAGGAAATGCCATAGCTCTACAAAAAACAAAACAAAAGGGAACATTTTGTAATAAATATAAACCAACTTCTTCCCCCTAGCAGCAGCCAACTGATCTTGCAGCAGGCCAACATTGTAAAACCTGAAACGAAACTTGCTTATGATGAAATCGTTTTTTTTAAGGTGGTTTAAAAAAAGTTCAGCTCTCTTGCTTTGATAAAAGAAAACAAAACCATGCAGAAAGCAAAACTTGGATGAATTGGGGAATTCCTGGGTTTGAAGAATATCATTTTCTAGAAAATAAATGTTTGAGGTTAGAGAGAGAACTTTTAAAGAAGCCTGGGGGAGAAAAGCAGCCCTCAGTTTTGTTTAAAAGTAAAATGACACATAATCATGTGAAGTCACCAAAGGTCAGATAACTACAGAAACCTTTAAAAAGTTGTTTCTGTGAATTTCAGGGAGTTTTTATTTGTTTTTTGTTTCTTTTTAATTTGCTAAGAGGTTCTGGCAGTGATATGAAATTTGTGACTTATATTAACATGTAACGAGAACTTAATTTATAGAGACCACGCTTTTACAATGTTAGTATTGCCTATAACAATTGAACTGAAACCTTCCAAACCTTCTTCAGTGGTTCTTGGAGCAGACATGTAATCTAGATATAATATATCATACTTGTTGACTAAATGGCAATACAGCAAATTCAGAATAGCTTTAAATATATTATTAAAAATATGAGAGGAGAGGATTGATCTAGCAGGCCTTTGCGACTCCAAGTCTGCAACTCTTGGGTTTTGGGGCCTGTAAATATAAAAGCTAATGTAATAGAATCATAGAAATTAGATATGGAAAAGACCTATAACATCATTCAGTTCATCTCCTTGTGATTGCAGAATGTGCACTATGATGCTTTTCTAGTGCTTTGTTTAGTCTAATTGTAAATGCCCTAAGTGATGGGGCTTCCACCATTTCTCTCTGAGAGACTGTTCCACAAGAATTTTCTCTTGCCATGCAGACTAAATTTTCTTAAGGTTTTCTTGTTCCACCTAACCACACCTAAGTGAACCACACAAAATAATTCCTCTCCCTCCTTGGTACCACTACCCTTAAAATATGTGTGTTTTTTTGCTATGTTCTTCCTTAGTTGTTGCTTAGTGAAATTATGCATAACATTTTAGCTCAGTTTTTTTAAAGCAGATTTCATTGTGTAAACACTAGAAGATTGGTTTACATTTTTGAGGCTGCTAGTGAGATTTAAAAAACAAAACAACTCTAATTTAATGAAGCCACCTTTATGTGAACATGCCTTACTCGTTACTCATGGGTGATCTGATTATTATAACTCATTTCTTTCCTCTCCTTTCCCCCTTTTTGTCAGTCTGTAACCCCCATGTGTCATGCTTGAATTTAGTTTAAAAGTGCTTCAAGAATGGTGCCTGTCTCCATTTCCATGAAAGTGCATAGCACACTTTTCTCAGTGTAATTAATAATAATAATAGAAGGGTTTGCAAGTTAGTCTTTAAGACTACAGTCTCCTTCGCACTTTCTTTGTAGCCACTCAAGGCTGGCTGTTGGGGCCTACGAATGCCTTGGCCACAGGATATAATTGATTTATGCGGGGTAGTGTTGCTGGCGGTGTTAGAACTTTCACGAGCGCTGTTCTGGATGGTTTCCAATAACTGAGACAGCTCTTTTGTTGAGAAGCCAGTGTGACCTCGTGGGGCTGAATGTTCAAGACTGAGAAACCATTCCCAGAGAGTAGTTATCAGTGATTCACCGTCAAGCTGGAAGGGCATATCGAGTGGGGTCCCACAGGGATTGGTCCTGGGTCCAGTACGGTTCAGTATTTTCATTAGTGATGTAGATAATGGCATAGAGAGTACACTTACAATGTTTGTGAATGATACCAAGCTGGGAGGAGTTGCAAGTGCTTTGGAGGTATTGTGTGTCCCCTTTGAGGTATTATTCAGTAGACAACATTTAAAAACAATTTCAGACTTCTGTGTCTGAATAAATACATTATATAGAAAATATCAGAACACATTTCTAAAATGTTCCAGAGTATTAATTTTACAATGTACAGTTTCCTTCCAGTAAGATGCAGAAGAATTAAAAGATTGATATTCTTCACGCTGACTCTTCGATCAGAATGCCCTATTTATTTCAAGTTGGTCACAATTCAGTTTACTTATAGTACATACTGGATCATAGTATTAGTCTGGTCACTGAGTCCTGGCTTGATTATCAGCAGTTTATACAGTCCTCCATAAAAAATAAATCTGTAGATGTGTGGATCACATATTTCAGATCTTAAATTAAGCTATAAACATCTCCATATAGTGCCTAATGTCAGGGTAGTTATATTAAGCTAGATCATCTTTGAGAGAGACTCTTCCAGGTAATATATCATCTCTGGAGTTGTACTATTACAGAAGACTGAGAGAGAAAGAATGGTCAGACAACTGGTACTCATAAATATTACTGGTAAGCAGTGGCAGCTGTTTCTTGAAGATTCATCATAAAATATGTGCCGGATATCAGAGATCAGAATACTTAATTCTGGGTTGGAATTAAAATCTGAAATGGATTTTTATATCTTGGTTAAGACACTTGGCTACAGCTTTTCTGGGGTTTAGTTTGCCCTGTTTGAGCCTAGGGATTACTGAGCTTTTTCAAGTGATAAACTTGAAGTAACAGTTTCTTCATGCTTTCAGTGGAGAGCCTAATTTGAATTTGTGTAAGTAAGCTTCAGTACTTTGAATAGGAAAACCTGGTGTAAAGTAATGTCCATTATTTAGTGTTCATGAAAGCAAACTTACATTAGTTGTTGGTTATGAAAAAGCACTTGCTAAGAATTGCTGTATAATTATATTTCTGACTTTAATTTTATTTGAATTGGTTATGGATCATCCGGAGCATTTTGGCATGGTGTGAGTGGTCATTTAATAATGCATTTATCTTCGTGAGGATTGTTCTGATTTCCTTTCCTACTTTTTCTCTCCTCTCTTGATGAAATCTGTCTAATCTCCTGGGTGCTTCTAAAAGCATTTAAATACAGGAAACTGGTGTTTCTTATTTCCATCTCTTGTATTTGATCTTTTCTGGCCACACCGTCATCATCCCACTATGGTACCCCTCTTCCGCCCAGCTCTCCCTCAAGTGACTAGATGTTACCCACTCCAAAAGAATATATAAAATCCTTAACTTATGATAATCAAGCACATTGCAGTATGGCAACAAACTAAAACATATTCACGGAATAATTGTGTCTTACTTTTTATTCTTGAGGAATTGTGGGATTTGTACTCTTGATGTAATAATCAAAAATGAACAGTCTGGCCTAGAACTAATCTATAAATATTTCTAATATACAGAGTACATACTATTTAAATACATATAACTGCAATATAGAAAAAATAGTTTTTTCCTAGTGAAAAATACTGTTTTTTTCTAAAAGGAGTACTTGTGGCACCTTAGAGACTAACCAATTTATTTGAGCATAAGCTTTCGTGAGCTACAGCTCACTTCATTGGATGCATACTGTGGAAAATACAGAAGATGTTTTTATACACACAAACTGTGAAAAAATGGGTGTTTATCACTACAAAAGGTTTTCTCTCCCCCCCCCCCCCCCCACTCTCCTGCTGGTAATAGCTTATCTAAAGTGATCACTCTCCTTACAATGTGTGTGATAATCAAGGTGGGCCATTTCCAGCACAAATCCAGGATTTAACAAGAACGTCTGAGGAATGGGGGGGGGTAGGAAAAAACAAGGGGAAATAGATGACAAATCAGATGTCAAGAATTATAGCATTCATAAACCAGTCGGAGAACACTTCAATCTCTCTGGTCATGCGATACAGACATGAAAGTTGCGATATTACAACAGAAAAACTTCAAAACCAAACTCCAGCGAGAGACTGCTGCATTGGAATTCATTTGCAAATTGGATACAATTAACTTAGACTTGAATAGAGACTGGGAGTGGCTAAGTTATTATGCAAGATAACCTATTTCCCCTTGTTTTTTCCTACGCGCCCCCCCCCCCCTCCCCGTTCCTCAGACGTTCTTGTTAAACCCTGGATTTGTGCTGGAAATGGCCCACCTTGATTATCACACACATTGTAAGGAGAGTGATCACTTTAGATAAGCTATTACCAGCAGGAGAGTGGGGTGGGGGGAGAGAAAACCTTTTGTAGTGATAAACACCCATTTTTTCATGGTTTGTGTGTATAAAAACATCTTCTGTATTTTCCACAGTATGCATCCGATGAAGTGAGCTGCAGCTCACGAAAGCTTATGCTCAAATAAATTGGTTAGTCTCTAAGGTGCCACAAGTACTCCTTTTCTTTTTGCAAATACGGACTAACACGGCTGTTACTCTGAAACCTGTTTTTTTCTAAGCAAGAATAGACTTTCATAAATTGTATCTGTAGCCTTTATTAAAATAAAAATTGAAATATAAATGTGACTTCTGCTGCTATGTTACAGTTTAATATTACTTGCATTCTTATGCTGAACTGAAGCTGTTAGTAGTCTGTTATTGCTCAGATATCAGGCTGATGGGCCTGGTATAAAAACACAGATGTACAGAGAGAGAATCTTGGCTGGATTGGTCTTGCCTTTTCTTGGTAACACTGGACTGGCAACCATTAAGGGGAAACTTACTTCCTAGAGGAAGGTGTCAAGAGTATTATTAATTAGTCCAAGAGTGGTCTTTCCCTGTTCCTTGATATCCAGGCTGCCCTGTGTTTGTTTCTTGGCAGTAATCATTATTGCATAGCTCATTATGTGACTAGAGTACATGACTCCTTCTCTCAAACCTCTGTCACAATCCACTAGGTGGTAGAAAAGGGCAGTAGTGTTCTACGTGTTCTTGCCTGACTAAAAGTGGAGCAGATCACTTCTTCAGTGTTCCAAGCCTCAGCCTAATTAAGCAGCGACTTGACTCCCACATAGGCTGCCCAGATAGCAAGTATGAAAAATTGGGATAGAGTATGGGGGGTAATAGGAGCCTATATAAGAAAAAGCCCCAAATATCGGGACTGTCCCTATAAAATTGGGACATCTGGTCACCCTACTCCCACACCTTGGTATGATTGCATTGTGCTCCCACTGAGCAATTGTTTCAATTCAGCATTGTGCGCTGAATTGGTGATTTACCCCAGTGACTTTGTCTGTCATGAATCACGATGTGTCTTTTTAAGCAATCTCCAAAAACTGCTACTGGAATGATTTTATTTAATTATATTGTTAAACCAAATGACCCCCCTCATGTCACCTATGTTGAAATAGTCCTTCCGTCTGGTTAATTTTTTAAGAAAATAATAGAGATGAACTGTGGTTTTACAAACTGTGTTGTACCTTAGAAAGATGTATCAAGAAAATGGTATCATAGAATTTCAGCAAACACTTTGATGCCTTTGGCATATCAATGGTTTGCTTCCTTGCTCTGCATATTAGGCTGATAAATGTGAATAGAACTTTAGTTGTTTGTTAGTGTTACACCTGCATGAATTGTCAATTCTCAATTTTTTATCGTGCTTTTCTCGTCAAGTTAATTTAATGTAGAGGTTTGAAAAACATAACTATTAAGTTAGCACTTTAGAACACACTGTCACAATTCCTAGAATACAAAATGGATATTTCATGCTACTGGAAGTCATTCTTTTTCTAGTGTAGTGAAGAAAGTTATAGTGATATGGTTGTTTTGATTTTTAGTTTTGTCTGAATGAGACAATGCATGAGAATGGGTATATGCGGATGCATTGTGGGCTGCAAATAATTTGATTGCATTGATTCATAGATTAATAGATTTTAAGGCCAGAAAGGAACATTTAATAATGTATAACACAGGCCATAGAATTACACCAGTTACCTTTGTATTGATCACAATAACTTGTGTTTGACTAAAGCATATCTTCCAAAAAGCATCCACTCTTGGTTTGAAGATTTCAGGAGATGGAGAATCCACAACTTTGTTTAGTATTTTGTTCCAGTGATTAATCTCCCCTTGCTCTTTAAAAATGTGTGCCTTATTTCTAATTTAAATTTGTCTGGATTTAACTTCCAGTCATTGGTCTCCCCTAGATTAAAGAGCCCTTTAGTACCTTACTTTCTCCCCATGAAGATATTTATGCACCATAATCAAGTCACTTTCAGTTTTCTCTTTGATATACTAAACAGATTGAGCTTTTTAATTCTGTGGCTGTAAGGCAGCCCTCAAATCATTTTTGGCTCTTTTCTGCACCCCCTCCAATTTTTCAATATCGTTTTTAAAATATGGACATCAGACTTGGACACAGTATAAAATCACCTCCCTACTTATTCCCTTGTTTATCCATCTAAGGATTGCATTAACCCTTTTTGCCACATCACCACACTGGGAGATCATGTTGAGTTGCTTGTCCACTATTAGCCCTAAATTCTTTTCAGATTCAGTGCTTTCCAGGATACAGCCCCCTATTCTGTAGGCATGGCCTGCATTCCTTGTTCCTAGGTATATAACCTTACATTTGTCTGTATTAAAATGCATTTTGCTTGATTGGGTCCAGTTTACCAAATTATCCACATCGCTCTATATGAGTGTCATCTGTAAATTTCATCAGCAGTGATTTTGCATTTATTTCCAGATCATTGGTAAAAATGTTCACTATCATCAGACCTAGAACTGATCCCTGTAGAAACTCATTAGAAAACCCACCATTTGATGATATTAAAAAGCTGCGTTTTGAGATCTGTCAGCCAGTTTTTAATCTATTTAATGAACACTTTATTGATGTTGTACAGTGTGAATATTTTAATTAGAATGCCATGCTGTACTAAGATGCCTTCCATAAGTATACGGCCTGCTCTGCACTTAAAATTTAGATTGACAAAGCTACATCACTCTGGGGTGTGAGCAGATCTAACCCCCAGCATAACCAGCGTTAGGTCAGTGGTATAGTGCAAGAATTACATACAGCGATGGAAAAATCACTCCTTTCACTGTAGGAAGCATCTACACTACCACGCCATAGCTATGCTGCTGTAGCACCTGTAATGTAGACATGGCTTAAGTAAATGATATCTGTGCAGTTACCTTCATTCATCCCAGACTGAAATCCAGTTTATTTTACAAACACTATTTTCCATAAAACCATGTTGACTGGCATTAATTATATTAATATCCTTCAATTCATTATTAATTGAATCTCATATCAGCTTTTCCATTATTTTGCCCATGATTGATGTCAAACTCACCAGCCTATGACCCAGGTCATCCTGTTTGCCCTTTTCAAATATTAGCACTCTTTCATTGAATTAGACGGTTGTTACTAAATGATAATATAATATTTTGTTCTATATTTCTGTTGTAGCACCCAGAGGTCCTGGCCAGGATAAGGTCCCCATTGTGCTATTTCCATATAAAAAAAAGCCATGACTTCTGCCTTGAGAAGTTTTTAATTCAAAATCCCTGATCCTGCAAGCACTTATGCAAATGATTAACTATACACATGCATGTAGTCCCATTAAATTCAGTGGAACTGTTCATGTGCATAACATTAAATATATGCATAAGTATTTGCAGGATTGGGGCCTTAGATTGTATACATTTGTACTGTATACAAGAGATGCAACTATTTCTTCCCCATACTGGCCTAGCTGACTGAATTTTTCTTTTTGTTCTAGAGTAGTAGCACTAACAAATGTATTTGATCATAAGCTTTCGTGACCTTTTCTTTTTGTTCTCTCCTTTTGCTATAATATGGATGAATGAAAAGAATCTATTATCTATCTTCTCACCAGGGTATAGCATGTATAAATGGCTACAACCACATATAAAACATTATCCATAAATTGAAGTGATCTATGCATCGTTTTGTCTTTATAATTTTTATTGTTTGGAGGAGAACAAACATTGTAAGAGTGGAAAGGCAATTGTTGTTTACTCTCTATGTAAGACTGGGTTATTTACTTTAATATGGCTCATGTGATATTTCTTTAACAAAAAGGTAAGGAATAATAATAATTTATTTTATAATTGGTTAAAAAGAGAATAGAAGGAGGAAGGGAGAGAGTCCAGCCACCAAATTCTCTGCTGGCTTGACTCCAATGATCTGTGGTTTGAGATTTGTCGGGAGACCTTTTTCAGATTGGAGCAAAATTAGACACTGTAGTGATGTGGGATTTTTGTTTGTTTTTTGTTTTAATTAGTGTATTGCTCTTATCCTTATGAAATTTCCTAATTTGCCTGCTTCTTGCAAGGGTGACTTGCAAGAAAAGATGAGAGAAAAGTTTTGGGATCTGGGGGCATCTTAGCACTATATTGAAGACAGAGAAGAAATAGTATGAAAGGTTTGAGTATATTTATTTAACCTTTGTCAACATGATGGATTTCTTTTCTTCCTTCCTTCCCTGACCTAGGCAGAGGGACTCACTCACACCCCATTTTAGCCTCGGACATTTTTTTTTGATCAGCCATTTTTGCTAATCAAAATATATTAGTTTTAACAAAGTTATGAATGTTAGAAAATTGCATGCTAAATGAGTGCAAGAGAACGTTTTAGGAGAGAGATTGGTGTGCATCAGCAGCTTGGAAAATGTGCGAGGTTTCAAAACAGATTGAGGGGGCTGCAGGAAGGCTTGCCCTAGACCATTCTGCCTCTTTCCAACACCTCAGCCTTCTTATGCAGTGTTTTTAATATATCTTATTGATTTCAAATTTCTCAGGGCTGTTAAGCTGTGCCCAAAATACAGTGGTATGTCTAGATCCAGTGAAATCTGAACTCTATGACTGAGGAGTGGATGCCTAAGTTGCTGCCTGGGCATGGTAAACAGGTCCATAGCCACGGTGTTTCTGTAGGAAATTTATCATATTTATTTCCTGGGGAGATTTTAACTGTACATTGGATAATGTTTTATGACAGTAGTCTTTTGCATTCTAAAGTAATAGAAACGTCAATTAAATTTGTGTAAACAAAAGGGGAAGAACAGAAGTTCTGCTTGTTCAATAAGCTAATGAAGGTGCAGTAGGACGTCTAATGTCTACTGCCTAGTTATTGGTCATGTAACAAATCCACTTTTATATTTAGAAATAAAATCCAAATCTTAGCTTATTTTTTTTGTTCTCTAAAATAAATATTTAGGATTTGTCTGCCCAGCATTCATTTGCCACTCTAGAGTGATAAATGAGTGATGGACAAAAAACATGTTGGAAAGGAAACAAATTTCATTTCAGCTTCCAAAGGTAACTTTTAAACCACTGGTTTCAGAGTAGCAGCCGTGAGCTGTAGCTCATGAAAGCTTATGCTCAAATAAATTTGTTAGTCTCTAAGGTGCCACAAGTATTCTTTTTAAACCACTAGTGCATAAAAGATTTGAATAAGTCTGAAACGTCCTGGCATTGTCAGGAGAGGGGAGAGAAAGCGTGTGTGTGTGTGTGTGTGTGTGTGTGTGTAAGGGAGAAAGAGCACAAGCCCAAGTGGTTTCTCATACACACATCCCATTTTGTTGTTGCAGGAAAGATGCCTGTAGTAGTGGGGACAGTGGGCATTAAAGGTATAGGAAAGGAACTTATCTGTTGCATAGTGTAACAGAGGTTCCCAAACTGGTGGATCGTTTGCTGGTCCACAAAGAGCTAGCTGGTTACATGGTGCTAGCACTCCTTGTTTTCATTGATTATATTGGATTAAGACAGCTTTGAAAATATATTAAATACTTCTGTAATATTACTTTTGCATGTAAACAAGTGCTGTAGTTTTCATAGTAATGCTCTGTGATTGTGAACAAGGGGAGAAGAGTGTGTGGTCTGGCTGGATGGGAGAGGAGGTGTCCACTTAATGAATTTCTCTCTCTGCATGTGGTCTTTGTGGGTTATGAAAAATGTGAGAGTCCTCTGGTGTAACATCTATAGTTGTTAGCATGATTTAGTGCATAGACCAAGCTGATGTTGAGACAACTAAACTCCTTTCACTTACTTGCTTAAAATTTTTAAACTGAATAAGGAAAGAACCAAACAATGTAGCAGTGGAAAAACTCTGAACCATTTAAAATAACACTCCTAAAATCAAGTAACATTTCAAATGGCAACTTGTGCTTTAGCACTGAAAGCACTCTCCCTTATAATAAATACATTATTGATGTGTAATCTGTCCTGGTGCAGTCTCTGTTTAATCTGTTTTATTTATTAAAAGCTACATAACTGTAGTGACTGGCTGTTAAAGAACAATTATCGAGAAGCTTACAGTCTCTCTATTCAGAGGGAGCTGATTCAAGTGCTAGCAATATGAACTGTTGGGTTAATGATCCATATAGCTACCAAAGCTCACCTTTTCTGATCTTTTTGCTGTCCATGTGCTCAAAGATTTGTGGGTTGTCTTTATTTTGTTGAAAAGTTAAATGAGAATTAAGAGTTGCTTAATTTGAAAAGCTTTATTTTTTTATGTTCCACTGCAATATAAAACGTTATCAATCTATTTAAGTAGGGGATATTTTAAAAAATCCAATAGCCAGTAACATTGCATTAACTTCAGCATATAAAGATATTTTGGCGCAAAAAGTTTAAGTAATTGCATTTTGGAAAAAGGAGTAATTATACAGAAAAAGCTTTGAAAGACAATATTATGTCAAAAGATGGAGAAATTCTTACATGCACCCTGGCAAATTATCATTGCTATATTGTTTTTACATATGAGTAGAGTTGTGATTGAGAAGCAGTTGGGCTGAGAATAGCCTAAAGACTGTTTCATAGCATGGAAATATTTGTGATACTACAAGCTATCTGCTGCCACAGTACAAGTGTGCTTTCAGAAACTCTCAAACTATTAAAGTATCTTACAGGTTCATTGAGTGATTTATGCAGAGAGAGAGAGAGAGAGATTGACTTAGAAATATGAAGTCTTTGTTTGACACATAGAAATAATTACTGAAAAATATTTTCTTCCACATTAGTCTCTACATTGGTATGGTTTAAATTACATTATTTCGCAAAAACTGTCAATCCTAATGCTGCAGTCAACTTTTGCATTTGTTTTTCAAAAGGCTGTATTATAAATAAAACATTTTAATTCAACCTGTTTATCGCTGGACCCAAAGATGAATTAGCACCTGGATTAAAATAACAGATAGTCTCTCTATTGTAACTTGCCTGAATACACTGTCTTAGTGGCATAGAATTTCTCCTGTTGACATTTCTCTCTCCCACCCAGAAAGAATATATCCATTCAGCCACATGAAAAAATTCAGTCCAACACAAGAATACATTAACTTCCTGGAACTGTTTGTTGTTTTTCAATTAAAACAGCAAATTATTTTTCAGTACTTACATATCAGTGGCTTTTTAGATCCTCTGTGCAGCAATTGTATATGGCAGTGTAGTTTAACTATGAACGTTTCCTCTTTGCTTATTGTTTTTAAGAGTGATTACGTGGGACTGTCCTTTTATGGAGTGGTGATATTTTCCCCCCCTTATGCTTGAATTATTTTTTCTGTACTCTGAGGTTGATTCGCTACCTGAGTTTTTAAAGGAAGTGAAAAAACCTATCTATTTGAGGTGTCTTTCTGCTTCTTTTTAAATTAATCTATTCAGAAAAGAGTAACTAGAAACAAAAAGCCCCTAGAAGTTATGTATCACTAACTTCCATAGAAGGGACTTTACCAAGATTTTTGCGTAGTTGAATCTTTAACCAACTAAAAATTCCAGAAAGAAAAACTTTTCATGTTACTTTCAAAAGAATGAATGCATCTTAAATTTGTGTGTGGCAAAGAGCTCTGTACTTAAGAATCAGTGCTTATTTAAAAATGTTTTGCAAATTATTCAACTAAATGACATGGTGATAGGTACTATATAAAAATAGTACTCTCAGTGGTACATGTTCATAGTATCAGTGCTTCGATATCATAGCAGATTTTAGAAAGATATTCTTTGAAACTGTCTATAGTAGAGTAGACAAGGTGGGTGAGGAAATAGCCTTTATTGGGCCAACTTCTGTTGGTGAAAAACACAAGCTTTTGAGCTACACAGAGCTCTTCTTAAGGTGTATCTTGAAAACTTCTCTCATCAACAGAAGTTGGTCCAGTAAAAGATATTACTCACCCACCTTGTCTCTCTAATATCCTGGGACCGACACGGCTACAACACTGCATGTAGTAGAGCAGTGGTTTTCAAACTTTTTTTCTGGTGACCCAGTTGAAGAAAGTTGTCGATGCCTGCCACCCAAAGGAGCTGGGGATGAGGGGTTTGGGAGGAGCTCAGGACTGGGGCAGAGGGTTAGGGCATGGGGTTGAGGGCTTTGGGGTGGGGCCAGGAATGAGGGGTTCAGGATGTGGGAGGGGGCTCTGGGCTGGGGCCGGGGGTGCAGGCTCTGTGGTGGGGCCAGGGATGAGAGGTTTGTGGTGCAGGAAGGGGCTCTGGCTTTTGAGGGGCTCAGGGCTGGGGCAGAAGATTGGGGCATAGGCTTGGGCTTATCTCGGATGGCTCCCGCTCAGTGGCACAGCGGGGGTGCTAAGGCAGGCTTCCTGCCTTTCTTGGCATCGTGGACCACGCTGCACCCCAGAAGCGGCAAGCAGCAGGTCCGGCTCCTAGGTGGAGGTACACAAGTGACTCCACATGGCTCTCGCCTGCAGGAACTCCCCCCCTCCCTCCCCAGCTCCCACTGGCCAGGAGCCAGTGCTTGGGGTAGGGGCAGCGTGTGGAGCCCTGTGGCTCCCTTGTCTAGGAGCCGGACTTGCTGCTGGCTGCTTCCGGGGCTCAGTGTGGCGTCGGAACAGGTAGGGACTAACCTGCCTTAGCCTGGTAGCACCGTCGATGGGACTTTTGATGGCCTGGTCGGTGGTGCTGACCAGAGCCGCTGTGACCCAGTGCCTTACATTCTGCGACCCAGTACTGGGTTACGACCTGCAGTTTGATAACCACTGTAGTAAACATTCTAGTCATTCTAGGGACTGTGCCTTCTCATTAAGTTTGCAAATAATAAATAACACAGGTATAAGATACACATGTGAAAAGTGCCACAAATTAAATAATTGTAAAAAATTAAAACTGATCCCAAAAAATTAGCTTTATTGGAACGCATTAGGAGGCATGAAAGGAAAGGTGTTTCAGACTTTTAAGGTAAGCTATTGTCAGCTTTGTTTCTGGGTAAACAGTTTTTTTTTTTTTTTTTTTCAAATAGTTAAATCGTCTACTTGCTAACAAAGTTATTGAGATCAGTGACAGATGGAAAATCCTGTCACTTGCTTTTACGACGGATCTAGAATTACCTGGGATTTCCCCCAGAAACTCCTACTGATCAGTTCTGCAAAAACTGGTCTGTGTTTAGTGGTCTGGTTTAGTGACCTGTTTTTAAAATCTGAGTGAGTAGGCATAGTTAGGAAGTAGATTACTAAAAGGTCTGATCCTTTAAGATACTGAATGCCTCCTCAGTGATGCTGAGCCCCCTCAGATCCATGGAGCTGAGTAGTTGGTTAGGCCTTTCAGCACCTCATTAGATAAGGCCCTTGTGGTGTATTTCGGTTCCAGCACCAGATTCAGAAGAGCTTTGGAGTAATGTATCTTTTTTTAATTTGTGAGGGTGGGGGAAGGGCAGGGATGGAGGAGTTAAGCTGCATCTTTACATGCTTTACCATAGAATAGAATTCATTTCTATGAGGAATTGAGAGAGAAACTGTTTAAATTACACAAATTACACGTGACTAGACAGAGCAATACCTCCACTCTATCTGTGCCCAGCAGTAAAAATACTTAGTATGCCACCAGAAATGTATAAATATGGGTGTGATACTTGAGCTGACTGTCTTTTTGTCCTGTGTTTGTACAGCTTCTTAGCACAGTGGGTCCCAGTGCATGATAAATAATAATATAAAAAGAATTGGAATATTAACTGTCGTCCTTTTCAAGGTTGCTTTTGCCATTGAAAATGTCACCAGCCCTTTCTCACACCTGATCTGATCCCATCATGCATATCTTTGATAAATTAGATTACTAGAATGCACTTTCTTGGGCCGCACAGAAAGCTTATCCAGGGTCCCCCCAGCTAACATGATGTGACAGTATGGTAATTGTTGTAGTGGAGGGACACTGCTGGAGTTCTTCACTACTTGGTTTCTGTTATTATGCCACTCCTGTCACTGGAGTATCTGACTGCCAGTTCCAGAGTTAGGACATTGAAACAAGAAAGTGAAAGTCAGTCAAATAGGCTTTCATCTCCATTTGTACGTATAAGTATTATAGACCTGGTCAAGCACCCTTTTGTGGCCACTCACTAAGCTGCTGTGAGGAAATTCAACCGCTGGATCCAGTGTGCTTTAAGCCTCTGGAGTCTGAACCAAGTCTGGGCACTCCCCCTGTCTTGGGGACTCTAGGCACACTCTTAGGGTGCAGATCCTCCTGAAAACTGAAACCTTGCAGTCCAGTTGCCTAGCTCCTGTCGCTAGTGCTGACCCATGAGGCTCTCCCTGTGCTCAGACATCCTCTCCCAGAACTCCAGCTATGTGGATGTTCTGAATCCACAGGTTAAGTCTTGAAAGGGGCAGGTGATGGTTGTAATATATAGTGCACAAACCACCATTGCTCTTTAATAGCACGAGAAAAAACACAGATCTATACAAAAATAAACCCTACACATGTTCCGTCTCATCTTCCTCACCACTCTAGAGCATTCAGAAGATGGTCCCAATTTAATGAACTTCTGTATTGACAGCCCTGTACCACTACCACTTGGAATTTCTGTCCAACCTGGAGGTATAGACACAACGGAGAAGGCAGCCAGGTCCCAGTTTGCAGTCTAATAAAGACGCATACAGAGAGCTCAGACGGAATTCTTAAGCTGTACAGACAATTCCCAAATCATCATTGTAGGTTGCTTGTTTGTTTGGGTGGTTTTGTATGTAGGAGGGTTGCATGTAAGCTAGTGTGTTTATGTTCTTCGGGAATGCAAGATCTAAGAAATATACTTTGTATTTTGAGCAGTTTTGGTACTTCTGTCTATCTACTGACTTATAAAGGCCTCATTATTTTAATATTTGAGCACCTCATAGGTATTAGTGAATTTATCCTCACAGTGCCTCTGTGAGTTAGGCAAGTATCATTATCACCCTTTTGCAGAGAGAACTGAGGCACAGAGCTATGAAGTGATTTGCCAACACAGGGAGTTTGTGGCAGAGACAGGAATAGAACCTAGGTCTCCTGAGTCCTAGTCTAGGGCCATAACTTTAAGGCAATCCTTCCTCCCAAGATCAGGTCCTCTCCTTTGAGGAAGAGTTATATAGTCAGGGGCCAGCTCCCAGGTGATTCCTATCTTGTGTATAGGTGAGCTTCTCTCTTCTGGGAACAGTTCCATTAGCCTGAGGATCCCAGTGGGTGAGCTAGTCTTTAGGTTTTCTGGATTCTATTTAGCATTTTCAGAGTAAGGACTGACCCCTTAAGCTTAACCTTGTGCTCTGTGGGTAGCCAGCAGACAGCGGAGCATTGAGGTGATTTGCTCTTGGTAACTTGTGTTACTTAGGAGGCGTAGTGTTGCATTTTGCATTAACTGCAGTTTTCTCAGGGCTCTTGCTCTCAAGCCCAAATAAATTTAATTGGCATGAATGTTTTAGCTTATGTTTCTGCATGGCACTCTGTAGACAGTAAGTACTAAAGAAAAATGTGTAGTAGTTAGTAATAGCAGTAGTATAATGGGTTATTCCAAGTGAAATCACTTAAGAGTTATTTCTGCAAACTTTACTCCCACAAAACTTCCATTAACTATAGTGGAGATTTTTGCAGAAGTTCCTCTGCATGATCAGCTCCCTAATCTTTACTTTATTGGTTGTAAAACCAGATCTCTCTCTTCCCAAACTTTGCACTGACGTTTGCTAATTTTAAAAGTATTTGATTTTCAACTGTTTAATTTTTTTTTAAATTTTGAGTATTATCCTTTTCTTCAAGAGAAAAGGACAAGTAGGAGTGCCTGACTGATCTTTTCTCTATCAGCCCATAGTTTATACACCTCTGCATTACAGAATATCCTCAGTTTTGTTTCCCTGTGTTCCATACAAAATAGGTCGAGTCACTTTAAACTTTTAGGCTATGAAAACCCTCCTTTCCATTTTTTAAAATATATAACACAAATAACATAACATGTATAACATATTGCTTTTCTCTAAACCTTTGCTATGTTTGTTTTGCAATGAGGGTATCAAAATTGAATGTATTTGTCTAAATGATGACCATGTAAATGTAGGGTATTGGGTTACAAATGTAGAGCATTGAATGTACTTGTCTAAGTGATGACTCTGTAAATGTACAGCGTTGTAGGTCTGTGGGCTGGATATGTTATCCGTGAGGCATGTTCGAAGTTTATTCTGTTCATATTCATATTCTAAGCTTTCACTTTTTTGAAAATGTAAGTTTCTAACCCTCATGGCTGCAAAGGTAATGTTCCAAATCTGAACAGAACATAAACTCAGTTTATAGATAGTCTGAAATTTTGGCTCTGAGAAATTGTCACAACCACTCTCCCACCCTCCCCGTAAATTACCAATTTATCTGATTGTGGTATTGACTCTAAATCCTAATAATTACACCTGAAAGGTCAGCATAAATTTTATAGCTGATCATTTTGTGGATAGAATGGGGAAAGGGCTGAGAATGAATCCACTTGGGGGGAGGGGGGTTAGGAATTACTGCAGGAAAGGAAATGTAGTGGGAAGAAAGAAGAGAAACAAAGAGAGGAGGGAAAGAAAATGAAGATGGTGAAGGAGGAGAAGGAAAGGCCAAAAACAGCAGTGGCCTTAAAGGAGAGCATGTTTTCCCACTGAGTGATATTGACTGGGATAATACCTTATTGAACAATTACATTAATTCAAAGTTTTAGATTCAGTCCTGTAATTTACAAGGTGTGGGTAGATTGTTATGCCTGTAAGGATTGAAGTGGACACAGGCATCTACTTATGTGTTATAAATTTCAGGATCTAGGGCTTAGTCAGATATAAATACCATATTCAACCTTTGATTCATGTGCTCAACTCCCATTGACATCTTTGGAAGAACAGTTGTAGATCAATGGGAGTGTATAATCCTAAATGTATGCCCCAGCCATATAACATAATTAAAAGTGCAGAACATGTCCCTTTGCACACAATGAGTTTGATACCCCTGATTCAGAGTGAGTTTAAACTATTTCTGTATTGGTCTGTATCTGTACTGAGCTGTTCACAATGTCAGGATTTTGCTCCTCTGAGAAACTGAAGTTATTCAGAACCCATGTAACGTCCAAATGGGTGTAAGTAGGAGGTATGTATTGAAATTTTATAAACTAAATAAAATAAAGTTTGAGTAAATATCAGAAGTTCCAACAACAGGGAGTCGTCTCCCAGTGAAATGCTGTAACAAATGTGTTTTGAACATTTGAAATGGAACTGGCCAAGGCAGTCAAAAATGTAGGAGCCAAGCCATCATTGTTAGTGAGATGAGTGAATAAGCCTTTTCAATCTCACATTCCTGTGAAGATCATCCTCTCTATTTAACATAAACATGTATTACTTAAGCAAAAAAACAGACCTTGCAATAGTGTTTGCTAAATGCCGATTGCAGCCAGAGTGAAGAAATATTGAGGTAAAATGACTAGTCAGTTATGGTATTGTGTGCAACTACTTTTGCTGTTGGGGCAAAAGTTTAAAAAAAACCAACAGAGTTTGATGTAGATCTTCTAACAGATTGATATTAGCTATTGTGTCTGTTAAAAGGAATTGAACAGTCGAGTGCGGGAGGGTTGATTCTACTCTCTGTTGCACTGGATTAGGTTGAGGAAACTCCACTGAATTTCAGTGGAATTAATCTGACATAGAACTACTGTTACAGAGAGGAGTTAGAAATGAATAAAACTGGGCGTGATAAAAGTATAGAACATAATGATGGTGTTAAGAAAGTAAATCAGAAGCTCTAGTATAAAAACATGAGCATGGCAAATGAGATTGAAAACAAGCAAATTTAAAACTGATAAGAGGAAATATTTTTTACACAATGGAAAATTAGCCAGTGGAACTCAGTGCCTCAAGATATTCAGACCAACATTTTAGTAATATTAAAAAAATAAAGAGACATACGGACAAGGAGAGCATCTCATCTGCAGTTACGTTAATTATGATTTTTAAGGGGCATAACCCCAAATTTTTCAGGGCATAAACTAGTTGCTGATTGATTGCTGTCACCAATAATTGATTGTCTGTTTTCATGTTTCTTGCATCATCCTCTCAGTTATCTGGAATCTGGCCATGGTCAGACACAGGATATTGGATTAGATGTGTCACTGGCCTGATCTTGAGATGACATTTTCTGTTCTTTGTTGCAATTTGCAGTGGATATTAACCTTTAAGGAAACTTTCAATGTTTTATTATCTGCGTTAAAATGCAGTAGTGGTCATGGGAAATTCCTTTCTGTAATTTCCCTTCTTAAGTGCAGTCTTAATTGTAAACTGTGTGTGTGTTTTGAGTCATTATTGAGTACAGAAGGAATAAAACCTGAAAAGTACACTACAGTTTTGGCAAACTGAAGTTATTTGCTCAAAATACAGGGAATTATAATTTCACAGGTCAGGGAACATTTGGATGTTATATATGCTCACTGTTCTGATAATACTACTTTTGCATGCAATTTTATGATGGATGTATGCATATATACTCCATTACCTTGCTGTGATTATGGATTCCTTAGATAATAAGATGTGAAATTTAAAGAAAAAGTTGGCAAATGGAAAGGTATGTGGGTTTTTGGGGTTTTTTTTTTTTGGAAAAAGCTGACAGGTACAGAGGAGCACTGGGTTTGGACAGACACTCCTATAGGGGAGGATCTATTAACAGGTATTCTCTATATCCTAGTAAAGAGGAGAGGATAGAAGTTGATAAAGTACATGTAGGAACTGAAGAAAAATAGTCAAATGAAAAAGAATCCCATTCAATTACACCACATGAAAGCAGTCAATTAAAAAGTGACACATTTTATAAATGTTTGCTTACAAATGCTAGAAGTCTAAATACTAAAATGGGTGAACTTCAGTGCCTGGTATTAAATGAGGATATTGATATAATAGGCATCACAGAAGCTTGGTGTAATGACGACAATCAGTGGGGTACAAAATGTATAGGAATGTCAAAGTAAGTTGTGCTTGTGTGGGAATGGCATAATGGCATAATATGTGAAAGAAAACAGTCAAATATAATAAAAATCTTAAATAAATCGAACTGTACCATAGAATCTCTATGGATAGCAATTCCGTGCTCTCATAATAAGAATATAGCAGTAAGGATATACTACCGACCAACTGACCCGGATGGTGACAGTGACTGCAAAATGCTCAGGGAGATTAGAGAGGCTTTAAAAATAAAAAACTCAATAATAATAATTAATAAAAGGGATTTCAACTATCCACGTATTGACTGGGTACATGTCCCCTTAAAACAGGATGCAGAGATAAAGTTTCTAGACACCATTAATCCTGGAACCCACAAGGGGAAAGGCAATTCTTTATTTAATTCTAAATAGAACACAGGATCTAGTCCAAGAGGTGAATGTAGCTGAACTGCTTTGTAATAGTTACCATAATATGATTAAATTTAACATCCTTGTTGGGGGAAAAATACCAGAGAAGCTCACCATAGCAGCATTTAATTTCAGAAAGGGGAACTGCAGAAAAATGAGGCTAGTTAAATGGAAATTAAAAGGAACAGTCCCAAGAGTGAAATGCCTGCAAGCTGCATGGAAACTTTTTAAAAACACTATATTAGTGGCTTAAATTAAATGTATACCCCAAATTAAAAAAGCATAGGAGACCAAAAAAATGCCACCATAACTAACAGAGTAAAAGAGGTGGTTAGAGGCACAAAGGCATGCTTTAAAAATTGGAAGTCAGATTCTACTAAGAAAAATAGAAAAGAGCATAAACTCTGGCAAGTCAAATGTAAAATATAATTAGGCAAGCCAGAAAAGAATTTGAAGAGCAATGAGCAAAAGACTCAAAAACTAACAGCAAATTTTTTTAAGTAGATCAGAAACAGGGAGCTTGCCAAACAATCAGTGTGGCCCCTGAACAATTAAGTTTCTAAAGGAAAGGAAGATGAGGCTATTGCAAAGAAGCTACATGAACTCTTTGCATCAATCTTCACTGCAGAGGATGTGAGGGAGATTCCCACACCTGAGTCATTCTGTTTAGGTAACAAATCTAAGGAACTGTCCCTGATTGAGGTGTCAGAAGAGGAAGTTTTGGAACAAACTGATAAATTGAATAGTAATACGTCACCAGGAGCAGATGGTATTCACCCAAGAGTTCTGAAGGAACTCAGATATGAAATTGGAGAACTTCTGACTGTGGTATGTAACCTATCACTTAAATCAGTTTCTGTACCAGATGACTGGAGGATAGCAAATGAGATGACAATTTTTAAAAAAGGCTCCAGAGGTGATCCTGGCAATTACAGGCCGGTAAGCCTAATTTTAGTACCAGGCAAATTGGTTGAAACTATAGTAAAGAACAGAATTATTAGACACATAGATGAACACAATTTGTTGTGGAAGAGTCAACACAGCTTTGGTAAGGGAACTCATAGCTTACCAATCTATTAGAATTCTTTGAGGGGGTCAACAAATATGTAGACAAGGGTGATCTAATGGACATGGTGTACTTGGACTTTCGAAGTCTTTTGACAAGGACACTCACCAAAAGCTCTTAAGCAAAGTAAGTAATCATGGGATAAGACGGAAGGTCCTCTCATTGACCAGTAGCAGGTTGAAAGACTGGAATCAAATGGTAGGAATAAATGGTCAGTTTTCAGAATGTAGAGTGGTAAATAGTGTCCGATAAAGCTTTGTACTGGGACCAGTATTGTTCAACGTATTCATAAATGATCTGGAAAAAGGGGTAAACAGTTAGGTGTCAAAGTCTGCAGATGATACAAAATAATTCAAGATAGTTAAGGGCAAAGCAGACTCAGAAGAATTACAAAGGGATCTCACAAAACTGAATGAGTGAGCAACAAAATGGCAGATGATAAATGAAAAGTAATGCATATTGGAAAACATAATCCCAACAATACATACAAAACGATGGAGTCTAATTTAGGTGTTAACACTCAAGAAATCTTGGAGTTGTGGATAATTCTCTGAAAACTCAGCTCAATCTGGAGTGACAGTCGACGCTAACAGAATGTTAGGAATGATGAGGAAAGAATGAATAACACAGAAAATAATTCCACTATATAAATCCATGGTACGCCCACACCTTGAATACTGTGTGCTGTTCTGGTTGCCCCATTTCAAAAAAGATATATTAGAGATAGAAAAGAGAAGGGGAACAAAAAATGATTAAGGATATGGAACAGCTTTCATCTGAGGAGAGATTAAAAAGTCTCGGACTATTCAGCTTGGAAAAGAGACGAGTAAGGGAGAATATGATAAAGGGCTTTAAAATCATGAATGGTGTGGAGAAAATGAATAAGGAAGTGTTATTTACCCCTCCATGAAACCAGGGGTCACCCAATGAAATTAATAGGCATCAGGTTTGAAACAAACCTAAGGAAGTACTTCTTTATACCACACACAGTCAACCTTATGGAACTCATTGCCAGAAGATGCTATGAAGGCCCAAACTATAACTGGGTTCAAAAAAGAAATAGATATGTTCATAGGTCCATCAATGACTATTAGTATGATCAGGGATGTAACCCCATGCTCAGGGTGTCCCTAAGCTTCTGACTGCCAGATGCTGGTACTAGATGACAAGGGGACAGATGGCTTGGTTAATTGCTCTGTTCTGTTCATTCCCTTTGAAGCACCTGACATTGGCCACTGTCAGAAGACAGGATACTAGGCTAGATGGACCATTAGCCTGGCCTAGTATGACCAGTCTTATGTTGTTCTGATTATTCTAAATTACAGCATCTTAGATTTGTTGAACAGCCTCAAGTTTGCAGACTGTCAACTTTATGCATTCATAACTTTAAAATGAGTAAACTGATTTTCTTTCAGGTTGTCTTATTTTGTAGATACTATTGAAACTTAAATCAAGACTGTACTGTAATTTTTAAAATAAGTTTGTATAACACATTCTAGTTTCTATTATGTATTGTGTGATTTGATATAGTTTATTATAAGGATTGTGACAAAGCTCTGTCCTTGCTTCCGTGGGTCCCACGTTTCCTGGCAGATTTTGCTAGCCTCAGAGGCTCACTGTGACCCTCCACGTAATCCTTCTCTCTCTAGAGACAAGGGTTATAGTCTACTGAGCCATTTTCATCATAAGCCAGCGAGGGAGGTGAGGAGAAGTTATCCTTCCTTGCACAGTCTCTGTTGTCTCTCAGTCTCAGCAATTAATCAGGGGGCAAAGGTAAGGGGGGGAGCCCAGGCCCACCCTCTACTCCGGGCTCCAGCCCAGGAACCCTAGTAATATCAGCTGTGGTAGCTGACCTTTTAGAAACATGACATATACAATCCCCTGGGCTACTTCCCTCACAGCAGCCCTCACTTCCTCAAGCTCCACTTCACCCTTACCTCAGGGCCTCCTTTCTTGTGCCTGATATGGTGTGTACTACTCAGCCTCTCCAACAGCACAGCTTCCTCCCACAGCTCCTGACATGCACACTCACCTGAGTGACTGGAAGGCTTTTAACTAGTTTCAGCCAGCCCCTGATTGGCTTTAGGTGTCCCAATCAACCTAACTTTCTCCCTGCCTTCTGGAAAGTTCTTAATTGGCCCCAGGTGTCTTAATTGATCTGGAGCAGCTGCCATTTCACTTATCCTGGTACCAGGGATTTGTTTAGCCTGGAGCTAATATATCTATCTCCCACTACTTTTCCATAGCCATCTGGCCTTGCCCCGTCACAGGATATAAAGAGCAAATAAATTTTACTGCAGGAGTGCAAGGTAGCAGAGTTAACTAAGGCTGACACTCCAGAAACAGTGTTAAAATACAACAAAGAATAATAAAAATCTGTATATTTTAAAAATAAAACTTTACATAGTTGTATTGAAAGCTAATAAATAAATGAAGTTTCTAGACCTTCTATCCAGAACTGGAAAATGTATTTCCCATACCTTTACATACATAATGTTTCTGCAGAAGTTCTTTTCAGAAGCTTAAGGTAGACACTGATTTATGAAGTATCATTAAAAATCTTATCACTCATGTTAATAAAGATGTGAGGGTGCATAGATTCTGATTTGCAGGATATGTCCATTTGGATTGTTCCTTTTAGTTACTGCCTTACAAAGGTATTTTGTTATTCTTAGGGTGAAGCAGAGAAGTAATTTTTCAAGGGTACAGGATACGCTTATTCTCAAGTGTGGGTGAAGCTACACAATTTATTTCCATATGATATTTTTGTACTGAAGAAAGACATTTTGGAGAAGGGAACTGTTGCTTCCATTCTTGAGCCTATATTCCTAAATTAGGTATCCAAACTACTCTTTTCTCTGACAGTGATAAGACAAAACAATTTTCATGCACTATTGGCAGGGAGTGGTCTTGAGAGAGGGAAGGACTCTTCTTTATTTTTCTCTTCTTTCTTATACCTGATATGCTGCAGGGTACATTGGATCCAATGGAAGTTATGCAATCAGTCATGTAGAATGAGTCTTTATACATATTATACCTTTTAGCCCTGCTTTTGAATTCTTACAACTTAAACAATTCAGATTTCTGTTAGGATGTTGTATATTATGTTTATATGGATATCTTTTCTTTATATGTGAGGGAAAATGTGTAAAACTGATCAATGTATTTTGTTCAGCATCTCTCCTTCAGTTAGAATTTTATGTCATGTATTTTTGTCATATGCATAAAATAGAAGATGTTAAAAATTACCTTATTCTTTTATCCCCCATAACCAAACTAAAGAACTGAAACCTCCAGAGACGATGAAAGGGAGGTCTTTAGCGGGTAGAGCATAAACCAAAGGAAATATTCATAGCCACAATTCTTTGAGCAGCATGAAAATTGTATTTCGACCATATATATTGAATCTTCTGTGTTGGTTGTTCATAGTAGTTTAACTCATAAGTACATTTCCACCATTATTAACCCAATCAGTGAAATGAAAGTGGAGTGAGCATGTCAGCAAATTATTTGGGTCCTGACCATGCTGCTGCTCTGCTTATAGAACTTCCATTGTGTTCCATGAGAGTTCTCTTTGGGAGGGTCTGTGGAAGTAGGAGCTTTGATTATAATTCAGCAAGCCTGTGAGTATTCCTGTCTACTTATTTAACACAGTTGTATTTATTATTTTATTAATGAATTTTAAAAGTATAGACAATAGAATGACTTGTAAAGAACTGCTATTATCTGTGTATCTAAATTCCACAGTTCCAAAGCTTGTTTCCTGCAAGATGCACCTTAACTCTAAAAATCCTGAGTTTCTAATTGCTGCTGGTTATTTTAACTACATTTTTTTAAAGTTTCTTTTTACCCTTAAGTTACAGATCTGTATTTTCAACCTTAACTTCAGCATAATGAAGTTTTAGTCAGGTAATTTGTGTAGATTTTCTTTCTATATTTGAAATGTTTACTAAGTTTTGGGAAGTGGGGATCAGGTTATCTTTAAGAGCTTCCACACTCCACAGAGTGCTTGGCAACATGAAGAAGCAAAGCTGGGTAGTCAGGAATATTTCTCCGAGATTTGCCTTTTAGGGTTTACAGACTCTGTAGGCACTTTGAGTTATGGATAACAGGGGAGCCCTGTAGAATGCACTGTTCTCCTCTCTCTCTCTCGTGCTGTATAACTCTTTACTTGCCACTCACCTGTTTGGAGCAAAAAAGCATCTTTGTCCTGGAGTAAGGTTTTGTTATTTTCCTTCCTGTTGGTGATCTATATAAAACTTCTGCCCGTGCCCCTTGTGGGTGAACTGAGTGAAAATTTTGTGTCTCTTTCCCCCTCCCCACCCTACACATGGGAAGGTGTGTGGTTTCCTTTGCTTCTGCCTCTCCCAGGCTGTGGAAGATGTTCAATTATTTGCTGATGCCTCCATCACTCCATCCCTTATCATTTATCTATTTTGACTGTCTTTTTTTAGGGCAGGACCTTGTCTGTATCTTTGTCTGTAAAGCATGTATTACACTTTGGGTGCTACATGAATAATGGCAATATGAGCAGGATCAGTCCTCAAAATGTATATAATATCTTTACGGAAAAGTGTGTATTTTTCCAAATAAAATGTCCTTGTAGCTAGTTTGACAAATAAGGAAAAAAAACAAACAAACAAAAAAGAATGACAGTATAAAAAGCCCAACTAAATGTTGGGGAAACTAACATACAAAAATGTCAATTGCATAATGTATTTAAGAAATTAAGATAGGTATTAAGTTATTTGGAATTAATTTGTTAATTGAGACCTTTTGAAATAATTTCTAATTACTGTCTATGTTATATATATATTTTTTTTCTTTCACAGCTTGGGTCCTGTATTTGCTCTGTTTGTACCATTTTTTTGCTCCATTCCAAGGATGCAAGTGACACAAATATTAGGCCAATTTCCCATCACAAACAAGACATTGGTCTATATACTGGGTTTACAGGTACAGTATGTGCTTCCTTGTTCACCTTTCATTGAAGCAGTTTATAATTTTGCATGCCCTCTAGCTAATTTTGTAATATTTCCACCCATACATTTCATCTTAGGCCCACATTTTAAAGGTATTTAGGTGTTGCTGTGTTCAGCATTGCAAAGCCTAACTGATTTAGGAGCTTAAATCTCATTTTTAAAAGGGTTTTAGGTTCTTAGGAGCCAAAATCCCTTTGACAGTCAATGCAATTTAGGTTCCTGAATGCCTAAATAACTTTTGAAAATGTGTCCACTGCAACTGTATGTGGTGGGTCCTTTGTTCAGTTGGCTAGAAGAAAAGGGGTTGTTGCCCTTCGAAGGGCTCCCCTCTGCAATTGGTGGCAGAGATGGAGGAAGGGACCGGTTTACCTGGAGAGATCAGGAAGTGGCTGGACCAGGTGGGGAGGTGGGCACTGCCCTTCCAGGTGACCAGAGAGGGAGGGCTTTGTACTCCAGGGAGTTCCAGAGAAGACTTCTCTGACTGGGATTGGGTTGGCAACACCTACCCTCCTAACCACAAAATCAGAGTGGGCCAATCCCCCTCTTTTTCCTGCCCCCTTAATCCTCATACAAGGGGAGGATAGCCAGGCGGCCCAGGTTGGAAAGGAGGTCTGACAGCAGCCCTCTCAAACACATGGAAATGATTAAAGAAATAATGATGACTTACATACTACAATTTATTGCTGGCTATTCCCAGATATTTTACATAAATAAATTTGCTGCCTAATTGAACTACATCCATTGGCTCCTGTGTTTCTTCCAGCATGGCCCAGACAATGAGATTGCCTCCTAATCAGTTAGGCATTGCAAAACTGAACACATCAACACCTAAATACCTCAAATAATCTGGGCCCTCAGGCCTTATAAAACCACCTAAAACAAGGAGGACAAATATGTACAGTAGGGATTTCTAAATGCCAGTGACCTACTGTAGTAGGATGAGATGAGCCAGTATGCAAGATTACTGCTATTTCATTAACTTCTATGTCTGTCGTTCCCCACAAAAAGGTGTAAAGTCCAAGTTATGAAATCTCTTATTTTGATTAATCTTTTTTACTTTAACAAAAATACTGATAGCTCAACCACTGTATTGATGTGACATTAACTGAATTTTTCTTATTTCCTTGTTTCCTGCCATGTGAAGCAGGAAAGAATATATATATATAACTTTAATGTAACTTCACAGCAAGATTCTGCGAGTGTTTGACGGCAGCAAGAATCTGGTTGATTAACAATTTTGATAGCTATATTTTATTTTCATACACAGCATTACCATCTGACAAATAAAATTGGTAACTTGTCAATAAGAATTTGACATTAAACTTATGTGGATCATAATATCAAAAGCATAAGGAGGAAAATTAATGAGAAAATATTAGGTATTCGGTAGATGAACATAGTAGCCACAAAAAGTTCTAAAAATGAATGGGTGATTTATGTAACAGGAGACTTGCACATTTATAAGAAACTATGCCTATTTATACACATTCTTGAAGACTCAAAAATATCTCAAACTACCAATGGAAAGTACCAGTAAATGTATAAAACATGGTTAAGTGTGTTTTGGGATGAATAGGCCAGTTTCAGAATACTGACTCATGTCCACTTCTCTAACAACCCTTCCTCCCTCCTGTATGTCCTTGAGCACTTGGAGGGTTTTTTTGCATTGTGCTCAAGCACCTCATTCTGCCTTGATCCCTCTGAAACCTTATCTGTTTGTTCTGTGAGAGGTATCCAGAATGAGGCCACTTTCTCCAGAATCTGTCTGCAAAAAGGGTGACTTGAGATGAGATCATAATTCACGAGTGAAGAAAGGGTAAATGAGTGCTCCACACTCTTTGTGTGGCAATAGCACTTGTGAATGCAACAGGGAAAGTTCGAGTGAAGTCAGAGCGGTTGGCAGCAGCAGTGACCTATTTGTTAGGAAGCTAAGGTAAGAAAGCAAAAGCCAGTGATTAAGATAGGAAAGGACTCAGTAAGGAGATGCCTTTTTCATATGGTTTTGATGGAGGCAGAAGAGAGAACTTCCTTTACCAATTTCAGTCTGGTTTTCAGCCCTTTCCTTGCACTGAGGCTGACCTTCTCCAGGTGACTAAATATCTATACCTTAATTCAAATAATGGATCCCCTCTCTTGTCCTATGCAGTTCTCTTATGGACTCACTCGAACCTAACGCTATGATTTCATATCCACAAACTTCCCACTGGGGTAGAGTAACTTCATTTCTTAAAACTTGACTTCCACTCTGGGCCAACTCCATGACTACACAATTAAGAGTTGCTCCTTTAACTTATGCTGCCTCCTCTATTTGGGACTCCTTTCCCAGTCCCTCTGAGCTGCTGAGTCACTTCCTTTGTTTAAATATGTCTTTCAAACTTGTTTTTCTCTGTAGCTTATAAACGGACTTCCTGTAAAGCATTATGTTGAACTTAATAATGCTAAATGAAAATAAAATGCATAGTATTGTGGGAAAAAAACATCTGACAGATCCCGCCTGCTTTTTCCATCTCTTTTAGTTCTGGAGTGTGCCACTGCTATTATGGAACTGAATTTATGCAAAAATGGATGAGTCTGACTGTTTAATTTGAGGAGATAGGTTTCAGAGTAGCAGCCGTGTTAGTCTGTGTCCACAAAAAGAAAAGGAGTACTTGTGGCACCTTAGAGACTAACGGATTTATTTGAGCATAAGCTTTCGTGAGCTACAGCTCACTTCATCAGATGCATTCAGTGGATGCATCTGATGAAGTGAGCTGTAGCTCACGAAAGCTTATGCTCAAATAAATTTGTTAGTCTCTAAGATGCCACAAGTACTCCTTTTCTTTTTGAGGAGATAGACACAAGTCCTACCATAATACTAGGGGATAGTAAATCAGACAACATCTGTGTAAATATTAATACCCATATTAAAATCATTACTCTTATATCTTCCAGCTCGTAACCTCTGGTTCCTACATCTGGATTGTAGCCGTAAGTGGACTGGTAAGTATTACTATTTCAAAAATGGTGTGTGATGTTTTTGAGCACTTTGATAAATTTATGTTCCAACCTACCGATGCTCTAAAAATAACCTTGTATCTTATTGTAAAAGTGTGGAGGTTTTTTATTTTTACTAATCATATTCATGCAAATTATCCAGTTTCTGTGCAGCAGCAAATTATGAACAGTAATGGAAATAAATATTCTGGTATTAAATTCAGAAGTACCAGGACACTAGCTAGACTGATTCTAAAGGCAGATTGACAATAGAAGTGTCTTCTTTATAAAGAGTAACCAGACTATCTTGGCTAAAATTTGCAGGTTGGCATCATTTTCTCAGAGTATCATTTTAGTGCAGTGTGTGTAGCTTTAGACACATCATGATTAATATTCACGATACAGTAGAAATGTTAATTCTAATAAAGTATTGTTTATATACTTTATTCACCCACGTATTTTATTATCTGTTTTTAATAGACTGTAGGCTTTCATTTTAGCATTCAGTTCTCTAGCCTTTTCATTGTGATGATGTAATTTCATGCTTTGCCACCCTTATAGAGTGTGTATAAAACAACCGTTTGTCACCATACAGAAGCGGTAAGAAAGGTGTGAAATAACTTTCCCCACTTTAGCTCAGTGAGGTGTGAAGTCTGCCCCTCTGCTGTCCTCTTCACCTTAGTTGTTAACATTGCAACACTTTTAAATGATGATACAGTTTACATTGCAATCAAGATGCTTTTTTATGATCATCCTGTGCTCCCAGAAGTGAGACACTGAGATTCTTCTTTTAAACTTTGTATGTCCTCAAAATTTTGTTAGGCATGACACTGAACTTTCACTGTTAGAATAAATGCTTCAAAATATCATTTAGCTTTTATATCATTTTAAGTCAACACCTGATTTATAGCTATGAAACAAGTCATTAGTACAAATTGATATTTTTCAGTCCATAATACTTATGCGAGACATGCTTTGCCTGTGTCATCAGCTGAAGGACTGATCATAAGATCAGTGTTGTAATTCAGAAAACAAATACATCTCTTGTATTCCAGATGTCTCTTGCATAACATAACCATCACTCCTCTAAATATAGGCAGTTGCTTCCTTTTTACTTAAAAAAAAAAAAAAAAAAAAAAAGAGAGAGAGCGAGAGAAAAGTGGTAATTTTGCAGCTCAGAAAACAATTGAGAATTAAATTTTATTACGTTAAATGTAAAGTCTGCATTTACAGTGGTTCATATTTCACATTTAACACTGCAAAAACATTTTATAACATCTGTGTGTATATTTCTGCAAGGTATTTAATATTTTGATTTGGCAAACTATATATTTATGTTTTTGTCACAATTGTACTACTCTTGATTTTTGGTAATTGACTAGTTAATCTGGGCCAGATTTCAGAACTGTGCATGCAGACTTGCACATGCAAAATGTCATGTATTTGAGTATGTATTAATTGCAGCCAGTTAGATGTGTAACTGATCATTTGCACGCAGTTACTGCACTTGAGTGCCCACTGTGTTAATTAAAAAGATAAATTAGGCACCCAAATGCCTGAACATAGTGTGATTTTGAAATCTGGCTCTTGTTGAAATTCTGCTCTTATCAAGCATCAAAATGTACTCTGCTTCATTTCTGAATAGTTGTCAAGTTCTCATATATTTTGTTTAGGCCAATAAGTTCTCTTTTACAAGTTAAAGATCAAGTACAAAACCAAATGAGTCCATTCAACTAAATGACGACTAATGATATACACGTGCAAGTTACCAAGCAAAAGGGATGAGCTGGGTCCCTTCTAAGGGAAATTTCTCACTCGGGGTCAGGTCAGCCCCCACAGACCTACAAGCACAGGTGTACTTCACTCACAGATTTCCCTCTTTCCATGTGGTAGTGCTACCTATGCAATTCTGTTTCTCCCTCTTCTCGCTCTGTCTGGATATTATTTGATTGGAGCTCTTCATACTTGAGATGGAGCAGGGGGAGGATAGTCCTCTCTGAACCACCATTCCCTGCAAAACTCTTAGGTTTCTGTGCAAAAGAACCAGACTGGAAGTAATACAACTTCGAGTTGTTCCTCCTCCTGTGTCCCTTCTGAGTGGCTACTGAATAGTTTGAGAGGGACCCAGTAGTGACAAAAATACACATATCTACAAATATAGCTATTGATACGGCATGTATAGTTATTGGAAAATTTTGGAAAGTTTGTAGTATGAAGTTGGATTGCTCCCAACATCATTAATAACGGAATCACAGATTTGGTGTAGTATCTCCTTGTGAGTTGGATATACGTTTTATCAGAATCGAAGGGGAAAAAATCCTGTTTCTAGCTTGGCTTCAGGTACATCTTTCTGGATTGTTGAATTTGTATCAGTGTAGAATACACATTAGAGGCTACTTTTTTACTCTACAAGATCAAAATAGGTATTTCTCAGTACCATTGCTTGTAATTACTATTAAAATACAGAATCCTGCTCACATCTCTTGTATACCAGTATGTGCCTGGTCATTTCAGCTATTGAGAGGACAGAATGCTGTGCAAAGAATGTCACTAGCAAGTTTCATGAAAGATCCTCTGCAAACAGTATGATATAGAAAAAAATATTGTAAACACTTATACAGTGCTGACCTAAAAATTAACATATAATGCTAATCTGTCAAGAGACCTCTTTTTAACTTAGTTTCTTGTAATGGGCTTTGTCAGGGGTGTGAAACGTTTGGTGCATCCAAAAAATAAATACTTAGAGTATGTCTTCACTACCAACGTGGCTGTGTAGTTGCAGCACGTAGCTGTGTAGTCGCAGAGTTCTCCCAGCACTTTTAAAAAACCACCCTCCATGAGGGGAGTAGCTAGCAGCCACTTTACACTGCCGCTTTACAGTGCTGAAACTTGCATCGCTCCCGGGGGTGTTTTTTCAAACCCCTGAGCGAGAAAGTTTCAGTGCTGTAAAGTGGCAGTGTAGACAAGGCTTTAGATGTTGTGGGAGTAATAATGTTTTCCACACAACTGAAGAAAGCTCCTTTTGAGCCTCCAGGTTTGTGTAAGTTCAAACTGCTTTATATGGATAGACATATTTCTGGTAGCAATTTATATAATCAAAACAGGCAGCTGCAAGCTATACAGGTGATACACCATACACTAACTTTTAACGTTATAACATGGACTTTTGTCTTTGTTATGTTTACTTTCAACCAACAGTCTTCTCAACAGGTTTATCCAATCTCATTGCCCAACCTAGTTAAGCCTGGAAACAAAAAGGTTTCTTGTTTTTTTTCATAAACAAGCACAGTTTCTTAAAATGGCCTGTCTACTTGTATGCTGCATTAAACACGCAAAAATCAGCTTCTCTCTAAAGAAGTACATTTCTGATTGGCGGTCAGTTTATATTTCTCATTGTTATACTCTTGCAGGATTGAAATATAAGGGGCATGTCAAGGCTCACTCAATATTAGCTACAGCATAACTGCGTCAAGAGCTAAATTCAGGTTGGTACCAGCAGATGAGATTCCCTAACCATAACGTGGAGTTCCCTCTGTACATATACATAACATTATCATCACATAGTTCCACATATCAAGGTTTCTGCTATCTATGTTGCAAGGGGCTGTATTTAGTAGGAAATTGAGTCTGTTAGAGCCTCTTCCCTTTTTGTGGTGTATGTGTTGAAATGTCTGTCTGTCTGTCTGTCTTTTATACCCAGTGTAACGTGTGCCAATTTTGTAGTAGTTTGCTTTCTAAATAGGCTGTACGACACATATCTCAGTATCTGGGATAGTCTGAGTCTTCTCTAGGCCATAACCCAATTGGGTATTGTCTCAAACTCTGGGGCACTGAGTTTTAAACATTCTTAACTGTAAAAGTACTGAATTTCCTTAAAATTTGACTTGCTTTGTAGGTATCATTGAGACTTAAAAACCAAACCTACTCTGAAGTCTGTGTGTACTCTGTTACAATTTACTAAATTGAACGTTCTGATACAACTTTATATTTGTATTGTACTAAATATTGTATGTTTTGACAAAATGATATAAACATTGTATTTTAAGACATCAGCACAAGGGGAAGATTAAGGTAGAAAGTTCTACCTTAACTCTGCATTTCCTGACTTCTGAATGCTTGATTTCTCAATCTTGACATTGCATGAATAGTATTCTTTGGCATGGACTACAAATAAAAATGATTAAGTATTTAGGGATGGGTGTTGGGTTGGTTTTTCTGTTTATTTAATCTATCTATTTAGTAACCAGTGCGCCAAGGCTTCTTTTTCTAGTGGTGTTCACACTAGTGGTTGGTCTGTCCTTCTCGGAGGAGACTGGGAAGGGTGAGAAGCAAAACATTTAATCAACGCTTTCATGTTTTGAAACTTCCTACTGTGGTAGTAAGAATGAAATGACCAAACTAACTATTTGAAGAGACCTGGGGAATGGTTAGTTCTCAAAATAGTTTGACTGTGATGTGATGTAATGCACTTTCCCTTGCACTGAAGATGAAAGCATAAACCTTACTATGGGCTTGTCTACACTTGCAGCGCTGCAGCTGCGCTGCTGTAGTGCTTAGTGAAGACGTTACCTGCACCAAGGGAGAGCTTGGGGATCAGGTTCAGTATAACTACATCTCTCAGTGTTGTGAGAAATCCATACCTCTGAGTGACATAGTTATACCGGCATAAGTGTAGACCAAGCCTTAGACTGAAAATTTGTCATGGCTTGAAATTACATCTTGAACAGTACATACCTAAGGCAAACAAGACTTTTTAGCCTGGGAGGGAAGGAGATACTGTTTTTCAACACACTTGTTTTATTAAAATTGAAGTATACTTGCTTGTTTATGCTCTCCATAAGAAGAGGAATTATTTTTCCAAGTGGGGTTCAAATACATTTTTAGTGCTGTCTAGTGACATGACCATACTTACAATGGGCCTTCAACAAATCTAAAACTACTGCTGAAATGGAGGCCTGGTTATGGTACAAAATGATACCCTAGGCTGTTTGTGCTATTTAATGTGTGTTTAAAATAATGAATCTACCCCCACAAGTAAGTCTTGCCCCAAATCCTTCCCCACCCTGAAATCAAAATATTTCAAAGTTAGTTATATATGGGTATCTTGGTGCAAATCAGAACACAACTAGCTATGAATTTTCCTGGAGTGCTCTAGGACTTATGCTTAAGATAATTCTACTTGCATTTAGGTAGGTATTCTATGAAACCTTTTAGGCTTAGGTCACTTACAGAAGCATCAGCTGAATAACAATAGGCCTAGGTTATCAAAATGTACAGTAAAGTACACATTAAACAAAATTTGATTTGGAGTCTGAATTGGCTTTAACGGTGCAGCTCAGGATGAGGGTATGTTCTAGAAACTATTTGTCAAACATTTGCCTTCAGTACTTTAGAGTTACACTGATGTAACAGAAGGCACAATATTGACACTATTTTCCAAAGTTAAATGGTATTGTATATCGCTGTGGATAGTGCACTGAAAACTGAGGCAGCAGATTTCATTTATGTATAGTACGGGCGTGAAAAGGTATATATGTGGAGATTCATATTTAGGGCTCTGTCATTCAGATTCATTTTCACACAATTCTTTCATTCTGTTAAAGTTTAAAGTAGGCCAATATTCAACAGTAATGTGCACTAGCCCTTTTTTTTATTTGTGTATATTATTCTGGCTCTTATTCAGGAGAGTAGTTAAGCACATAGGCAATGTTGCCAACTCTTGCAATTTTATCACGAGTCTGTGATATTTTATGTAGTTCTTAAAGTCCCAGTTTTTGGGGTTTTTTTAAGTAAGTTTTTAGCCCTTATGCTTGTGGCCAAAAGCTTGAAAATGTGAAGCAATGTGTATCTGAAAGCTTCAGAAATCAGAAAAGAACCCCAAATTTACTATTTTTAAAGAGATCATGATTTTTAGCCAGTCTCATGATTTTTGAATGCTTGAGGTTGGCAATACTGTATATGTTACTTTAAGCATGAGAGTAGTTCTAGTGAAGTCAGAAGATCTACTCTCACTTGTTTAAAGTTATGTACATGCTTATGTATTTTTCTAAATGGGATCGGCTATTTTTAAGCAGTAAAGACTGATTTATGTGATCTTCATCCTCTGAAGGTATTGCCTCGGAGAGATTTAGAGCAGTGAACTTGTCACTTAGCATTTTGAACACAAACAGAGGAGTGGAAGGGATGGGTGAAACCAATGTATGAAATAATTGAGTGTGAGAGGAGGAAGCAACTCAAAGGTCAGGGAAATGAAAAAATAAATGAGGGGAGTGTTGGGGGAAGTGGAATAACCAAATGGGAAGTACATCAGGGAGAAATGTATAGAATAATAAGTCATGGAAAAAGTTGAGGGAGTCAGGTCTGGGGAAGGAAAGGCATCACACCTTAAAAAACACACACGTTTTGTTACAGTGCCAGCCTCTTGTTGGTTTTTCTGTTTTATACATTATAAACATTTTATATATGAAAGATGTCTATCTACTTGAGAGAGGAAAGTCAACAAAGAGAGTGAGAGTGTTAGAGTTGGAAGTCAGCATTGGAAGACTAAAGGATAAAAGGGAAAATAAGGCAGATGACAACAGATACAGTCTCACGTCCCAAGGAAACCCTTCTAGTCATCAAATATCTGTTGTAATTACATCAAAACAAAAATGAGGAGCCCACAGAAATGTGCATTTAGGAAAACCTGTGTTGAATAGACAACAAGATTTTATGTAAGGAAGGCTTAGCCAAGTGGTATGTGGATAGTGTGCTGTGCTGCCATAGAAGAAATCCAAATTAAACTACCACTTTTGGTCTCAAATTCAGGTTACGAATGGATGAATGTGCTGTGGAGGCAGTACATTCAGCTCAGGGATTGCATTAGGTCTTTCAATAGTGACCCCACCGGACACTAAAGGAGTTACATTAATGGACTCCAAAGAGAATGGTCTCCAGAAGAGAACAAGCTCACGTGTCTGAGAAGTTAGTGGCTGCAATAAGGGTGGGGTGAAAGGAAGGGACATGTGTTAGGAACAAAATAAATCCTAGCTGAGATACAGGCCAGTTATTAGATGGAGATGGTAAAATTGTTAATGATAATGCAGAAAAGGCAGGTGCATTCAGTAAATATTTCTGTTCTGTATTTGGGATGTAGCAGGATGAGGTACTCGTACCACATGAGGATGAAGTAATACTTTCCATTCCATTAGACTAGGGAGGATGTTAAACAACATTTGCAAGGGATATACATTTTTAAATCAGCAGGTCAAGATGACTTGAAACCAAGGTACTAAAAGAGTTGGCTGAGGGGACCTCTGGCCTGCTGATATTAATTTTTAATAAATCTTTGAATACCAGTAAAATTCCAGAAGATTGGAAAAGTGCTAATGTTGTGCTGATATTCAAAAAGGGCAGAAGGATGATCAAGGTGTAACTATAGGTCAATTATCTTGACATGAATTCCAGGAAAAATAATGGAAAAGATGATACACGATTCATTTGATAAAAATTAAAGGATAGGAATATAATTAATGCTAGTCAGCTGGTCATGTCAAACAAACCTGATTTCATTCTTTGAGATTACAAATTTGATAAAGGCAACTGCATAGATGTAATACACTTTCACTTTTGTCAGGCCTTTGACTTAGTACCACACAACATTCAGCTTAAAATATTATTGTTATACAATATTAATAAAGCACATGTTAAGTGGATTAAGGACTGGCTAACTGATAGATCTCAGAAAGTAGTTGTCAATGGGGAATCATCAAATCTGAGGGTTTCTTTATGGGGATCCACGGATTGGTATTAGGCTTGATGCTATTCAACATTTTGATCAATAAATATAAAATCACTGCTGATAAATTTAGCGGATGACACAAAGATTGGCAGAGTGGTAAATAATGATGAGACAGGCAGTCACATGGAGTGGTTTGGATTGCTTGGTAATCTCAGCCCATTCAAACAAAATGCCTCTTAATATAGCTAAATGCGAAGTCATACATCTAGGAACAAGGAATGCAGGTCATACTTAGAGAATTGGGGACTAATATCCTGGAAAGCAGTGACTCTGAAAAGGATTTAGGGGGTCAGAGTGGAAAAACATGGCATGATGCTGTAGCAAAAAGGGTTAACGCAATACTTAGATCTATAAAAGGGGGAGCAGTGAGTAGTAGGGGGGTGATTTTTACCTCTGTATACAACATTGACGAGACAGATACTGGAATACTGTAACTAGTTCTGGTGTCCACATTTTTAAAAGAATATTGAACAAAAGAGACACAAAAATGGTCTGAGGGCTGCCATACAATCACAGATTTAAAAAGCTCAATCAGTTTAGTTTATCAAAAAGAAGACTGAGAAGTGACTTGATTATGATGTATAAGTAGGACCTGGTATTTTTTCCTCATGAAGATAAAGGGCTCTTTAACCTAATGGCTGGAGGTTAAATCCAGACAAATTCAGATTAGTAATAAGGCACACATTTTTAACACTGAGTGTGATTAATCACTGGAACAAAATACCAAGCAAAGTGCTAGATTATCTATCTCTTGACGTCTTCAAATCGAGACTGGATGCCTTTTTGAAAGAGATGCTTTAGTCACACACAAGTTACTGTTGTAATTCTGGTCTGTGTTATACAGGAAGTCATAGTACATAATTAAATGTTCCCTTCTGGCCTTAAAATCTTTGAATCTATGTGAACGCAGATCCATTAAACAGAAAAACTCTCCATGAGCAGAACTTTGCACACTGGTCTATCCATTGCTTATTTCCCTTAGTTTTCCTTTTTTAATGGATTTCAGATAAAGCTAGTTAAATTGTAAACATTTCACTTAGTAAAATAACACAGAAATGTGTCTGTCACGTAGAGTGTCGTCTTAGAGCTTCTGTGTTTGTTTTACCAAATGTAAAAAAAACCACATCTGCTTCCTTTTTCTTAAAGGTCTAATTTTTGGGAGGGCGGGGGCATTAGGAGGTAGCTGACTTTGTGTGTATGCGTGTGGGGGGGTGGATTTAGAAAGAATTTATGTTAAGGACTAGCAGAAAGACATAAAGTTAAGAAATTGTACAAGATAATAAATAATTAAAGATCCTTTCAGAGTAAGAGCCCCACATCTTCAATGTGCCAAATATTTTGCAACATGGTGAGTGTCCTGTCAGCATACTGTAGAAGTGGGTCCTAAAATTGTGTTGGAAAATGTTGTAAGTTATGAGGTTCAAGCTACCAGAAAAATATCAACCCAGATAAATTTTACTTTGGCAGATCAAAATCCCAAATGTTTTATGTTCCTACTGTTTTTTGTTTTGTTTTAGCAACTGCCAACAAGTACTTTCACAGTGATTTTGCTTTTTAAAGTTTTTAAACTTCTGAATACTTGTTGCTATGTGGGCAATAGCCTTTCAACAATGAGAGATCTATTGTTTAAGGTCAGATACATACAGTTTGATCACTGAATGATCTGTAATTAACATAATTTACCAGTAAATTAGTAGACCTGAACCACTAGAGATTCTCAAAAAGTCAGTAACAAAAATAAAATCTTGTTTTACAAAACGAAAAGTAACTCAAAATTTCTATACCTATACTTTTTCAAGTCTTGTTTTTAACATGATACAAACCAAGCTCTGCATGTGAATTAGCTGAAGAGGAAGTTCTTTGGAAATATGTGACATTAAAATGTGGGCGTGACATTAAAATGTGGACATGACATTAAACCAAGCTGCATCACAAGATATATTCACTGTACATAATTCCACTCTTGAAGAGTTTATTGGAAATATACAAATAATCTCTTCCTCAAAAGATTAGACTTCATGAAAATATTTTAGAATGAAGTGAGTGATGTGTTAAAAGGTACGCACACGTCCAGCTAATAGCTTTATAACTGCAGTAGTAAATCATGAAGGATCTGAAGTGACACTAACGAAAAAATTAACAAATATGGAAGTGGTAGGATGAATTAAAACTGTGTACATTTAAACAGTGTTTTTCACAATTGAATGGATTCATCCATGCATTTATGCTTTTTGAGACATTTTAATGTCCTGCAGATCAACTCTGCAGGCTCACTGTGCTGCAGAGAACTCTTCCTTCAAATTTTATAGTTGCCAGCTAGTATACTTTGGACACAGGAGGAAGGATGACCCAGTTGTGGGGGCACTATCCTGGGACGTAGACTTTCTGTATGACTTTGGGCAAGTCACTTAGCGTCTCTGTGCCTGAGTACCCCATCTGCAAATTGGGGGAGGGAGGAAGATGGGAACTGCCAGGATAAAAACCACCTATTGAAACATCATGAAAATGACACTCAATGACCAAGCTAGTCACAGGTTATACACACACACACACACACATATTTTGGACACACAAGCGGTATATACCACTCTTTTTCCACTAGGTCCCTCACCTACTAGTCTTCTCTCTCACACTGTGCTTTTTGTTCTGTAGTTTAGTATAGAGCTTACATTATGGTAATAACTATTTACTATAAAAATTATATAAGTTTATATGTATCTGATGAAGTGAGCTGTAGCTCACGAAAGCTCATGCTCAAATAAATTGGTTAGTCTCTAAGGTGCCACAAGGACTCCTTTTCTTTTTGTCAGGATAGTTATTTCTAACCCTCTTTAGTGCACTCTAGCCCTTCTGGGACAAAAACATTTAAGGTACTGAAACTCTACATGCTGCCCCTTGGTTGTGTGCTGTTAGTGACTCAGAGCTATGATTGTATCTGAAATTGGCATGGAGATTGTTCTGTTTGTGGTTAAAACACCATTAGTCATACTGCAGGATTTGTCAAGCCTGATATAGATTTTCCTTTAACTGTCATCACTTGCTTTGTTTTTTGTTCTTGTTGCGAATGGTAACATTATGCTGTTACCTACTGAGCTCATTTAAGTTATAGCTTGTTTTGAAAATCAATGGTTTTTAAAAAATGGACAGATGAGTGCTCAATAGTTTCTACTAGTTGTTCTGGATAGTAAAGAAAAATGTTGAGCGGGTACTCATATTATGGTGCTGATAGCCATAGACTAGTTTCTGACTAACATTGGCAAGTTTCTGGTGTAGGTTTAGTTTCCTTATAATAGATTTTTAGTAGAGATGTGGGACATAGTTGAGAGGAAATAAAAAAGCTCCCATTCCCATGCCCAACCTTGGTCTAGGTTTGGAAGCCAGTCAAAACCTTTCTTTGAATACGGGGAACTTCATTTCAGTTCAGCCTAGATATGAGTCCACAGTGTAACGCTGCTGCAAAAAAAGCAAACATCATTCTGGGCTGTATTAGCAGGAGTGTTGTAAGCAAGACACAAGAAGTCATTCTTCCACTCTTCTCTGTGCTGATTAAGCCTCAACTGGAGTATTGTGTCCAGTTCTGGGTGCCACATTTCAGGAAAGATGTGAACAAATTGGAGAAAGTCCAGAGAAGAGCAACAAAAATGATTAAAGGTCTAGAAAACATGATCTGTGAGGGAAGATTGAAAAAATTGGGTTTGTTTAGTCTGGAGTAGAGAAGACTGAGAGGGGACATGATAACACTTTTCAAGTACATAAAAGGTTGTTACAAGGAAGAGGGAGAAAAATTGTTGTTCTTAACCTCTGAGGATAGGACACAAAGCAATGGGCTTAAATTGCAGCAAGGGCAGTTTAGACTGGACATTAGGAAAAACTTCCTGTCAGAGAGTTAAGCACTGGAATAAATTACCTAGTGAGGTTGTGGAATCTCCCTCATTTGGGATTTTTAAGAGCTGGTTGGAAAAACACGTCAGGGATGGTCTAGATAATACTTAGTCCTGCCTTGAGTGCAGGGGACTGGACTAGATGACCTCTCGTGGTCCCTTCCAGTTCTGTGATTCCTTCGGGAACACAGGATATGGGATTTCTGTGGGTATCCATTGAACAGGGGCTAGATACACTTAGACTGTGTAAGTGGTGATCAGGCTGGTTTTGTTAAGGAGCTAGCAGGTACAGGTAAGACTCCCTCGCTCTGCAGGCAGATGGTAACAAGATGACACACTGCCCTTGGTGCCCTGCGAAGCATTACAGTCATTTCAGCATTTGTGACATCACAAATGTCAGTGTATGTGACATGCCTTTCTGATCTGTTATGCCACAAGCAATAAACTGTGATAGCGCTGTGTGACATAGACAGAAAGAGACCAGTGATGGCACAAGGGAACTGTAAACATGATCATCACAACAAGGATGTGCAAGGATTATAACCACCCCACATTCATTCAATATTTACTTGCTTGTACACTACTAACCTCTGTATGGAATGTAGAATTTATTGCTGCAAGTATAGGAAAAAGTACATGTGAATCAACTTTGTTCCATTTTTCTGATTACATAAATGTCTATTGTTCATCCATTGAGAATGAGAATTTCATTGAGAATGCACTAGAAAAAGAGACAAAAGGTGGAGAAAAGGGAGGTATTCTTCGGGGGAAGGGTGGTCCTTGAACACTGTACCACAGTTTAGAAGGTTTACTTTGGACCACCACTCAAGTCATACGCACAGCACTTGAGTTCAGGTATAAAACATAAGGAAATATATTTAAGAAAAAATAGAGATTCAAATAAAAAGCAGTGAGAGAGATGGGAACAAAAGATTATATGTAAAACAACATACCACAATGCATATTCTAAAGCCTAAATTTAACTAAGAAGTTATCCTCCAGTCTAAATAAGTTTATCTCACCCAAACTTCTCTCCAGTGTTCTCCACCAAGCTTGGGTAGAGATCATTTTTTCATAAAGCAAACTGTGCATTTACTTCCTAGATGAAGAATACCAAGATGTCTCTTTGCTCCTCCAAATATACCAGAACAGACCTTTGATGTTCACCTGAAGTTTAACTGTTTATTTCTTCCTGTTGGATTTTTTCTGAAGTCTCCACCATCTCTTCATTAGCATTTATCTTAGAATGCTAGCAGACTCCTTTTGTAGGACACACTGCACAGTGGTGTCGTGTCCCCCCCCTCCCCGGGAGATAAGTGTCTCCCATAACCTGCCTAGAAGAATTTGTCTCAAGACAGACTACTTTTGAGTGACCTGTTTTTAACTGTGACCTAGAAAACATAAACTTTTATATACATAATTCTTCACATATTCTCCATACATACATCTCGCAATGATTATGATGACCAGTGACTTTCATTAGAGACCTTACATGACATTCTTTTGATGAACCCTCGGAATCTCTGTACTCCTCTACACCCAAGTGCCCTCTGCCAGTTGGCATCCAGAGGTTCTTGGGTCATGCAGACACTAAGAGTCTCTGAAGGAATGTGGCCCCTTCTGTTGAGTCATCTTAGCTGCAGGGGCTAAAGCTCTAATGGAATTCAAGGTGGTTATTATGATGATTTATGCTGTGGGTGGCTCCAGTTAGTGCTAAGTGGGATGTAAGCAGCTAGGACAGAGAGGTAGCCTTGGAGAAAACCGTAAAAACAGCCATTCTTATAGATGAAACATAGGGTGAAGGTTCATGTTGTTTTTGGGGTAGCAATAAAGCAAAATTCCAGAGAGGAGGTAAATGTGGACCCTGTAGGCTGTGCACTTTGTTGAAAGTGGGATAGGGACTTGGCCCATTAACAGGGTATTACAGAAGGAATCTCATAGGAAGAGGAAGTTTCTCATTAGACTCATTAACCTCTCTAGTGCTGCCATTTAAAAAATTAATAGGGTTTTGATGAACTTTAAAAAAAATGGTTAGAAAAATTGCTAGATTTAATTATTTTAAAGTAACAGTCTGTGTACTCTGAAAGAGGTAACAATTTAGTTATGTAACCTATGAAATCCCCACTATTAAAGCTTAAACTTGACTATATCTGTTCTTCTCTATGTGGGGGTGAGGGGCATGGAGTTAAGCAGAAATGCCACCCACCTGTCTCAACAGGTTGGGGAACTTGATGGAGTCAGCGGTGAAAGGGAGGGAGAGAGACTCTGGTAGGCACTAGGTAGCTCCTCTTTCCCTCCCCCTTTTGGAGGTTCTGGCACTCGTTTGTCAGCAGGGGGAAGGAGGAATGCTGATTGGCTCACATTCCCCAGCTCCAGGGATTTAACGTGGTGCATAGGGCATGGGGTACTGTTGGGTGTTTTTTAAAGCAAGTGCCCAAAATCTTCACAATACTGTGTTATCAAGGTCCTATCTCCCCACATCCACTTTAGGGCCAGCCAGGATCATTTGCTTTACCAGAGATCAAAAGCTTTAGCTATTTGAATTTTGCCTATAGCAAGTCACTGAGCTGGTATTTGTCTTTACCCCTAAAACAAAGAAATAAGAAATACACTTGAGTCACAAGTAATGCAATCTGCAGACTTTTAAAAATAATAGTTGGTGGTTTTAGTGGAAGTGTAGGTTGAAGAAATCCCACAGTGCTATATCCGTATTCTCTGAGACATGGATTCTCCATTGAAGACTCTGGCTAAATACACCAAATGAAATGTGACTTGAAAAAGTGAAAAAACAACATACCTCTGTCAGCCAGTTAAGGCTTTGTGTTATAACAAAAAAAAAATTCATTTTGCTTTTGCTTTCAGATTTCTGGGATGTGCTACAGCAGTAGTGTGCTAAAAGTTCATCAGGTGCTTTGTGTTCCCAGCTGGCTGGCTAAGATGTTTTCTTGGACTCTTGAACCAATATTCTCATCTGCAGAACCATCCAACGAGATTCGAGTAGGAATGGGAGCAACAGTGGACATCCAGAGACAGCAGAGAATGGAATTACTGGATCGTCAAATCATGATGTCTCAGTTTGCACAGATGAGACGGCAAAGACAACAGCAGGTATAGATAAATTATTTGTAAGGTGTATGATTATGCTGAGTAATGGAAATATGGAGGGAAGGGGGTTTTGATTAATCATAATTTGTGGATCTAGTTTAGGAACAAGTATAGTCTTGTTTTTTAAAAAATTCCTTGTTGGAATTATGTAATTACTATTTCATAGACTTCTGTAATGTTAGCAAACATTTATGTAGGTTTTATATTATTAAAGTTCATTACAAGACATGAAATATTTTCACAAAACAACTTAGGGGTAGGTAGGTGGCATTGCACTGTTTTACCACTAGCAAAATGAGCCTGAGATGTGAAGTGATTTATCAAAGCTCACAGTTGTGAGGTTATGCGGGGACTAGAACCCAGGACTTCAGGTTGCTTGATAGCCATTACCTCTGTGCTGCTACGCAGCAGCCATGTTGGACCTCTGTACATTGTCAATAGATGATCCTGCAGAGATAAAGGCCACAGGAAGTAGTACCTCAGGAGGCTGTACTGATCGCTTCTTTCATGGCTCCGGATTGGTCCAGGCACCGTATTTAAGCCCAGAAGGAGTTCCAGGAAATGTCCATGCAAAAAGGTGGACTTCCCTGCCAGCCATAGCAATGGACCAGCCTCTTGGCTCACTCTCAGACTCCTGGCCCTGGCTGTGACCCTTGGCTCTGATTCCTGGTTCCTGACTACAGCTCTGACCTTTGGTGCTGTTCCTGGCCTCTGACCACTACTACTTGGACCAGTAGGCCTGGCTGACAAGGGTGTGTGACAGAGGCACAATTAAAACTCAGCATGTCCTGTTGTTCCAGGCCATGCTAGCAGTCAAAAAAGTTACCATCCTCTTCAGAGAGTTTGAAAATCTGCTCTGTAGTTAGGTGTTTTGCATGGGTAAATAGGAGGGATTACATCACCCGTGTTGCACAAGGCTTGTTTCTTTATAAAAGCACAAAAAATTCTCGATCTCTAATTTTCCTATAGACGTCAACACACTGCTTTCCTGTTACTGCTTTTAGTGCTTACATTTTATTTGCCTATTAATTAGATTGTTAGTCTCTTTATTTTTCTCAGTTTTGATGGCGTGGACAAGGGCAGATGCTCACCTACTTGTCCATGTAAGACAGTAAAATAAAGCAGCTGGTGCCTCGAATTGCATTTCTCCTAGGCGGCATATATTGGCAGTCTAGTAATAAAGCCAGGTGAACATGTAGGATCCATATGAACCTCTGGTTTCTGTAACTTAACTACAAGCTACATGAGAATGAATAATCGTCTGTGTGAGAGCTGAATTGCATTTTATCCCTCTGAATTTTAGTACATTCAGCTGCTATGTTATGTGCTGGGTGGTGCTAGTATGGAAAGGAAAGGAGGAGAAAGATCTGGCCTGAATGAACAAGATGCACTAATGTAAAAGGTTAAAACTAGTTGCTTTAAAAGTTTGGTTTGCATTAGGGTTGAAAACACTGATAGACTTCTCTTCTATCTACTACTGAATTTAATTTAGCCTAAAAGAGTCAATAGGATGACATCTGTCTGAAGATGTGGGGAAAACATGAGGGGTTTGGCCCTCCTGGCATTTCTGGGTATCGTTTTCAAGGAAGATAATTTATATGAGAGTGATCTTAGTATTTAAAAAGGAGAATAACAACTGAGCTGAGGGAATACTCTAAATAAAATGCTAGATAAAATCACAGCTTGGGTTGAAAAGGACTCCTGGGTAAGCTAGTCTTTCCCTTTGCAGAAATGTACTGCAGGGTTGTCCAGTACTGTGTGTTAACACTATATGAATTTTACCTAAGGCAATTTAGAACAGCTCTAGTGTCAGTCCCTCATTTACCTTCCTGGTAACATAATTCTATTCTTCATAGTTTGCTTCACTTTAATTTTATTAAATTATCTTGTTGTACAACCCCAACAGTTACAAACTGTTTTCTCTACTCTGCCAGCAATCACTTGTAACATAGTGTTTATTGTAAAAACTAAACTAGGAACTGTTCAGTGCTCCAAAGTTAGTTGTTGTAAGAGAAACTAAACTGAAAGTGGCTGTTTGGCCACAAACAGGGGTAGCTAAACTTCTGGGAAATAAAAGGAGGCAGAAAGGACCCAAATAATCAGGAGAATCTTAAAAAGGATTTTAAAAAATTAAAAAGAAATAGTAAATACATTCAAAATAGTAGGTGAAAAAATGTGTCCTTATTGTTTTGTCCTGTCCTTCTCCTAGGAACTGTTTTCTATTGTGGAAGGATGTACTGAATAATCCACCTCGTACCAAAAATAGTTTTTGAAAAAGTTTTTAATAAAACAAAAATGAACCATAGTTTAATAGCATATCTTAATTTTTCTTTGCCCTACACTTCCACTACAACCACTGTTCCCATTACGAGGTTATTCATGCATTTCAGTCAAATAAGAAGGCAGTTAGCCTTTAGCTTACCACTTCATAATGCACATGACATGTTCACCAATACCCTACTCATATCCTTGAGCAGAGGTGAAAGTAAGCCGGTACGGCCCAGTACAGCGTACTGGTAAGAGCCGGTGTGCCGTACCGGGACCGGCTTTCCCAGAGGGCAATTTAAAGCCCTGGGGTAGCTGTGGCAGGGATTTAAAGGGCCCCGGAGCTTCAGCCGCTGCTACCGCCCCGGCCCTTTAAATCTCCACCTGAGCCCTGCCTCCAAAGCCCTGGGGTAGTGGTGGCAGGGCTCTGGCGGGGATTTAAAGGACCCTGGAGCTCCAGTCCCCACTACCGCCCCAGGCCTTTAAATCCCCACTGCTGCTACCCCAGGGCTCAGGGAGGAGGGCTCAGGTGGGGATTTAAAGGGCCCCGGAGCTCCAGCCGCCACTACCCCCCTGGGGCCCTTTAAATCCCCGCCTGAGCCCTGCTGCCCGAGCCCTGTGGTAGCAGCGGTGGGGCTCCAGAGTGGATTTAAAGGGCCGGGGCAGTAGCGGTGGCTGGAGCCCTGGGACCCTTTAAATCCCCGACGGAGCCCAGCCGCCGCTACCCCAGGGCTCGGGCAGCAGGGCTCAGGCGGGGATTTAAAGGGCTCAGGGCTCCAGCAGCTGCTACCACAGCAGAGCCCCAGGCCCTTTAAAGCTCTGCCGGAGCCCAGAGCCCTGGGGTAGCGGTGGCAGCCAGGAGCCCCCAGGGCTCCTCAGTGATTTAAAGGGCGCGGGGCTCCTCTGCAGCAGCGGCAGCTGGAGCCCTGTGCCCTTTAAATCGCCCCTGAGCCCCGGGGTTCCCACCGCCTCTGCAGCTGGTAGCTCGGGGGTGATTTAAAGGGTCTCAGGCTCCCAGCTGCCACTACCGCAGCTGGAGCCCTGGTCCTTTAAATCAAGATTTAAAGGGCCCGGGGACTTAAGGCTCCGCCTCTTCCGGTTGATGCCACGCCCCCTGCTCAGGACTCCGGCTTACTGGTGAGTCCTCTAACTTACTTTCACCCCTGTCCTTGAGTCCCTTATTGCTATATTAGTGAATGCCCAGCAAAGTCAGCGAAGGGAAGGCGATGGAGTTAATCTATCAAAACTTTAGAAAGGTCTGGTATGCAAAGCTAGTAACCAGTTTTTCTTAACTCATAGAATTTACTGGATGCCAGTCAAATCACCAAAAGCAGGGCTCAGAGATTCCAGTATGTGTTGAAGCAAAAATGAAAAATGGTCCAATTCATGATTGAATACCTGAATGTTTTAAAATTTGTGTTGAACCAAACTACATTCATCTGCAACAAAAAAAGCACATCGGTCCAATATTATTGACGGTTAACATTTGATAGATATGCCTGATCTGCTAAAGATATATATAGCAATTTCACTCAATTTAATAAAATCGCTAGAAACAACATATCTTGGGTGTTGTAATGATTCTTACTGTGTAATATAGTAACATCCTATTTAATAGAAAGATCTGATGGCTATATTCCTATATAATGTCTCTTTGAAAAAAAGCTTGTTGCTGTAATGATTGTTTCTGATATTTACATAGCAGTGATTTATAAACTTGTTAAAACTTCCTAAATAAATAGAAGATTGAGGTCTAACATTGTCCTCAGATTATGTTGTTACTGTTATGCAAACCCATTGCCTTCAATGAGTGTGTAATCTGAAGACAGTAATATTGCACAGGTGTAACTGAGTATGTAATCTGAAGACTGTGAGGTTGCACAGGTGTAACTGGGTGTGTAATCTGAAGACAGTGGGGTTGCACAGGTGACCTGACAGTTAGAACCTAGATAATGAGTACTTGTGGCACCTTAGAGACTAACCAATTTATTTGAGCATAAGCTTTCGTGAGCTACAGCTCACTTCATCGGATGCATACTGTGGAAAGTATAGAAGATCTTTTTATACACACAAAGCATGAAAAAATTGGTGTTTACCACTACAAAAGGTTTTCTCTCCCCCCACCCCACTCTCCTGCTGGTAATAGCTTATCTAAAGTGATCACTCTCCTTACAATGTGTATGATATCATGATCGCTTTTGTAGTGGTAAACACCCATTTTTTCATGCTTTGTGTGTATAAAAAGATCTTCTATACTTTCCACAGTATGCATCTGATGAAGTGAGCTGTAGCTCATGAAAGCTTATGCTCAAATAAATTGGTTAGTCTCTAAGGTGCCACAAGTACTCCTTTTCTTTTTGCGAATACAGACTAACATGGCTGTTACTCTGAAACCTAGATAATAATCTACTGGTGATATACAAACTATAAGAGAATCTGGTTCACTTTTCCTGAGCTGTATTGGCTCTGTAAGGTTGACAGTAGTAGAAGGTAGCAAATACATTTAAAAAAAGAATTAAAGTCAGCAAATATGGCTCTGAATACACACTGGGAGAATGCCAATTTGTGAGGTAGTCTAGAGCAAGCACATTGTTATGCTTCCCCCAAACCAACCCAAGAGGAAGATTGACTTCTGGACTATCAATCCCCCTCCTGATTTCCCTGTTGCATCAGGAGTGAGTAAACTGTGACAGGTGTGACCTGTTGCAGCATATACACCCTTACATACCAGTATAGCTACATCACCAGGTGCATTGGAGAAGTGGAGTCAAGGTTCCATGCACTTCTTGACCCTACTTGCCCGTTCCCACCTATTTGCCGAAGGTGGGGAACATAGCAGTTCTGAATAGCCGATTTTCCTCTGCATGCAGGAAGGTATGGTGCACCAGCTCAAGGGAGTAAGGAGTTGCCTTATGCTCTTTCCCTTACCCCAGCAAACAGGACAAGCTGTGATCTATCCCTAAGAAGGTACCATTTTTATAATCACTTTTCATAGCAAATCTGTACTTCAGTTCTCTAGAAGAAATACAGAAACTGTTGCAATGAGCCCAGCAAGTTGAGACAATCCAACACAATAAGACTGCAATTTAGGTGGGAGAAGAGGTTCAACTTTAAATCCCAAAATTTAGGAGGAGATTTAAGGGGGAGTTTTAATTCACCTTTCTTCTTTAAGTTTGAATACCTCAAAGAATAATAAGAAAGACTTGACCAAAGCAAAATTAGCAAACAACAGGATAATGCAGTAGCCTGAAGAGTAAGTCCCAAAGGGGCTACAATAAAATAATTCTGAAGAAAAAATAAGAGAAGAGAGAGAGAAACTGAAAAATAGAGTGGAAGAACTGAAAAAAGAGAACATCACAGTGGAAGAGACTGGAAAAAAAAGTATTCAGCTGCTGGCAAATACGTTTGATTACTCTCTACTACCCCAAAAATTAGGAGTGTAAAAGATTTTCTCAACTCCTTATTCTTTCCTTCTGTGTTGTTCAATGGTTTGTTAAAGCAGGATTTTCTTGGAGCACTTTCTGTGAAAACAGTTAGGTTCATTGGCATTTAGTCTTTGAAAAATTTCCATTTCCTTTTCCATTCTCTCTAGCTGTTGTGCCCCAAACCCAGGGTAACATGGAGTGTAGTGGAATAACTCATAGAACTTCTGTACTCTTGGACACACAAACATTTGGAGGAGTAGAATGAATCCACAGTAGGGTTTGAGCTTAGATCATCCAGATTGCTACCTGATGTACCTCCTTTTGAATTATGGTATAAATTGTTACTGATAGATTGATACTGGTATCTGCATATAATAGTCTGGAGACTTGAGCTGCATTTCTTTAAAAATTGCAGTTGTTATGGTAGTTAAATGATTGGTCTTGTCTTGGTTGCTGGTTACTATGGCTACTGTGCTTAAACAACTTATGTTTAAGTTATGTCAATTGCTAGCTATTTCTTTTCTATACAATTACCAAAGCATTGTTATGTCAATTGCTATTTCTTTTCTATACAATTACCACAGCATTTTCTGTTTGTTTTTTCACGCTGGCTGTTGGTGAACTTGCTCCATAGATGAAGAATTCTTTAGCTATTAATATAAATTTTATGTTGTATATAGTCACACTCTTGAAAATAAATAAAATTTACTAGCCTACAAGTTCTCTTATTGACACATGCTACAGGTGTATCGGAGTGGGGCTCATTGGGACAGTCCTCTCTCCTGGGCAGTCTGGGCCTTGTACTCCCCATCACAGCTCTCCCCCCCACCCCATGTGTTCTTTTCCCTTATCTGAGTGTCTCTTTGTTCTCATTCCCAGTCTTTCTTCTTTGGATCTTTCTTCTCCCCAGCTACTCCGTGGCTCACATTCTCTTTTCCTTTACCTCCTTTCCCTGCGTGTCCTCCTCCTGCCACAAAGTCACTCTGCAGAACCAGCAAGCAGGGGAAGTTCTTTTAGGTCCATTGGCTGGTGCCTTCTGGAGCTTTAGGATTGAAGGGGTGGCTGCTTCTACTTCTCTAACTCTTCAGCCTCTCTCCTCCTTATATTCAAGGTAGGGGTCTGGGATTTTAAGGGCCCCTCCTGCGGCTGCTCCGTCTTCTTGCTTTGTTTTCCCTCCCTTTGCCAGGTCTCCTCCACCCTCATATCTTCCATTTTCCAGCCCCTTGAGGTTCCTCTTGCTGGGTACCAGGCTCAAGTGAAAGCATTGGTTGGAAGAGGGGAGGAGCTACCGCATCCGTACATCAGCCTCTGAACAGAGACTGGATATGATTTTCATTTCCCACTGAAAAATGTGCAGGCAGACAGGTGGCTGAGCTACAAATAGCTGGATGAGGAGCTTCTGCCTTGCAACCAGCCACTGGTGACACTGTTTCTGAACACAGAAATAGGCACATAAGATGTAGCAAAGAGGTAGAAAACGGGAAAATGGAGGCCCAAAGCTTGCAGGGAGCAGCTGGAGACTGGTTTTTCAGCACACAGTGCAGCATTTTGAGGTTCAAGCGCAACTTGGTCAAAACCAGGTTTATTATTTCCCCTTCTTAACCCTTTTCTGTCTTCACTTTTTCACATTACTATGGACAAGACCGCTATCCTTCCTGCCATTCAGACCTGCACGCCTTAGCATGTCTTCTGTCTCTCCTTCCAGCACATTCATATGTTAACAGATCTTGTGCTTTCTTCTCTACAAATTTTCTGAAGTCTGATCCCAGCAGCTAATAACTTCTTCACACCTCATTTATAATCCTTCTTGGTTATTGTAATCTCATCCTCTCTGATACCCATCTTGCTTTAATTCAGTCATTCCAAAAGCCTGATGCAAAGATTGTCTTGCTTGCATGTGATTTCCTCTTCAAATTCTTCTACTGATTCTCACTTTGCCTCCTGTATTAAATTTAAACTTTCTCATTCTCTCCCTGCACAGTAACACTCCATGCCTCATTTAATTGATTTTATCATTCCCTGATGTGCTCTTCACTCACGCAGCCTCTTGGCCTTTTTCATAGAATCATAGAATATCAGGGTTGGAAGGGACCTCAGGAGGTCATCTAGTCCAACCCCCTGCTCAAAGCAGGACCAATCCCCAATTAAATCATCCCAGCCAGGGCTTTGTCAAGCCTGACCTTAAAAGTATCTAAGGAAGGAGATTCCACCACCTTCCTAGGTAACGCATTCCAGTGTTTCACCACCCTCCTAGTGAAAAAGTTTTTCCTAATATCCAACCTAAACCTCCCCCACTGCAACTTGAGACCATTACTCCTTGTTCTGTCATCTGGTAGCACTGAGAACAGTCTAGAGCCATCCTCTTTGGAACCCCCTTTCAGGTAGCTGAAAGCAGCTATCAAATCCCCCCTCATTCTTCTCTTCCGCAGACTAAACATCCCCAGTTCCCTCAGCCTCTCCTCATAAGTCACGTGTTCCAGTCCCCTAATCATTTTTGTTGCCCTCCGCTGGACTCTTTCCAATTTTTCCACATCCTTCTTGTAGTGTGGGGCCCAAAACTGGACGCAGTACTCCAGATGAGGCCTCACCAATGTCGAATAGAGGGGAATGATCACGTCCCTCGATCTGCTGGCAATGCCCCTACTTATACAGCCCAAAATGCCATTGGCCTTCTTGGCAACAAGGGCACACTGTTGACTCATATCCAGCTTCTCGTCCACTGTAACCCCTAGGTCCTTTTCTGCAGAACTGCTGCCGAGCCATTCGGTCCCTAGTCTGTAGCGGTGCATTGGATTCTTCCGTCCTAAGTGCAGGACTCTGCACTTGTCCTTGTTGAACCTCATCGGATTTCTTTTGGCCCAATCCTCCAATTTGTCTAGGTCCCTCTGTATCCTATCCCTACCCTCCAGCGTATCTACCTCTCCTCCCAGTTTAGTGTCATCTGCAAACTTGCTGAGGGTGCAATCCACACCATCTTCCAGATCATTTATGAAGATATTGACAAAACTGGCCCCAGGACCGACCCTTAGAGCACTCCACTTGATACTGGCTGCCAACTAGACATGGAGCCATTGATCACTACCCATTGAGCCCGACAATCTAGCCAGCTTTCTATCCACCTTATAGTCCATTCATCCAGCCCATACTTCTTTAACTTGCTGGCAAGAATACTGTGGGAGACAGTGTCAAAAGCTTTACTAAAGTCAAGGAACAATACGTCCACTGCTTTCCCTTCATCCACAGAGCCAGTTATCTCGTCATAGAAGGCAATTAGATTAGTCAAGCATGACTTGCCCTTGGTGAATCCATGCTGACTGTTCCTGATCACTTTCCTCTCCTTTAAGTGCTTCAGAATTGATTCCTTGAGGACCTGCTCCATGATTTTTCCAGGGACTGAGGTGAGGCTGACTGGCCTGTAGTTCCCAGGATCCTCCTCCTTCCCTTTTTTAAAGATGGGCACTACATTAGCCTTTTTCCAGTCGTCCGGGACTTCCCCTGATCGCCATGAGTTTTCAAAATAATGGCCAATGGCCCTGCAATCATATCTGCCAACTCCTTTAGCACTCTTGGATGCAGCGCATCCAGCCCCATGGACTTGTGCACATCCAGCTTTTCTAAATAGTCCCGAACCACTTCTTTCTCCACGGAAGGCTGGCCACCTCCTCCCCGTGCTGTGCTGCCCAGTGCAGCAGTCTGGGAGCTGACCTTGTTTGTGAAGACTGAGGCAAAAAAAGCATTGTGTACATTAGCTTTTTCCACATCCTCTGTCACTGGGTTGCCTCCCTCATTCAGTAAGGGGCCCACACTTTGGTGTCTTTCCCTCAGTAGGAGCGGGAACTGCAAATCTGTCATCCTCAAGAATGAAGCTCATGAGAGCAGGAGACAAGTCTTTCTCAGCTACAGGGCCAAGACTGTGGAACTACCTCCTAGAGGGGAAGAGTGACTGCATTTCTGTCTACTTTCAGAGAGAAATGCAAAACTCACTACTTAGGCCTGCCTTTCCTACAGCAACAATAACTGAAAAGATGATAGTCAAATGCATGCACCAGCTACCACCAGGGGAATCTAGAGCACATGAAGGACTTTATTCTATTTTGTGCAAATAAAACACTTGGGTGCCTCCAATCTGAGCGTGAAATAAAATCTTAAATACTGTAGTTCACAACCACCCTGGGTCGGGGGCATGCACTCATTCTTTTAACCCTTTTCATATGCTATCATTGCACTGAGTACTGTAACATATAGGGCTTTAGGAGCAAACTGTAAAGAATTCTAATAACTGTAATTAATATCAATTTGTGTGGCCAGTGGTGCTGCCTCCTTACTTATCCAGCTGGATAAAAATTTATTCTCTGACCTCTCTTTTTAGCAAAAGTTTTTTCCAAAAAGGGGCTTGCTACTCAAAGCTTGCCAAGTATAACAACTCTTTGGATGCTACCGAGATTGGCTTCTTTTGTGCTTGCTTCTAAAATGCACCATTTTAAATAGAAATGTTCCCAAAAGTAGATAACTCAGTTTTACTCAGGTATTCTTACCTGTTTGTTCAAATGTGTCCAAGTCCATAGATGTAGTCGAGAAGTATGTCCCCACTTTTCTGATTGCAATTTACTGACATGTTTCCATAAATTTAAAAATTTAGGCTCTTAATTCATTAAAATATTAATTTTTCTGGGTACTGATGCAGGTAATGAGCCTGCTGCACTTTCTTTTCCAGACTTCACTCTTTATTCTAAACCTTATTCATGGAAACTGACAACCCATAAGTATAGAAGCACTAGTGGGTACTACTATAGTACATAGAAAATATTCTAAATTAGTAGCCGGTTGTCACAATTACCAGGATTACTGCACCTCTACCTCTCCTGGTTTCTCTACATATGTCTAGGTTACCAGGTGTCTAGCCATCTACCACATGGGGCTCCTGGTAGGTGTAAGACTCCACTAGACACCCAAAAACCTCTGTGGTCTGGATGGCACAATCTGATCCCTTAACTCACAAACCAGTTCTCTCTCACTGCTTTGGGGAGAGTGTCTTCAAATCTTGCTCAGTCTTTGATATGCTCTTGCAGGACCCAAATAACTTTTTAGCTGTTTATAACCCTTTGATCTGTTAGCTTCCAGCATTGGCTAAACAAGGCTTGCAACTTTGCTGGAGATAGAATGTAGAATCCTCAAATCTAACAGTTTTCCCCGTTGCCTTTCAAGTGTGTTGTGGGATGTTCCTATCTGGGATCCACTGTCTTCCATTCCAGGTGACAGCCCCCATTGAATTAAAGCAATATAGGCATATAATAAACATTACACTAACCCTAATATAGCTATACAGTCTATCTCAATAACTAGGTCACATACAATATTCACAAAATTATTATATAGCAGCTCCTCATATGCCATACCAATCACTTCTTACTTGCAACAAATTGCAGGGCTTTGCCTCATGATGTTGATGGGTGATAATTGGATTTAATTTATGGCTAGGTTTTTATGGTCATTCTTTTGCTAAGTGTTTAAACCTTTCCATCATCAGATTTATTTAGGAATGTGTATTTTCTGCCTTGTACAGTGCTATGTTTGCTGCTCATTTGTTTTAGTAGCTATGTATAGGTTCCCAGCGCTTAATAAGTTAATATCTGGAATTTAGATTGGATAGAATAGTTAAGTTTGCCTTTTCCTTTTTATAGAAATATAGTTAGAGGAATCAAGAACTTCAGCATCAAATCATGCTGTAACTATCTTTCTAAAGCTGTTACCCCTGCAGTTATGTTTGCAGTTAATAAGCTTTTTATACAGGATACGAATATTATCTGTATTTTTCTATTTCCTGTAACTTATTTAGTTTGTATTTTTCTGGAAAACGTGTCAGATTTGACATATAAAATTCAGTAATAGCACTGGTTTAAGAAGCACAGTGTAGGCAAGTGTTATGCACGCTTTCCTAGACAGCTCTCTTAATTCTGACCTGCAACCCCCTGGCTATTCTGCTTGTGTGCCTCTCTTGAGAAGAGACTGCCATTCATGTCGGATTTTGCAGTGGCTTTCTGACCAACTGGGCAACCAGGATGAGACTGCAAAGTTTATTTCCATCTGTAGCTTAAGACAGAATTTGAATCCAGGTTTCCAGAGCTGAAAGGCTAATGCACTCATTCACTGAATCATTTACTGGCCCTGTATATGCACACAACAGTTGTACACGTTTATTGCAATGTATTTTGTACTTTGTTTTTACATTTTCATTGGTAGTGTCTTACAAAATGTATTCCTCAAAGCACAATTGTAGAATCTACTTTTTTAGATTCTTCTTGGTCTTTATTTCTGTTAAAAGAACAGGTTTTGTATACAGGAAGTGAGTAGAGGTGAGTTTAAGTATCTAACCACCAACCTTCAACAACATGTAGCATCAGTCAACATCCTGACTGCCTCACGTTTCAGGATTCAGACCAGGGCACAGCCCAGAGACACATCTAGCAGCACTAAAAGATGACCTCCTTATGACCACAGACACAGGTAAAATCTCCCTGTGCATACTGCTGCATCTGTCTGCAGCCTTTGACACGCTAGTCCACAAGATGCTGCTGATGCATCTAGCTGACGTAGCAGAAGTAGATGGCCCAGCACTACAGTTACTCAAATCATTTGTCTCCAGCAGAATTCAGAGAGTGGTGGTCGGCAATTCCTCCTCCTCCTCTTTAAAGGCCCTTACCTGCAGGGTCCCCCAAGGATCCATACTATCACCTCTTCTCTTCAATATACATGAGGCCACCGGGGCAGAGAATGAAATGCTGTGGTCGCAGCTGCCAACAGGATGGGCACTCAACTATGTCTCATTCTCAACTGATGCAACCATTGCCATGGCTACGATGTCAGAATGCATACAGGAAATCAGCTCTTTGGCGCAGAAGAGCTGGCTCCGACTGTACCCTGGCAAAACCCAAATGATGCTGGTTGTAAAGAGAAATGCTTTTAAGAGATAGCCAAGATATTGTCTCCCCCATTTGTCAAAGTGGTGCCGTGCCTCAAAGTCCTGTTTGACTGCACACTGAGCTTGGATGACTGGGAAGCAGCAGTTCCCCAAAATGCCTTTTTTCACCTCCAACTTGCTAGGAAAAGTCATCCCTTCTTCCTGGACAAGGACCTGGCCACAGTGGTCCATGCATTTGTCACCGCTGATCTGGATTACTGTAACTCACCATTTGAGTGTGAAGATGATGGACAGACTCCAAAGGTGCTGCAGAATGTGGCTGCCTACCTTCTCCATGGCTTAGGCCACTGTGAGAATATCAGGTCCATGCTCAAATCCCTTCACTGGCTCCCAGCCAATTTAAAGGCCTTGGTCCTAAGTTTCAAAGTAATCAATGGATCAAACCCCAGCTACATCAAAGATCGAATGTCAACCTATGAATCTATGTGACAGTTGCATTCGTCTGGTGCAACACCAATTCATAACCCAGGATGAAGCATGTGAGCTTCATGAGACAAAGCATTCTTATTCAAAGGGATATGGCTATGTAATGAACTTCCAGAGGAGATCAGGCAAATTCAGTCTGACCATTTTTAGGAATCACTGCAAAACTTTCCTGTTTCAAAAAGTATTTTTAACATAAGAATGACAATCACAACAGTGAAACTTCCTTGTACTCTAAACCTCTACAGGCTTAAAGTACAAAAAAAACAAAACCAAGATCCTACCCCAAGCAAAGTTTTGACCCTGAAATGGGAGAAGTGCCAGAGACTCCATGAAGTTCACCAGAAACTTTTTGCTATTGTTATTCATGGAAGGTACTCAGATACCATGGTGGGTGGCAGTATAAAATTCTTAGCTCGAGTTAATGACACTATTTTTACATCTGTCTTAAAACAAGAAATATTAAAACTTTCACTCTATAGCAAAGCCTATAGTCTCTTTTTTTTCCCCACCCGGGATTATTACCCTCTCCTTGAATGAGGTAGTAGTAAAATTCAAAATTTGTATGAAGTTTTATCAGAAAGGAAATATTTGAGACATTACTTTTAGCACATTAGAGGCCTTAATTTAAAAAGAAAAAACTTACATAAAACCAGTGGGACAATCAGAATATCTGGCCCTGCACAAAATATCTCCTATTGTGTAGATTATGAGTACTGGGCAGATTGTGTGTTATTTAAAAAATGAAATGCAAAAGCTATTTCCTTTTTTCCATCTCTCACTATGTGGTTACGTCTATAGAAAAGGTGTAGAGGTCAGATATTAGGAGGTGTTTCCTGTTTGTGCAAACAGATGGCAAGTTGGCATTAACTCAGGCACATGCATTGCATTATCAAAATATCTGAGTGCTTACAGAGCTTTCAAGAAAACTTCTAAAACACATTTTCTTTCTCTATCTAAGTGAATAGGATTGACAGATGTTTAATTGCTATTTAGTTGACAATTAGTAGCTGCCCAAAATATAACTTTTTTTATTTTGCAAACACTGAGTAAAATGCACTTTTGTGCTTTTTTTGTTGTGTGTATGATCTGAGTAACTAGGTTCATTACTATAAATTACTCTACCTGAGTCTATACAAAAAGGAGTGTATGTCTTTTATGTGCTATGTGCATTGTCTTGTATACCGCAGAAAGATGAGATACCAGGAAAGTGGTTTAAGTAGTTCACAACTTGATTAAGTAACATATCTGGGAACTATCCAGCAATGACTTGTCCTGTGCAGACCATCCTTCATTTGTAACCTGTACCACCTTGCGGAGAGATGCTGTGAGCCCCTCATCCCATTAATATGCTCCCAGAACTGTTGCTGGGACCCCACCACTCTCCTGTGACAATCGAGAGGGTTGTCTCCTTGCCGTTCCAGCCATTTGGAGCCCCAAACCCGTTCCCCACCTTCTCTAGGAGATGCCTTTTCCTAATCTGCTTCCAATTCCGGTTTATCAGGGAACAGGACCCCCGATTGAAAGTGTACCTGCACTGGGCACCTGCCAAGTTGTGATAAAATAAATTTCACAACCTGATATATCCACTGGGTCCCTGGGGTGCTGAGAGAAAGGAAAAAACCAATCCACACCGCCCAGGTCAATCTGGCAGTGAGAAAAAAATTCCTTCCCAGCCCCCAAAGGGTAACTAGCACGATGCTCACAGCAAGGCCCCCAAACCCGCCCCTATTCTAATCCCAGTGGGCAGAAGGAGGAGCTTTCATTCCTAGTGAGGAATGGTGCCCTGGGCGTGAAGAAGGGTTCATAAGACCTCCCCTTGTTTGTGGAGCCGTTAGACTTTTGCTGCATCTCTCTATCCAACCAATCAGCCAAGGAGCTCCCCTCCTCAAACCTGTGAGGAGGCTGAGTGCCATGAGCAGGGTGTGTGCATTCCTTAAAGTGTCCAAGCGTTTACTTTCCCCTGCTGGCCTAGACAAAACCTCTCCCAGCTACGAGACTGTGGTGGGGAAGGCACTGTCAGCAACTTGATCATTTCTGCCCTAACATTGATTTTTAATGGTAATGCAACTTAATTGTCTTCTCTGCTGTGGCCTAAGAAGCAAGCCGTTACTTTAAAACAGTTTCTAAATAATGCAGGTCAACCCTAAGAGAGAGGGGGTGGCTCCTGACATGGGGAATAGACCTTCTACAGCTCCTCTCTTCATAGCATCCAATTCTAGGAACCAGTGTTTGAAAGCTGATGGTGACATCCTGCCTACTCACTGTGACAAACTTTCTGCTGCTTCGAGACCCAGATTGGAAAAAAAGCCATCCCACGACTCTTGGAGGAATAGGGTGCACAAGTAGGGAGGTCAAAGGGAAAGTTTCCTTCCTTCCAGTAATTCTTTCATGACTTCCATCCACTGATAAAGTAGAGCACTAAAACCGGAGCTAAGAAAAGAGGCACAAGCTGGTAGTCCCCCGTAGAAAACACGAGCAGCAGCCGCTTTCGAGAACCATGAATGGGGAAAGGCAGGGGGAGATTTCACATACATCTTCCTAGGGCAGTCTTGAGATCACCATTGTCCAAGATACCTGGAGATCTCAAAAAGTTGTTGGGATTGACTCTGGGTGTGAGCGGTGTGGCACGGTTAGAATTGCCTGGTCTGAAACCTCTTACGTTCTCCCTTATTTATCATTAAATTTGAATTTAGTTCACATAATAAACAGCCAATTCACAAGCTCTGCTTGGATGTCACCAGACAGCTTGGAACAGATGTCACTGTCAGTGAGAGTGGCGGAGAGGCCAATTGCAAATCTACAATGAAATATGCTCCTTTTGCATAGAAATTATGTGCTAATAATAGATGACCCTTTAAAAGATGAGACGCTCCATTCAGTCAGGTCAGTCGACCATAGTGCAGATATTCCTCTGAAGTGTACCTGGATATTTGCATATTAAGTATGTTAGGGGACATAAAATACACTGCAATTTAACATTTGCCATAAAACTGTGTATGAATGCAGGGGGAGGGTCTGAAAATGATTTCCTGTAAGGCAAGGCTTGGGAGTAGTCTTTTTTTTTTTCCTCCCCTTTTTGTCTATTTTTAAAAACTGGCATATGTGGGATTACTTGACTTCATGATGATTTTTCCATCCTACCTGCTCTGGGGCTGGATTTAGTTAAATTCTCAGCTTTTTATATAGTGCTAAACCTTAAACACTTTCCAGATTTGCCTGATCGTATTATTGCTGCATTTATGATATTCCCTATAATTAATAAAGAATACTGGGGTAATGGCACCTAGATCCAAAGGCCAGTGAAATGATTTAAAGGCAATTTAAAGCTGTGAAAAATTACTTATCTGATCTGATGTAGGTATTTCTAGGAAATGTGTCACTGTGGTATCTGCTTGAATCTGTTCTTACTACATTATCTGCATCCGTAGTTTAGTAAGATGTCTGTTGCTAAAGTGATGCTCTAAATAGTTAGTACAGAAACTGCTTTTTTAAAGATTGAAAACACTTTGTTTTTGTGTGTTGCGGGTGCCAAATAGAAGGCTCATTTCTGAGAGATAGGGTGTCCCTTTGCAGTGTCAGTTGACAAATAACATGAACTTGTGAAGATTTTGTAGACCAAATAGAATAAATAAGTAATTAACGATGCTATAGGTTCAGTTGGAAAGGCAGCTACACTTATTTCAGTTGTCAGATAGACCAGTACATTTATAAATTAGCACATTTTTTGACTGTCTGATGCCTTATGATTTCCAATGCATAGAATAAAAATGTCGTAACATAGACAACCTTCTTCAATACATCAATTTTTCTTGGAATACATTGTTAAATACACCAATGTCTTTTTGTCCCTTGATCGTTTAAAGGAAATAAATACAAGCAAAACTGCATTAATGCAACATTCTGGTTAGATTTTAAGTTAATTGCCCCAGCCCAACGAAGCTTAAAGGAAAAAGCAGAGCTGAAAAAAAAATAACTCTTTTTTAAGAGGAAGGTCTTCTGAGAAAGAGTTCTAGGCCCAAAATAGAGCAGCTGCAGGAAGGAAGCCCAGATCCCATACAAACTGAAAGGAAGAAGGACTCCTTTCCACAATAGTGAGAGACAAGAGGGAGGGAGACACGGGGAGTGAGGGTGAACAAGCTGCCTTATAGACACACAAGCATCAGGAAAAAACACATAAAACAGAGAGATTGTAAAGGAACAGATGTTTTTTTCATGGGCAGTGGTTCTAATATTACCCATAATCTGTCAAAAAAAACTTTGCTGATACATCACTGTTACCTCTGGACAATTATGTAAATAACACTTGACGTTACTGTATGTATTCGTTATACTGTAAAAAGTAAGCCCCTTACAATTCTTTTTCTGTGGTTTGGTTACATTTACATTTTAAATTAAATTTCTGTTTTTGTAACACACTTTGTACAAAATGCATTTACTTTGGAACAATGCCAAAATGTGAAACATGATATTTAATAGAGTAAATCTAGGCAAGGAGGAGAATCTTTTCAAAGTCATTTCAACTGTATTAGATTCATACAGGCACTTAGATAGTACAGTGATGGCTGTAGAAAACTTTTACATGGCAACTGTATCATAGACATTCTCAGTAGGCCTTATCCTGAGTTTACCTCTGTGATTTTGTTGGTGCCCTGAGAAATCCACTCATTGCCTCCTCCTTAATCTCCTGCATTTTTTGTCTTTCCCATCTGTCATAAATATAAAGGGAAGGGTAAACCCCTTTGAAATCCCTCCTGGCCAGGGGAAAGCTCCTCTCACCTGTAAAGGGTTAAGAAGCTAAAGGTAACCTCGCTGGCACCTGACCAAAATGACCAATGAGGAGACAAGATACTTTCAAAAGCTGGGAGGAGGGAGAGAAACAAAGGGTCTGTGTGTCTGTCTATATTCTGTCTTGGCCGGGGATAGACCAGGAATGGAGTCTTAGAACTTTTAGTAAGTAATCTAGCTAGGTATGTGTTAGATTATGATTTCTTTAAATGGCTGAGAAAAGAACTGTGCTGAATAGAATAACTATTTCTGTCTGTGTATCTTTTTTTGTAACTTAAGGTTTTGCCTAGAGGGGTTCTCTATGTTTTGAATCTAATTATCCTGTAAGGTATCTACCATCCTGATTTTACAGGGGGGATTTCTTTATTTCTATTTACTTCTATTTTTATTAAAAGTCTTCTTGTAAGAAAACTGAATGCTTTTTCATTGTTCTCAGATCCAAGGGTCTGGGTCTGTAGTCACCTAGGCAAATTGGTGAGGCTTTTTACCAAACCTTGTCCAGGAAGTGGGGTGCAAGGTTTTGGGAAGTATTTTGGGGGGAAAGACGCATCCAAACAGCCCTTCCCCAGTAACCAGTATTAGTTTGGTGGTGGTAGCGGCCAATCCAAGGACAAAGGGTGGAATATTTTGTACCTTGGGGAAGTTTTGACCTAAGCTGGTAAAGATAAGCTTGGGAGGTTTTTCATGCAGGTCCCCACATCTGTACCCTAGAGTTCAGAGTGGGGGAGGAACCTTGACAGAAAACTTTTACATGGCAACTGTATCATAGACATTCTCAGTAGGCTTTATCCTGAGTTTACCTCTGTGATTTTGTTGGTGCCCTGAGAAATCCACTCATTGCCTCCTCCTTAATCTCCTGCATTTTTTGCCTTTCCCATCTGTGATGATCTATGTTTCAGCCACTATCCTTCTGCCCAAGGAGAACTAGACTTCAGAGTTATCGATTCCAACCTTTAATCGGTGAGCAGAGCTGCTGTTAAGTAATACAAAGTGCTCACACATCTTGACGTTATGGGCTTGATCCTGCATTCAGTGCATGGAACTCCTGTCAGCTGCACAGAGCAAGTGAAAGATCAGGTTTTATGTCTGTTGCAACAGAAGCAGTCAAACCTCTGTTTACTTGGGGTACAAGAGACCAGAACTCAGAGTTGCTCTCCTTCATGGTGGTGGGCTGCAGCTCCTTCCACACATATGGAACACTAACATGAGCCTTAAACAGGAAATAAATACAACAGATAGCTCCTATTTATTAGTATATGTTTCCTTAATGTAGCAGAAACATTTTGATTAATTAGTAAAGCAAGAAAATATACCCTTTTGAGTACTGTAATTATTAAAGACTATGATATTATAGAAGTTATTGTTTGAAATAAACATTTTATTCAATACAATTGATACAAAACTGTCAGTTTTTTATATCCTTTTTGGGTTAAAGGACTAATAATAATAAATATCTGGTTTCAGGGCAGGGTGATTAACTGGAATCGACTCTTTCCTCCTTTACGTCGTAGACATCATGCAAATTATCAAGATAATCGCCAGTCTGAGCAAGAGGCACCTCCACCTGCTGAGGTTTCTGAGGAACAGGTAAATATTTTTGTATTTTAAAACATAATTTAAATGGATGAGAGTTTGGCTACATGTACCATTTATCATAATCTGTAACATTATACTGTGGTAACCCTCTATACAGTTAATATGTTGGTAGCTCAAACGAGAATACTAAATGACAGTTACAACATAAAGACAGATTGAACTAATGCAATTGCGTTTATGGGATTAGAGCTGCAAATTTATTTTAGAATTTCTGGCTTTGTATATAGCTTTTTTTAAAAAACAACCAGCTAGTTTTACTATTCAAATATGGTAAACAAATGGAGAATGGCAATTGGTTCGCATTATTCATGTTGAATATGGGTGGAGCTATTATTAGGGAAGTTTTGATTCTCCTTCATTGAGCTTGCCCTCTAAAATTTCCACACGCCGTCATGTATACACATCAAGCCACATAACACAAATAAAAATTTTATGCCAGCTGTGAATGGCTACACATGTGCAGTATAAAACTCAGTAAATACAGTTCTGTTTCATTAAAATAAGACAGGAATTTCTATGTTCTTGGAGTGCTTGTTCATGTCCATTCCAATTAGGTGTGCGTGTGTCACGTGCACAGACTTTGGAAACTTTTTCCCTTAGCTGCTCCCATCGGGACGGTGGGAGTCCCCTAGAGTGGCGCCCTTATGGCTTTGTATATAGTACCCTGCTGGCCCAACCCCCCCTTCAGTTCCTTCTTACCGTCCCTGACGGCGCTGGAACTTTCTCTCTCTCACTTGCGAGTTATCCCTTAGCTAATTTGGTTTTTCTAGTTAGAGTTGTTCTTAGATAGTTATCAAGTTAGTTAGATACAGTTTGTAGTTTTAGGTGTCTGGGAGTTAGTTCCAGCACCAGCCTTGGGCTGCAGGGAATGCCGCAAGCCCAGGATTTGAAAGCTTGCGCCACTTGCCACACGTCTATGCCTAACAGCGACCCCCACGACTCCTGTCTCTGGTGTCTGGGAGAGGTGCATCAGGCTGAGCACTGCAAAATCTGCAAGGCCTTCAAGCCACACACTAAGAGACTTTCATCTTAAGCAGCTGCTCATGGAGGCCGCGCTGCAACCAGTGGGCCCAGACCGCCTGGTACCAGGCCCGGGTTCCTCGGTCAGAAGTGTCCTGGCATCAATGCGTGATCTGGCACCACAAATCACCGGCACCAAGGCATGCCAACCAACCGCTCAACCTCTCCAGCACCGGCTAAGTGTCATAAGAAGGGGGAAAGAGGGCACTTCCCTCAAAGAGCAACCAAGATGCTTAGAGAGGCTCCTGGCATGCAAAAACAGGATGCGGGCCCCCACCAGGAACGGGCACCGTCGACTCTGGCACCACAAGCCCCGTTGAATCTGGTGCCCAGCGACTTCAGTGCCAATGAGTGGCTGGAGGAGGTCCTGGAACACCCCTCCATTCCTGATACATTTGAGGCAGCGAAGAACCCCATCGAGCTGTCGGCGCCAAATCCCCTCCCATGCAGGGAGAAGCCTCCAGCACCACCCAGGCAGGTGCCGTCCAGAGGGAAACCAGCAATGGTGTGCCACTCAAGGTCACCGATACAGCACTGCTCACAGCACCGTTCCCATTCAAGCTCGGCGTAACGCCACTCCCCGGCACCCACGACCCAACGCAACGTTACGGCACTGGAGGCCGACGTACCCACGGCACCCTCGTCAGCGACTAGGCACCGTTCCATCATGCCGGCAGTCACCCAGCACCGGAGCACAGTGCCAACTACCTCCCCAGCACCACATGAGAGACCTCAGTCCTGGGACACCTTGTACTGTTCGTGGTCCCAATCATCTTGGCACCAGTCCCCAACTCGCACCTCATGGCATCCTGTGGCTGCTCAAGGATCGGCACTGCCTTGGTCCTCTCCGTCAGCATCCTCCGGCTCCGAAGCCAACTCCAGTCGCTCTAATTACATCAGGCACCAGACCGTGAGCAGCAGAGAGTCCCACACAGTGTGGCAGCTACAGTGGCCACCTCCAGGACAGTGGCCTTTCTGGACCCCATGGGCCTATCATCAACAACAGGGCACTCTTTCTAGAGCGTCTAGGTCTGGGCACTCTACGCGACGCCACTCTAGGTCACCATATAGGCACACCTTGAGGGTGAGAGAGGCCACACTCTCTAGACCGCCCTCGGATCCCCAAGAGCAGCTGACAGTGACAGGTCCAGTGCTCGCGCTGTTACCAAGACAGGCAACATCTCAGGAGGTGGCAGCCTCGTTGGGTCCTGACGCAGCCCAGGACCATGAGGACTTACAGGAAGGTCAGGACAAGGGCAACCAACAGCAGCTCACGTCCTCCTCTTCCCCAGACGAAGCGGTGGCGGGTACATCAGTTTCAGGACCGCCACTGATCAACCATAGGGCCCACCAAGAGCTTCTCTGCAGGATTGCCCTCAACATGGGCCTCCAGGTGGAGGAAACTGTCGAGCAGGAGGATCCGATGGTGGACATCCTGGCTCCTGGAGGTCCCTCCAGAGTTGCGCTCCCTCTGATAAAGACCATACAGAGCAACTACAATACAATCTGGCAAACCCCGGCCTCCATCACACCAACAGCCAGGGGGGTGGAAAGAAAATACTTCACCCCATCCAAGGGCTACGAGTTCTTGTTCTGCCACCCTACTCCTACCCCTACTCTGACTTTGCGGCCAGAACCATAGCCTCAGGAGTGGTCATGCGGTGTTCAGCGTGGTTACAGGTGTCTGGCCTCCCCACAAGATCCAAAACACCCTGCAAGACCTACCCTTGGAGGGCTTGGGCCTCTTTTCAGAGCAAACTGACTCCAGGCTACACAGCCTTAAGGATTCTAGGGCCACGCTGAAATCTCTAGGGATGCATACACCAGCAAACCAGAGGAAGCCCTTCAGGCCCCAGCCTCTGCAGCAGAGGCAGTACCAACCTCACCCCAGGCATAACCCATGTCACAGACAGGACAGAAATACTAGGTGTAGACTGTCAAATAACATGCCTGACCAAGACCAGAATAAACCCCAGCCAGGGAACAAGCAAGGGTTTTGAAGGCACACTCGAGGACAGCCGACCAACCCAGTTCCAGGATCTATTCCCCTGGTTTTTAAACCGGCTATCCCACTTCTACCGTGCATGGTCCTGTATAACATCGGACTGCTCAGTCCTACGCACGATACAGATGGGATACTCCCTCCAGTTCTCCTCCTTCCCCGTCCCTCTTCAGGGACCTCTCTCACAAGCAACTTACTTATGCAGGAGGTCTGTTCACTCCTCGAGATGGGGCAGTGGAGAAGGTTCCCCAGGATCTAAGGGAAAAGGGATTTTACTCCCGTTACTTCCTAATCCCCAAGGCAAAGGGGGGTCTCCGACCCATTCTTGACCTTCACAGACTCAACAAATTTATGGTCAAGCTCCGGTTCCACATGGTCTCCCTAAGCACTATCATCCCGTCACTGGATCCAGGAGATTGGTACGCTGACCTCAACATGAAGGATGCCTATTTCCACATTGCCATCCATCCGGCACACAGATGCTTCCTCCGGTTTGTAATAAACCAAGAGCACTACCTGTTCACGGTGCTCCCGTTCAGTCTGTCCTTAGCCCTCCACGTGTTCACCAACTGCATGGCGGTGGTGGTGGCCTTCCTGTGAAAAAGACAAATTTGAGTGTACCTGTACCTCGACGACTGGCTACTGACAGGACGATCCACGGACCAGGTACAGTCCCAAGTGACAATTGTCACCTTTCACAGACTGGGGCTCCTCCTCAACATACACAAGTGATCACTCATACCTACCCAAAGGATAGCGTTCAGAGGGGCGGTCCTGGACTCAGTACAGGTGAAAGCAAGCCTTCCAGAGCCCAGATTTCAAGCCATAGAGCAAATTGTCAGGACAATGTTACAATACCCCACCACGACTGTCAGGAATTAGCTAATAGCACATATGGCAGCCTATACATCCATGGTCAAGCATGCCAGACTGAGGTTCAGGCCCATATGGGCATGGCTCGCAGCATGTTACTGCCCGTCCTGAGACCCCCCCGAACCTGATAGTAACAATACCCGGGCAGGTCCGAGAGTCCCTGTGTTGGTGGCTGAACTGACCAGTAGTCTGTGCAGAAGTCCCCTTTGCTGCGCCCCCTCCTTCTCTGACGCTAATAACGGACACATCAGATCTGGGCTGGGATGCACACTTAGGGGATCTGAGAACACAGCGTCTGTGGTCGCAAGACGAGATACCCATCCGTATCAACCTGAAGGAGCTTGGAGCGGTTCGTCTGGCCTGTCAAACCTTTCACACCACTTTGCAAGGTCACAGCGTGAGAGTCCTGACAGACAACACCACTGCCATGTTCTACATAAACAAAAAGGGCGGAGCTCGCTCCTCACCCCTCTGCCACGAGACCCTTCTCCTCTGGGACTTCTGTATATCCCGGTCCATTCAGCTGGAAGCATCCTACCACCCGGGGGTACAGAACGAGCTGGCAGATCACCTCAGCAGCTCCTATGAGGCTCACGAGTGGTCAATCAGATCAGACATCATACAGTCAGTTTTCCAAAGGTGGTGTTATCCCCAAGTAGATCTCTTTGCCACCAAAGACAACAGACAGTGCCCTCAGTTCTGCTCATTTCAAAACCACAGCCTGGGTTCAATTTCTGACGTGCTCTTAATACTGTGGGGCGAGGGGCTGAAGTATGCCTTCCCTACAATCCTGCTGGTCCACCAGGTCCTGCTCAAAATTCTCAGGGAAAGGGTGATGGTAATCATGATTGCCCCGTCTTGGCTGTGGCAGCATTGGTACATGACTCTCCTAGAGCTGTCTGAAGACGCACCGATAGTCCTGCCCCTCTACCCAGATCTGATCACACAGGACCATGGGTGCCTTCTCCACCCGAACCTACAGTCTCTGTACATCATGGCTTGGAAACTCCATGGCTAAATCCCATGGAGAGCCAGTGCTCTCAGCCAGTGAGACAGATTCTCCTTGGTAATAGGAAACCTTCTACCAGGGCAACATATCTGGCAAAGTGGAAAAAGTTCTCCTGCTGGTGTGAACCCAAACGTATTCCACCGCTCCAGGTTTCTATCCCAATTTGTTCTGGACTACCTGCTACACCTCAAGCAACAAGGCTTGTCTCTCTCGTGTATCAGAGTGCACCTGGCAGCTATCTCAGCTTTCCATCCAAGGGAATCTGGGCATTCGGTGTTCTCAAATCCCATGGTGGTGCGCTTCCTTAAGGGACTGGAGGGTGTACCCATATTCTCGTCTTCCAGTCCCAACCTGGAATCTGAACCTGGTCCTCTCCAAACTCATGAGCCCACCATTCGAACCCCTGGCCACTTGTTTCCTCCTCTACCTTTCATGGAAGGTAGCGTTCCTGGTGGCCATTACGTCGGAAAGGAGGGTCTCTGAGCTGAGAGCTCTCACCTCTGAACCCCCTTACATGGTGTTTCATAAGGACAAGGTGCAGCTTAGACTGCACCCTAAATTCCTCCCCAAACTGGTCTCCCAATTCCACATGGGACAGGATATTTGTCTGCCAGTGTTCTTTCCAAAGCCCCATACAAGCCCATAGCACCACAGCTTACACATGCTGGATGTTCGAAGAGCCTTCACATTCTACATAGAGTGCACGAGATCTTTCCACAAATCAACCCAATTGTTCGTGGCCATAGCCAGTAGAATGACGCGCCTTCCAATTTCTGTGCAACGCATATCGCCCTGGATCACAGACTGCGTTCGCATGTGCTATGAGTTGGCCAAGGTCCCAGCCCCAGCAATCATGGCCCATTTGACCAGAGCGCAAGCGTCTTCGACTGCCTTTCTGGTGCAGGCCCCATCCATGAGATCTGCAAGGCAGCTACCTGGTCTTCAGTGCATACATTCACAGCCCATTATGCCATCAACCAGCAGGCCAGAGATGATGCAGCAGTTGGCAGGGCTGTCCTCCAATCAATTGTTCCATGACTCCTACCCACCTCTGATGGTAAGCCTGGAAGTCACCTAATTGCAATGGACATGAATAAGCACTTGAAGAAGAAAAGATGGTTACTTACCTCTCGTAATTGTTGTTCTTCGAGATGTGTTGTTCATGTCTACTACAATACCCATACCCCTCCCCCTCTGTCTGAGTCAACGGCAAGAAGGAACCGAAGGAGGGTTGGGCCAGCAGGGTACAATATACACACTGCCATAAGGGCGCCTCTCTAGGGGGTTCCCCTGCCCTCCTGACAGGAGCTGCTAAGGGAAAAAGTTTCCGACATCTGTGCACACAACGTGCGAACACCTAATTGGAATGGACATCAGTGGAGTAAGGGCAGGGGGTGGGAGCCGGAGTGAGGTTGGGGACTCGGGAGAGTGGGGTGGGAAGAGACAGAGAGAAGGCAAGGCTTTGGGGGAAGGAGCAAGGTAGGAGCAAGGGGCAGGGCCTCAGGGCAGAGCGGGGGTGGAGCACTTCCTGGGAAAACTAAAAGTTGGTGCCTATTGATCGTGCCTATTCCCTTTTCCTCTCAGAAAGCTTTTTCCTGGGGTGGGATGTAGTAGAGCAGTGGGTCCTCCAGCAGGGGATCACGAAGACCTGGTAAACCCCATCTAGGGTGACCAGATGCAGGGCTGGCCTTACGATGAGGCGAACTGAGGCAGCCGCCTCAGGTGCCAGACTGTGGGGGGGCGCCACTAGGACCCGGAGTGTAGAAAATTGTGTCTGCTGCTGGTGCATATGTATTCTCTCTGCTCTAGATGCACAGAGATGGTGGAGTGCTGTGCTGGAGGAAGGAGGGCACAAGAGACGTAACAGGCAGGCAGGAGAAAAGGTGAGAGGGAATAACAGAAAGCAGCAGGAGCTGCAGGGAGAGAGAGAGGAGGAGGAGCCTCTTATGTACCTCTCTAGCATCCCCAGGAGCCTGGACTGATTAACACTAGCTTCTCTGGGAGTTTCCTGTTTCCTGCTGCTTCCCTGAGCCCTCTTGAGGAGAACAGGCAGTCAACTGAATTAGTAGGAGCCAGTTAGGGCCTTAAGACGCTGATATTTTCCCTCACTCAGGCCCTGCTACCAGCCTGCTTATTTGTCCGCTTCAACTGAGCATTGAGAGCCACTATAGCTGGCACAGAACAGCAGTCATGAGTGAAAGAAAAAAATGACCCTCTGGGGCAGCATTCAGACAAAGAAAGAAAGCAAAGGAAGCTTTTCTATCTAAGCAGGAAGGAGCTCTCCTGAGATATATAGACACAAATGTTCATGGTGAGCCTTCCGACCCCAGTAAGGATGTGAGTGGTGAGGAGATGCCTGATCTTCCAGTTAACCAGAGTGCAGTTGTGCAGCTACTGCACCATCCACATCTCCATCTCCAATGGATGTAACCATGCACATTCCTGAAGAAAAGTGTAGATCAGAGAGAGTGTGGTGGAGGTGCAAGAAACAGCTGCTGCTGCTGCTGAGTTTAGTTCCGTAAGTCTAGATGATCCAGGACTGTGGACCCACTTGAGCAGTAGCCTGAGGGACTTCCTTGTCCTGCATGGGCTACAGCAAGTGAAAAATTTCATGTTCCCCAAAGACAATGAAAATAGAAGTTTCCATCCAACACATTACTGGCGTGAAATCCCCAATGGTGACAAAGTGAGAGGCCATGGCTTATGTACTCAAAAACTCAGAATGCTGCATACTGTTTTTGTGGCAAACTCTTCCAGTCTAATATTCCAGCCACATTCGGTTCTATAGGAACAAAGGACTGGAAAAATCTGGCTAGAAATCTGGCATGCCATGAGAAGGCAGCAAATCACCAGAGAGCATTCCATAGGTGGAAAGAGCCTGAGATGAGACTAAGGTTAAAGGCCACCATAGATGATCAGCATCAAGAGAAGATTGCATCAGTCTCTTTACTGGCAAAATGTTCTGAAAAGGCTCATTGCCATTGTGAGAATGCTTGCTACCCAAAACCTAGCACTGCGCAGCACTTCAGATCAGCTGTATATGCTGATGCTATTCTCCAGGAGCATCTAAGAAGAGTTGAGACACCACTGACTTCCTCAGGAAACTACAATCCATCGGTGATCTTCCTGATAACACCATCCTGGCCACTATGGATGTAGAAGCCCTCTACACCAACATTCCACACAAAGATGGACTACAAGCCGTCAGGAACACTGTCCCCGATAATGTCACGGCTAACCTGGTGGCTGAACTTTGTGACTTTGTCCTTACCCATAACTATTTTACATTTGGGGACAATGTATACCTTCAAATCAGCGGCACTGCTATGGGTACCCAAATGGCCCCACAGTATGCCAACATTTTTATGGCTGACTTAGAACAACGCTTCCTCAGCTCTCGTCCCCTAACGCCCCTACTCTACTTGCGCTATATTGATGACATCTTCATCATCTGGACCCATGGAAAAGAAGCCTTTGAGGAATTCCACCATGATTTCAACAATTTCCATCCCACCATCAACCTCAGCCTGGTCCAGTCCACACAAGAGATCCACTTCCTGGACGCTACAGTGCTAATAAACGATGGTCACATAAACACCATCCTATACCGGAAACCTGCTGACCGCTATTCCTACCTACATGCCTCCAGCTTTCACCCTGACCACACCACACGATCCATTGTCTACAGCCAAGCTCTGCGATACAACCGCATTTGCTCCAACCCCTCAGACAGAGACAAACATCTACAAGATCTCTATCAAGCATTCTTACAACTACAATACCCATCTGCGGAAGTGAAGAAACAGATTGATAGAGCCAGAAGAGTTCCCAGAAGTCACCTACTACAGGACAGACTCCAGCGAGAGACTGTTGAATCGGAATTCATTTGCAAATTGGATACAATTAACTTAGGCTTGAATAGAGACTGGGAGTGGCTAAGTCATTATGCAAGGTAACCTATTTCCCCTTGTTTTTTCCTATCTACCCCACCACCCCCGTTCCTCAGACGTTCTTGTTAAACCCTGGATTTGTGCTGGAAATGGCCCATCTGGATTATCATACACATTGTAAGGAGAGTGATCACCTTAGATAAGCTATTACCAACAGGAAAGTGGGTTTGTGTGTGTGGGGAAAAAAAGGGGGGGGGAGGAGAAAACCTGGATTTGTGCTGGAAATGGCCCAACTTGATTATCATACACATTGTAAGGAGAGTGATCACTTTAGATAAGCTATTACCAGCAGGAGAGTGGGGTGGGGGGAGAGAAAACCTTTTGTAGTGGTAAACACCCATTTTTTCATGGTTTGTATGAATAAGAACATCTTCTGTATTTTCCACAGTATGCATCCGATGAAGTGAGCTGTAGCTCACGAAAGCTTATCCTCAAATAAATTGGTTAGTCTCTAAGGTGCCACAAGTACTCCTTTTCTTTTTGCGAATACAGACTAACATGGCTGTTACTCTGAAACCACCAAAGAAATGTACACACACCACTACCTTGGAAAAACAATTCAAAATGAGATCATACAGTTACTGGCAACAAAAGTCAAACAGAAGATTGTGGCAGATCTGAAGTCAGCAAGATATTACTCTGTTATTCTGGATTGCACTCCTGACATCAGCCATATGGAACAAATGATTTTAATGGTGCATTTTGTAACAACACCAGAACCTAGTGAAAATGTCCCTGCAGTGGTGACTGTCAGAGAGCATTTTTGAGAATTTATTGACATTGATGATACTACAGGAGCTGGTATGACAAATGTGCTTCTTAAAAAGCTGGAAGATACGGGAATTGCGATAGCTGACATAAGAGGTCAGGTCTACGATGATGGTGCCAACATGAGAGGAAAGAACAGAGGAGTGCAGACACGGATCAGAGAGTTAAACCCTCAAGCTTTTTTTGTCCCATACAGTTCTCATTCATTGAACTTGATGGTCAGTGATGCAGCATCAGCTTCTAGTGAGGCTGCTGAATTTTTTAATGTAATTCAAAGCATCTGTGTGTTTTTCTCTGCATCAACTCATCGATGGCAAACTTTGAAGCAACATCTGGGAACATCCTCTCTGACACTGAAACCGCTGAGGGCCACAAAATGGGAAAGTTGAGTGGAGGCGATAAAGCCTATCAAACACCAAATTGGGAAGATAGATGATGCCATAGTTGCCATTATGAAGGATAATGCTATGACAGGAACTGTTTGTGGGAGAACAGTGGTAGAGGGAAATGAAATCACCAGAAACATATATAACTTCAAAATTCTGTGTGGCTTAGTGTTGTGGCATGACATGCTGTTTGAAATAAATGTTGTAAGCAAGAGACTCCATGGTGTTGACCTTGATATACCTGGAGCAATGGAACAACTGTACAAAGCAAAGTCATACCTACAGTCTTACTAGTCAGATGAGGGATTTCCAAACGTTCTGAAGAGTGCACAGAGGTTGGCAGAGGAACTTCACACTGAAGCTATTTTCCCACCCATTCAAGAATACAAGAGTCACCAAAGAAGAAGACATTTTGATTACGAGGCATGGGATAATTCCATAAGAGACCCCAAACAACAATTCAAAGTTGAATTCTTTAACCAGGTGCTAGATAGTGCAATACAGTCAGTTGAAGAACGTTTCGTGCAGCTCAAGGAACACAGCAGTATATTTGGGATGTTGTATAATATTCCAAAACTCCTCACTATACCTGAAAAAGACCTACACCAGCAATGCACGGACTAGAGACAGTGTTGACACATGATGACATGCACAATATTGATGCGAGTGGTTTAGGGGATGAACTGAAAACCTTTCAAGATACATGTAGGCGAGATCAACTCCAAAGGTTGTTCTGGAATATATGTGCACAAATAAGATGACCGCCCTCTTTCCAAATGCTTTTGTTGCTCTGCACATACTTCTAACACTTCCTGTAACAGTTGCCAGTGGAGAAAACTTCAGCTTGGAGAAGCTGCTAATAAAAACACATCTACGCTCCACAATGACACAGGAGAGGTTGGTCGGCCTTGCAACCATCTCAATAGAGCATGACCTTCAGGAAGCAGTTCAAATCTTTGCAACCAAGAAGGCACAGAAAGCACCACTTCGATTATTCAAACAGATAAAAATGCCAGTGTTTACTATGCAGACAAGAAAAGTTACATTTGCTGTTCAGGCTTTTAAAAGTTAAGTGTTACTTAACATTTTTGAACAAGGTATTTTAAATTGCTAGTTCTCCTTTATTGGGGTAGGTAGCAGAGCAGTACCAGGAGAGGAGTAGAACAGGAAGAAGTCAGAATTGGGACCTTTCAAAGTTTTGGCCCACACGAGGGGGCATGGGGGCATCATTTGAGCTCCCCGCCTCAGGTGCCAAAATGTTGTGGGCTGGCCCTGTCCAGACGTCCTGATATTATCCCGTCCTGATCGATATTACAGGTTTTTTCTTATATAGGCAGCTATCCCCCCAACCTGGGAGGAAAAAAAGTATTCTAATTTTTCACACTTGCTATTTGGTCACCATTCGCCACACAGGGACTTTTAGATGCTGCTGGTTATGAAATCTAGTTTGATGTGAGACTATTGTTGCAAAGATGTCAAAAGTAGCATAATTCATTCTTCCCATAAAGATGAGACATAAATGTTGCATTTAAAAAGGACACTCACACAAAAATTATCAGTGACCTATTTGACAACCTGACAATTTATTAGTTTTCAAAACCTTTAGTAATATATGCATAGATTAAATCAGAGAAAAATATTTTTGAAATCCAGGATAAATGTTACAATACTGAAAGTACTGCCAAAAAAACAAAATGCAGCTTTCTTGCCAACATCCAGTCAAAATTATGTTCAGAATCTGCACAGTCTGCATTTCCAGATACAAATGCTATAGATTCACTCTATTTACACTATTTAACGTTTTTATCAATGACCTGGAAGAAAACATAAAATCACCACTGATAAAGTTTTCAGACAGCATAAAGGTTCGGGAAGTGATAAATAATGAAGAGGACAGGTCTGGATAACTTGGTAAACTGGGCGCAAGCAAATAATTTGCATTTTAATACGGCTAAATGTAAAAAATACACATCTAGGAACAAAGAACGTAGGCCATACTACCATGATGGTGGGTCTTTATTCTGGGAAGCAGTAACTCTGAAAAAATTGGGGAGTCGTGGTGGATAAGCAGCTGAACATGAGCTCCCAGTGCAACGTTGTGGCCAGAGGGCTTAATGTGATTGTTGGATGCATAAGCAGAGGAATCTCAAGTAGGAGGAAAGAGGTTATTTTACCTCTGTATTTGGCACTGTGGTGACTGCTGTTGAAATACAGTGTGCAGTTCTTGTGCCCACAATTCAAGAAGGAGGTTGATAAATTGGAGGGATTCAGAGAAGAGCCATAAGAATGGTTAAAGGATTAGTTGGTGATAGATAGATTCTAGGAGCTCCATCTATTTAATTTAACAAAGAGAAAGTTAAGCAGTGACTGGATACAAATATTTGATAAAGACCTCTTCAGTCCAACAGAACTGTATAACAAACTCCAATGGCTGGAAGTTGAACTAAGACAAATTCAGACTAGAAATAAGACATAAATATTTAAAATGAGGGTAATTAACGATTGGAAAAACTTACCAAGGGTCATGATGGATTGTTTATCACTGGCAATTTTAAAATCAAGATTGGATTTTTTTTGTTAAGATATGCTCTAGTTAAAAAGGAATTATTTTGGGGAAGTTCTGTGGCCTGTGTTACACATGCGGTCAGACTAGGGACCACAATGTCCCTTGGAAATCTATTAGTCTTGTGATGCAGGAAAGTGCATATTTGCTGCTGTGCCCTAGAGGGAACAGGCAGTTGCACTGATACCTACCCATCTCTCAATGTTTCCTTTTGGGGAAGGGCAGTTTTAATCTTCAATGCAGGCTCCATAGGGACCTGCCAGTGGAGGAGGAATCAAAGTATCTCCCAGCCTGCTCGTGGCTTCCCACTTCTGGGGCTATGCTGTCTGCTTTCAGGCCTTATCCCCCAGTAAGAGCGTAATAGAGAGTGCTTCTGCTGCCATGACCATTTGGTGAATTTTGCCAGAAATTTTAGTTTACTGTCCTGTGATTGGAATAAAAATAAAACTATTTCAAAAGAAATCAGTCAGATTTTCACTTATAACTAAACCCAATAAAAAAATGTAGATTTTACAGTTCCTCCAGCTTGAAACTGGTATGATTTATCCATCTAGGTATTGAATCTATCACACTGTGTTATAACATAAAACAAAACTGGATTTAAATGCAGTGCTGTTTGAGTCAGCATGTATAAAAGAAAGTTGGCATGCAAAAAGTTAGCCATCAAAATTATATTGTAGCATGTGAAAGATGCTTCTCAAGTACCTACTCACCACTGGAATTACTGTTTTATTGCAAACTGTATTTTACCAACTGCAGTAATGTTTTCTGGCTCATCCAACCACGCCATATCAGATAAGTGTTTGATATTTAAAAAAAAAAGACCTGTCATTGCACAGACTGTTCAGTAATAAACCGTACGGCTTTGCTGCTATATGATAACTTTAAAAGGAAAAATTAATAAAACTGTGATTAAAGGTGTTCTTTTTTATTTCTCTTACAGGTTGCACGACTTATGGAAATGGGATTTTCCAGGGTAGATGCTTTGGAAGCTCTGAGAGCTTCAAATAATGACCTTAATGTAGCTACTAACTTCCTACTGCAGCACTGATGATCGCTTCTGATGAAAAAACTTTAGTTGATATGTTTATCTACCAGCAGAAAGAGGATCAAAGCCACCTGCTGGATAGACTCATAAAGAGCAAAAGCCAAGAAGAAATGTCTACTATACGCAATATTTCAAAGTAGTGTTAACGGATGACACTGACTGTTCCTAAACCCCCAAATAAAGTGGTGGTTACTGTTCTGGTTATTCTTTAAAAGTAACTTGTATCTCTATATGTTACATGATATCATCAAAATTTATTTTAAAAAATTTGGTGTCTTTCTCTTTTAAATCAGTATTAGAGATAGTATCATTATTAATAACTAGGAAATACAGAAGCAACTCAAACTGCTGCAAACAGCTAAATTTACCTATCAGGAAAAATTACAATTACAAATTTTTCAATTTTTTTGCTCTAAAACTGTAACTCTTATTTAATATTTTACAGTATTTTGATTTTTGATCACAGTAATGAGAAAATGTTCAGATGTGGTGGGTAATGTTATTTCCATAAAGAATTATGGGACTAACATGTCATTCATCGAGAAGTTTTATTAATGTTTGTAATATTTTCTCTCTTTCTCTCAAAATCCTTTTTAAATAAAAGTTGTCATTCAATACCATAATTCATGTAGGATACCAGAACTGTTATGTGCGTATTGCAGGTTACATTAAGTGACCGGTATAAATTTAAACTATACAAATTGTGTAGATGACTATACAGATCAGACAGCATGAAAATACTTGAATGGAAGTGGTAAAAGGGAATTGGCTGATTACAATAAAATCAGGCCTGACATCATTCATTTGATTTGGGCAGATTTCCATGGTAACATGATGGATGTGTTTAGTTTAGTGATGCTGTGTGTTTGTTTGGTTTTTTGAGCAGCCTATACATTTCTTTAAAAAAAAAAAATACAAACCAGGCAGAGAAAAAGACCATTCTTCTGGTTCTGTCTGGTCTTAGTTTTCCACTGTTATAGATGCAGACCACCCTCGGTGTACTGTTGGAGGCTGCACTTACTGTCAGTCACTGACTGGAAGCCTAGCCTTTGGAAGGATTGACTCAAGCCAACAGGAGTCTAATGGCAGGGGCGCAAGAAATGGGTTTTAGAGTTTAAAATGATAAATATACATATGTCACCTCTTTTTCAGAAGTGCTGTGCCTCCCCAGCTTGGGAGTCACTGGGTACTCAGCACCTCTGCAAATCAAGCCAGTTATTATGGAGGTGCCAGTTCTAGCTCCATAATTAAAGTTAAGTTGAGTTTTGCACTTAAATGTATAATATATACATGTGTAACATGTATTTTATATATGTGCATACTATATGTATTATACATATATGATTGAGAACAGCACTGAAGATGTCGTGGAGAATGAAGTGGGAGGAGTAAGAAGTTGGAAGGGAAGAAGAGAACAGAGGGGGCAGAGAGAGAGGAGGGAGAATTATATTTTAGAAATCAAAATGAGGGGATAATTCGGGTTTCTGAAAATGGCAGCTTTACAGTATTCTGCAAAATGAACAGAAAATAACATCAGATTTTGTTCACATTTAGGTACATAATGTACTTACAATACAGATTATTGTGCTCATGTCTTAATTTCCATTGGACTGATTAAGAGATTTGAAATGAGAGACCCTTATTTTATCTTGTGAATGTTGTAACGTGAGGTATTTGCATGCAGCTACAGTCTTTTTGTATACTCTTCCTGCGTTTTTAAGTGAAAGATTATTTTGTTCACATAAAGATGACTGGCATTTTTCCTGCATGGGTTAAGGAGATGTCTGGAGTCTGCTAAGTCTGAAAACTGCCTGGATCATAAAGAGAAGCCCCGGAACCTTAAAAAGAATCTGTTCAAAAACAGTATGCTGATTTGCAGCTCACTTAAAACTTTTGGAGTATACGTCTAAGAGGTCAGACTTTTTTATTTTAAAACACGTCTAAAGTATCCCCATCATTATCAGAATAATTGTAAAATAGGTGGCCATAAAAAACGGTGATAAATAATTGCAGATAGAATCAGTTACCCATGGACAGAATTATTTATTTATATCTTACCCAGTGTAAAAGTAAAAAATTAAATATAACAGATACCCTTCCGGATACTGTCCTACTATAGAAACAAGGGCCAATAGAGCTGCATCCAGATTCTATACAGATTTTACACTCAGAATTTGCAAGTATGTAATTAGAGTGCAGTTTAGGACATTACTAGAGTATTTGCAGATTAATATTCTGTATGTCTAAATATTTTATTTTTGTTTTATATTGCAGTAGTATCCTGGTGTCCCAATTCAGACCTAGGTCAATTGTGGTAGGCACTCTATGAATGTACAAACATATTGGGTGAAATCCTAGCCTTGCTGAAGTCAACGGCAAAACTCCCATTTGACTTCAAAGGGGCCAGGATTTCACCCAGGGCCCCTGTCTTACAATGCTTGCAGTCTTCTATAGTCTTCATACAAAAACTTTTTTTTCTTTTTGATCCCAGACTCTACTGAAGAAATTTTCAAGGTGATTCATTCAGCAAAGTGGGACTTGTAGAAATTAGAGCTGGAAAAGGTCTGTTGGGTCACCTGCTGTAGACCATCTCCATTTATGTGCAAGATAGTTCCTTAGAGCATATTTACTAGTGCTTTGTCCAGTCTAATTTTAAATGTCTGAGATGATATGGTTTCCATGTTGAGTGCACTCCAGACATTTTTTGAAGAGGCAAAAGAAAGAGTCTGCCCTTTCCCTTTAGCAGAAAACAAATCGATTTTCTGTAGGAAAAGGCTGCAAGGACGAAATCCAGGCCCTGTTGAAGTCAGTGGCAAAATTGTCATTGACTTTATTAAAACCATAGTCTCACCTGGAGGGTATGTCTACACTGCAGCTGGGAGCCTCCCAGTATAGCTAGGCAGACTTGCACTAGATTCACTTGAGCAAGCTCGCTAAAAATACCAGGGTGGACATGGCTCTAGCCACCCGAGCTCAGACCTAGTGTGTCGGGTGGGCAAGGAGCCTGAGTGCCGCCCAAGCCTGCTGTCCATGCTGCTGCTGTTAGTGCACCAACTCGAGTCCTGCTAGCACAAGTCCACCTGGGCTGGAAGGCTTTCTCCCAGCTGCAGTATAGACAAACAGCCTCAGAGTCTCAAGTAGTGGTCGCTATTACAGATTTCACTAAGGCTAAGAACATTCTTTAATGATGAAGCTTCTGTTGATCAGAATAATTTATCAGAGTGAGATCTTTACCTGTTGTATGGTATTTGGGAAATACACATAGCTTTCCATGGGATGACTGCAGAACTCTACAGTGGGAACGGCAGGTTCCCAGGGTCTTTCCTTTGTTTTAAGGTGCAATATGATGGAGCTCTCTCCAGAAAACATTGTACTTGTCAGAAATGTCCTCCTCTCACAGTATAGGGGACAGAGATTACTACCTCTCAAATGATTACATTTACAGTAACATTTAGCTTCTTATATACATAGCTGTGGTATGTAGTGCCTATTGATGCCTTAAGAAACTAATTATTTAAGCAAAAGATTATGTGCAGATATTTTTGTACAAAACCAAGCAAAATACATTCTAGGAGTCCGAGACACTAGGCAAAATACTCAGCCATCTTACATATGTGGTTATGATGCTGTATATAACTCTGGAACGTTTTATTGTGGCTATAATATGGGTTTGTTAAAAGAAAATTAAAAAGATGCATTCCAGGAATCCTCTCTCTTTTACTGTATGTGTGCATTTATTGTACTTGTGTTTAACTATATATCAGAGGTGCCCAAACTTTACAGCACTAGGAACCATGCTTGACACTTTGCAATCTAGTTTGTCTATGAACATGCACAATATTTTTTTGTATTTGTACCGACCTTGATAAATGAATAGAAATCAATTGTCAATTCACTAGAGAGAAAAACCTGGCATTGATTAGCTTGATTTTACCATATAATTTCAGGGAGAGATGGCCACTGTGTAAGGGGACACTAAAACTCAGTGGGGGTGTTTTGGTTGGCTAGCTCCCAGTACCAAAGGAAAGGGGAAGGGATCAATGGGAAATCAGGACCCTGAGACTGACAGTCCCCAGGAACAATGGGGAGAGGCCGATGCTCCAGGTCAGCCTGATTGACAGGGCAGACAGGCTAATGAGGGAGTCAGGAGGCCAGGGGGGGTCCTGTCCTCTGTGTGAGCTGGAATTGCCTGGGTGAGACAGAGTGGGGCCGAGCTAACAAGAGAGCAGGGGTCCAAGCTGAGCTGGGGAGCAGAGCTGTGCCAGCCAGAGGGGCCAGAAAAGCAGCCCAGGAAGCAGGTCAGTGCTGGAAGCAGTGTCACAGAGCAGTCCTGTGCTGGGAGCAGAGCTGTAGCAACCAGAGCCAGAGGGGCCAGAGAAGCAGCCCAGGTTGCTGGAGGCAGAGCAGCAGCAGCAGCTGTGCTGAGGCAGAGTGGAGGTGGGGCTGGAGCAGTCCAGAGCTGGGTACGGTGAGCAGCTGGGGACAGCGAGGGGGACCGTGGGCAGCAGGCCAACGCAGGGAGACACCCCCAGCCAAGACACCTTGCAGGCCAGACTTGGAGGGGGATCGAAACACCGACGGAGCGGGGGCGACTCTGGGAAGAAGGGCTCTGCCTCCTAGTGCCTGAGGGTGTGTGGGCACCACCAGAGCAAGTGTCTGACCCACAGCATCCTGGCAGCACAGCGAGGGCCTGAGAAAGGGCCTGGGACTTGTAAGGAACAGACTGAACTTCCCTTACATTGCAGAGACGCTGGTTGTGATGTTCACTTGCCACAGAGTGGGTTCTGTGTTTTCCTTTAACCTTTCCCATTTTTTCCTTTTTTTTTTTTAATTGATTGCTGTGTAATAAATTGTATTTGCTTTGAACTGTATGTAACGATCAGTGGATCAGGGGAGCATCCAGTGTGGAGAGAGCACCCCAGAATGGGGACACCCTCTTCCCTGTCCTAAGTGACCAAAATGAGGCTGGGGGTCAAGCCCCCCAGGAATCCTGGGCCCAGCCTTGTTGGGGTTACGAGGACTCCACCACACAGCAGAGTGGAAGGGGAGCCCTTGAGGTCAGGCAGGCCTTTGGGTAAAGGAAGTGGGAGCCAAGGACTCAGATCCTTTCGCTAGCCCACTTCACTGGGGTAGTGTATAAACCATGAAAGTTCCCCACAATAGCGGGACCATTCCCCCGCTTACACTTGGACTAATATTTTTTTAGAGCTGATCAAGAATTTTTCAACAAAATATTTTTCCATTAAAGTTAGATTTGTCAAAACCAAAACTTTTTGCAGGGAAGAGTCAATTTAACACATTTCTCATTTAAAAATTTGTTTGTAGAGGAAAGTTTCAAAAGTGTCAAAATGCCCTGTTTCAAAATTTTCCAAATGAGAAGTTCAATTTTTTGTTCAAGGTCACATTTTGATTTGAAATTTAAGTGATTTGTATTAAAAAATTTAAAAAATATGAAAAGGTCAAAATTGAAACATTACATTTCAAATTGGTAGAAATGAAACATTTTGTTGGCCCCAAATTTATTTGTTCTAGTTTCTGAGCATTTTCAAGATGTTGACTTTTTCTCATTCCAATTGGGACAAAAAGCTTTTAAATCTCAAAATTTTTCCACAATGAGAAAACAATTTCCCCTCAAACTCTTTATTTTATACATCCTCAATTATCTGGTAGTAGTATATTAGTGTTTATTGTATACATTAGCACTTCAAGTTTACTTTTTGTAAGGATTAAATTTTAAAATGTATTTTAGCTTTAGAAAATGGATTTCTACTGTTGGTCTAAAGCAGGGGTCTCAAACTGAATTTACCTTAGGGTCACTGCCAGTCCTCAAATCCTCCCAGTGGGCCAATAATGTCACTTATACCAGCCAGAACCCGCCCCCCAAAACTCTGCCCCTCCCAAAACTCCGCCCGCCACCTGCCTAAGGCTCTGGGAGGGAGTTTGGGTGGGGGAGGGGGTCTGGGGTAGGGGATTGGGGTGCAGGCTCTGGGAGGGAGTTTGGGTGGGGGAGGGGGTCTGGGATGCAGACTCTGGGAGGAAGTTTGGCTCTGGGACGGGGGACGGGGTGCTGCGCTTACCTGAGGCTCCAAGTCAGGGCAGGCCAGGGGCCCTCTGCGTGCTGCTGCCCCCAGGCACCCTCCCTGTAGCTTCCCATTGGCCGCAGGGGCACTTGAGGCGGGAGCAGCGCGTGGAGGCACAGTCCCATCCCACCCCGGGGCCGCAGGGAGGGGTCAGCAGCCACTGGAGCAAGCAGGCAGATGCCACTCAACTCCCCTGTGCTGCCGGGGCCCCTGGGGGGGCGCCTGGGGGTGGCATAGGGTGAACAGATGTCCCGATTTTATAGGGGACAGTCCTGATTTTTGGGTCTTTTTCTTATGTAGGCTCCTATTACCCCCCACCCCCGTCCCGATTTTTCACATTTGCTGTCTGCTCACCCTAGGGCGGCAGGTGGGGCCAAGGGAGAGATCCGTCCCCAAAGCTGCTGGAGTCCCACGGGCCACACTGGGGAGGTTCATGGCCCGCGGTCTGGGAGTTTGAGACCCCTGGTCTAAAGAGTTGCAGCCAAATAATTCTCATTTTGAAAACTGCTTTGATTATGGTTGCAAAATCAAACAGCTAAAGACTCTCAAAGTACAGCCCCTTATTCAAAGATGAGCTGTTAAATTACAGAAGTTTAAAGGTTTCAGAGTAACAGCCGTGTTAGTCTGTATTCACAGCTAAATCTTGTTTGTCTGATCTAATGAAAATTGGTGAAACACTGTGGCTAGTTCAGTGTTCAAGAGGAGCCCTCTCTTGGTTGACAGAGGAATGATTCAGTTTCACTCCATTCCTTTGTATATGGGATGGTAAAAAGACAGTGAGCACTGAAATCACAACTTACACTGTTCCACAATAAAACAAAATAGCAAAAAGAAAGTAAAAAACAAATCTTAGGTTTTCTACAGTGTTGTTACCCCTACCAGCGTGGGTACTTTTATGGCACTCTCTCCCAGACTGAAGGGAGAGAGGCCTGTTACATAGATGACCCAAGGCCACTCCCCCATGCCCAGCAAGCCAGTGTTCTTCCTGCAGAAGTGTGGGAGACTTCTCAGTTCATATGCCATCAGAGGGAACTACAGTACTACCTTTGTTTTCCATCAAAGTTAGATTTGATTTACCTTTGGGATCAAATTTCCTACAGAAAGGACACAGAAGACCTACTCTTTTGTCCCTTGCTGTTTTTGAGGATTTGTTTGGAGTGTAGGGGTGATAAGCTGCCACCTTTGCCACTTGCATATGCACCTCAGAAAAACTGGAAATATTTCCTTCAGTCGCCCCCACTCACCTGCCCAGAATAGTAGTATAGGGGCTTATTACTTGGGGACAAGGAACATACAGTGTGTGTAAATTTGTTTTTGGATGGCAGCATTTTATTGTCATCTCACAAGAAATGTGGTCTCTAAATCAGCAGTTCTCCAACTGTGGGTCAGGACCCCAAAGAGGGTCAGGACCCTGTCTCCAGAGGTCTCCAGGGCTGGCTTTAGACTGGCTGGGATCCAGGACCAAAGCCGAAGCCTGAGCCCCACCACCTGGGGCTCCAGCTTAGGCTTCAGGTTATAGGCACCCTTTGGCTTTGGCCCCCACCCTGGGCAGCGGGGCTTGGGTGGGCTCAGGCTTTGGTCCCCCCTTGTGGTGTCGTGTAGTAATTTTTGTTGTCAGAAGGGAGTCCTGTTGCAATGAAATTTGAGAACCCCTGCTCTAAATTAAACATTTTTAATTCAAAACATCTGAAATGGTGGGATAAATGTGTGTTGTACAGAAGTTATTTTTCCAGAGGATAATGTTATCTCATCCCCAGACCTCCCTGTTCAAGCTGTGCTCTCAGCTATTAGCTTAATAGCATGAACCATCACCTCCAAGACTCAAACTGGGAAGGGGGCAGGGTTGAAAGGTGGTCGTACTTCTCTAAGTTCCACCCATGCAAGCTGCCAGAGTGAGGAATGGTTCAGATGTTGTACAGATGTTCAGATATGATTGGGCATGCTGTCAGTGCTCCACTGGGTTCCAGGGCGGGCTTGGCTCCCCCTTGGTGAGTCTTGCTAAGTCACTTGGGCTTTGACTGCAGGGAAGTTGGTATTATCTCCAAAATGTCACTCACTCATGGTGCCAATAAGATATTCTGGTGCAGATCTATGATCCTCTCCTTCCTTACTTCCTTTTATGAGCAATAAAATCATTCAAATGCCCAGAGACAATGATTTAAATGTCAGCATTATTAACTCACACCTCCCGGTGCAGTTCTCATCACTGAACTATTTTTTCAGACTCGGGAAGATATTGTTTCATTAGTTACACTTGGTTCACATTTTCAAGGTTTTCATTGCAATCATAACAGCTAGAGATTTACTATTAAAACTGTTATATATTATTATTATTACACTGCTGAGATTCTGAAGCACAAAATTGCAGCATGGGAGAGGAGTCAATATGCTACCCCACTGCATAACGGCCTAGTTGAACCCTACCTGTTGCCATTAACTAGTCACCTTTGCTTCCTCACCTAAACAGGATAACTCTCAGGTGTATTGTATAAAAATCAACTGCCTGTCTGTCAGTCACTAGTGAAACATCCCAGCTCTAAATTAATTTGATCAGATGACAAAAAAGATACTCTCTTTCTTCAGCCTTCTGCCTAAATAGCTATAACACCCTCTTGGAGGCCCTGTGGTACTACAAAGTACTTCTTGCCATTGTAATTTCTCCTTAGGTAGCCCTCAGTTTTATATTTCCCTCCATGACCACAAAGATTTTGGAGGGTCCCAACTTCTTTTTCCTCTTTTAAAAAACTCCTTTTGCTTCATCTGCTAGTCTACCATGCATGAGTTCGTTAAGTCATCTTTCATTTTAACTGTATCAAAGCAGTACAAATCATGTAACGCTGAAATGCCTCTTCGAGCATGAATTCCTCCAATGCGTTTGACTCCTCCTCATTTTCAATTTCATCCTATGAATACTGAGAGTCTGGTCAAAAACAGCACAAATGCTACATCTCCCTGCCTTAAAGTCTGTTCTGGATTGGTGTCTAAAAAGGCCAGTGAGAAAGCCAAACTGGATCTGCCTCCAAGCAACTTACTAGTTGACAGCTTCTTACCGGCTTTGCTGTCATGGTTGCATCAAGTGCAGGAAAAAGATCAGGAAACAGTTAGATTTATGTTGTGTTTGAAGTTGTTGGTGCATAAGAGTCATGCACGTGGACTCTCTCTGCGCAAATTTGCTAAAGGAAATATCAATTTGCACAATGTGTGCATATAAAATATATACAATTATATACGTCTATACACACACCCAAAAGTCTATGCTCTAACCTAATTTGAAAAACTACAATTTTTTCCTTCTTTCTGTTAAAACACAATTTAGTATTACAACAGGCTAGATCCTAACAAGTTAGTTTAGAAATGTCCAACTGCAACTGCAATATGACTTTATAACTTACAATTGTAAATTAATCTTAATATGAAAGTCATCAAATATCATTAATAATTGTTAATACTTTTTGAATACAGACTAGTAAATTTTAAAATTAAAGGGATACTGTCAACTTTAAAAATCACATTTTGTAGGGAGATTTTCAATAGGGGAATATTTATAACCTCAAAAAAGGGAAAGTGGTTGTAAAATCACAAATTTAGCAGGTGGAAGGTCTAATATCTGAATCTACTTTTTCTCTCTCTTTTTTTTAATTTCATTGACTAGATTTCATGTTGATGGCATGCCTTTTAAAACTCTTTCTTTTTTTGGTCATATTCTTGTCTGGATAAGAATTAAAGTTGATATAATTGGGATATTTTCTGGATGTGAGACCTGGGTTCTTTACAAGTAAATTTTGCAGTCTGTTCCATGAAAATCATGTTTAAGATATTTTGAATTCATACTGAGTAGCAATCATGGTTTTGGTAAGAACCTATTTTTCTGTCAGATTGCTATGATTAACTGTAAATTAGCAATTTTAAAAATGTTAAAAGAAAATGTACTCTGCATTCTCCAGTTAAAGAATTCTACTGTACTGTGCTGTGACTTAAAAGATTCACGCATGACCACTAGGTGGCAATACTGTTTTAGGGCTTAGTTCTGGAGGCATTGAAACATACAAATAATAGTTGTACTTCTATTTCAGGTTCACTACCTAGAAAAAACAAAGGTTTTAAAGGTAAACTGATATCTATATTAGGTTTTAATTAGCTCTTCCAGCATTCCACTCCCCATTCACCTTTACACATTGCTTCAGACCTTTGCAAAGCATACAAGCTTACAAGAAATGGAAGATTGGACAAATGACCAGGGAAGAGTATAAAAATATTGCTCGGGCATGCAGGAGTGAAATCAGGAAGGCCAAATCACACCTGGAGTTGCAGCTAGCAAGAGATGTCAAGAGTAACAAGAAGGGTTTCTTCAAGTATGTTAGCAACAAGAAGAAAGTCAAGGAAAGTGTGGGCCCCTTTCTGAATGCGGGAGGCAACCTAGTGACAGAGGATGTGTAAAAAGCTAATGTACTCAATGCTTTTTTTGCCTCTGTCTTCACGAACAAGGTCAGCTCCCAGACTGCTGCACTGGGCAGCACAGCATGGGGAGGAGGTGACCAGCCCTCAGTGGAGAAAGAAGTGGTTCGGGACTATGTAGAGAAGCTGGACGTGCACAAGTCCATGGGGCCGGATGCGCTGCATCCGAGAGTGCTAAAGGAGTTAGTGGATGTGATTGCAGAGCCATTGGCAATTATCTTTGAAAACTCATGGCAATCAGGGGAGGTCCCGGACGACTGGAAAAAGGCTAATATAGTGCCCATCTTTAAAAAAGGGAAGAAGGAGGATCCTGGGAACTATAGACCAGTCAGCCTCACCTCAGTCCCTGGAAAAATCATGGAGTAGGTCCTCAAGGAATCAATTCTGAAGCACTCAGAGGAGAGGAAAGTGATCAGGAACAGTCAGCATGGATTCACCAAGGGCAAGTCATGCCTGACTAATCTAATTGCCTTCTATGACGAGATACCTGGCTCTGTGGATGAGGGGAAAGCAGTGGACGTGTTGTTCCTTGACTTTAGCAAAGCTTTTGACACGGTCTCCCACAGTATTCTTGCCAGTAAGTTAAAGAAGTATGGGCTGGATGAATGGACGATAAAGTGGATAGAAAGTTGGCTAGATTGTCGGGCTCAACGGGTAGTGATCAATGGCTCCATGTCTAGTTGGCAGCCGGTGTCAAGTGGAGTGCCCCAAGGGTCGGTCCTGGGGCCAGTTTTGTTCAATATCTTCATAAATGATCTGGAGGATGGTGTGGATTGCACCCTCAGCAAGTTTGCAGATGATACTAAACTGGGGGGAGAGGCAGATATGCTGGAGGGTAGGGATAGGCTACAGAGGGCCCTAGACAAATTGGAGGATTGGGCCAAAAGAAATCTGATGAGGTTCAACAAGGACAAGTGCAGAGTCCTGCACTTAGGACAGAAGACTCCCATGCACCGCTACAGACTAGGGACCGAATGGCTTGGCAGCAGTTCTGCGGAAAAGGACCTAGGGGTTACAGTGGATGAGAAGCTGGTTATGAGTCAACAGTGTGCACTTGTTGCCAAGAAGGCCAATGGCATTTTGGGCTGTATAAGTAGGGGCATTGCCAGCAGATCGAGGGACGTGATCGTTCCCATCTATTGGACATAGGTGAGGCCTCATCTGGAGTACTGTATCCAGTTTTGGGCCCCACACTACAAGAAGGATGTGGAAAAATTGGAAAACATCCAGCTGAGGGCAACAAAAAAGATTAGGGGACTGGAACACATGACTTATTGGGAGAGGCTGAGGGAACTGGGATTGTTTAGTCTGCGGAAGAGAAGAATGAGGGGGGATTTGCTGCAACTTGAGACCATTACTCCTCGTTCTGTCATCTGCTACCATTGAGAACAGTCTAGAGCCATCCTCTTTGGAACCCCCTTTCAGGTAGTTGAAAGCAGCTATCAAATCCCTCCTCATTCTTCTCTTCTGCAGGCTAAACAATCCCAGCTCCCTCAGCCTCTCCTCATAAGTCATGTGTTCTAGACCCCTAATCATTTTTGTTGCCCTTCGCTGGACTCTCTCCAATTTATCCACATCCTTCTTGTAGTGTGGGGCCCAAAACTGGACACCATACTCCAGATGAGGCCTCACCAATGTCGAATAGAGGGGAACGATCACGTCCCTCGATCTGCTCGCTATGCCCCTACTTATACATCCCAAAATGCCATTGGCCTTCTTGGCAACAAGGGCACACTGCTGACTCATATCCAGCTTCTCGTCCACTGTCACCCCTAGGTCCTTTTCTGCAGAACTGCTGCCTAGCCATTCGGTCCCTAGTCTGTAGCGGTGCATTGGATTCTTCCATCCTAAGTGCAGGACCCTGCACTTATCCTTATTGAACCTCATCAGATTTCTTTTGGCCCAATCCTCCAATTTGTCTAGGTCCTTCTGTATCCTATCCCTCCCCTCCAGCGTATCTACCACTCCTCCCAGTTTAGTATCATCCGCAAATTTGCTGAGAGTGCAATCCACACCATCCTCCAGATCATTTATGAAGATATTGAACAAAACCGGCCCCAGGACCGACCCTTGGGGCACTCCACTTGATACCGGCTGCCAACTAGACATGGAGCCATTGATCACTACCCGTTGAGCCCGACAATCTAGCCAGCTTTCTACCCACCTTATAGTGCATTCATCCAGCCCATACTTCCTTAACTTGCTGACAAGAATACTGTGGGAGACCGTGTCAAAAGCTTTGCTAAAGTCAAGAAACAATACATCCACTGCTTTCCCTTCATCCACAGAACCAGTAATCTCATCATAAAAGGCAATTAGATTAGTCAGGCATGACCTTCCCTTGGTGAATCCATGCTGGCTGTTCCTGATCACTTTCCTCTCATGCAAGTGCTTCAGGATTGATTCTTTGAGGACCTGCTCCATGATTTTTCCAGGGACTGAGGTGAGGCTGACTGGCCTGTAGTTCCCTGGATCCTCCTTCTTCCCTTTTTTAAAGATGGGCACTACATTAGCCTTTTTCCAGTCATCCGGGACTTCCCCCGTTCGCCACGAGTTTTCAAAGATAATGGCCAATGGCTCTGCAATCACAGCCGCCAATTCCTTCAGCACTCTCGGATGCAACTCGTCCAGCCCCATGGACTTGTGCACGTCCAGCTTTTCTAAATAGTCCCTAACCACCTATATCTCCACAGAGGGCTGGCCATCTCTTCCCCATTTTGTGATGCCCAGCGCAGCAGTCTGGGAGCTGACCTTGTTAGTGAAAACAGAGGCAAAAAAAGCATTGAGTACATTAGCTTTTTCCACATCCTCTGTCACTAGGTTGCCTCCCTCATTCAGAAAGGGGCCCACACTTTCCTTGGCTTTCTTCTTGTTGCCAACATACCTGAAGAAACCCTTCTTGTTACTCTTGACATCTCTTGCTAGCTGCAGCTCCAGGTGCGATTTGGCCCTCCTGATATCATTCCTACATGCCCGAGCAATATTTTTATACTCTTCCCTGGTCATATGTCCAACCTTCCACTTCTTGTAAGCTTCTTCTTTATGTTTAAGATCCGCTAGGATTTCACCATTAAGCCAAGCTGGTCGCCTGCCATATTTACTATTCTTTCAACTCATCGGGATGGTTTGTCCCTGTAACCTCAAAAGGGATTCCTTGAAATACAGCCAGCTCTCCTGGACTCCTTTCCCCTTCAAGTTAGTCCCCCAGGGGATCCTGGCCATCCGTTCCCTGAGGGAGTCGAAGTCTGCTTTCCTGAAGTCCAGGGTCCGTATCCTGCTGCTTACCTTTCTTCCCTGCGTCAGGATCCTGAACTCAACCAACTCGTGGTCACTGCCTCCCAGATTCCCATCCACTTTTGCTTCCCCCACTAATTCTACCCGGTTTGTGAGCAGCAGGTCAAGAAAAGCGCCCCCCCCAGTTGGCTCCTCTAGCACTTGCGCCAGGAAATTGTCCCCTACGCTTTCCAAAAACTTCCTGGATTGTCTATGCACCGCTGTATTGCGCTCCCAGCAGATATCAGGAAAATTAAAGTCACCCATGAGAATCAGGGCATGCGATCTAGTAGCTTCCGTGAGCTGCCGGAAGAAAGCCTCATCTACCTCATCCCCCTGGTCCGGTGGTCTATAGCAGACTCCCACCACTGCATCACTCTTGTTGCACACACTTCTAAACTTAATCCAGAGACACTCAGGTTTTTCTACAGTTTCGTACCGGAGCTCTGAGCAGTCATACTGCTCCCTTACATACAGTGCTACTCCCCCACCTTTTCTGCCCTGCCTGTCCTTCCTGAACAGTTTATAACCATCCATGACAGTACTCCAGTCATGTGAGTTATCCCACCAAGTCTCTTTTATTCCAATCACGTCATAGTTCTTTGACATCACCAGGACCTCCAGTTCTCCCTGCTTGTTACCAAGGCTTTGTGCATTTGTATATAAGCACTTGAGATAACCTGTTGATCGCCCCTCATTCCCAGTATGAAGCAGGAGCCCTCCCCTCACTTCCTTAGAAGTTTTTAAGGTCAGGCTTGACAAAGCCCTGTCTGGGATGATTTAGTTGGGGATTGGTCCTGCTTTGAGCAGGGGGTTGGACTAGATGACCTCCTGAGGTCCCTTCCAACCCTGATATTCTATAATTCTATGATTCTATGAAATAAGATAATAAAATGCTCCATTCATACTGATTTTGCAAAAGGATGCTTACAGAGAAGAAATTTCTCTCTAGCTCCATCAAACCACAGCATAGGGAATGTAAAAAATGATTGGTGGAGGGTTAGACTGGCAGCTTATAAAGTCACTTAGTGAGTAAGGTGGCTGGGCACAGGTATTTAGACTTTATAAGTATGGTATGTATCTTGTTTTAAAACAGCTCAATTTTTTTCCCTGCAAGTGTGGGGTTTTTATATATGTATGCTATACATATAACCCTGTGGTTTACAAATTCCGAACATTGTTCTTCAGATGTTATCTCTGTGCTGCTTTAGTATGAGTGCTTTTGTATGCGTCCCTGTGCAGGTATCCTGTATCTAATCTCAGAATCTCAATGGTAATTTAAGGTATGTTTGCACTGAAAAATGTCAGGCTCAGAGCAAAAGCAGAAGAGATTCAGTTACATATAGTGGCTGATAAGAATAAGGATTAAATCAATTCTTAGTAAATATACTTACCCTACAAACTGAATAGCAGGAAATAGATTTCCACAGAATAACTGTTGTGCTAATGTGTTAACTGATTACACATTTTATGAGTGAATTATGACATATGAGGCAGATGAATGAAATACAGAAAAAGTTTATTGTGCCTAAAATTTTGTATACTCTTTACTATGTTGTTTTAAATTAATTTGCAACAGGATCATTTTTAATTTAAAAAAAAACCAAAAACACGTGGGCTGAAGCAGACCAATTGAAATGCAAAGGTTTTGTACAGGTTTATGTTGAGGCTCTATTATAGACAAGAGATCCCTCTTACCCACCAAAACATGTTCCAAACAGCTATTTGGGGTGGCTGAATCTCTTCCTGGACTACCTGAAGTCCACAGCAGGATCTAGCACCACTCACTACAAGGAGTTTTTGTTCTCTTTCTGCATAAAGATCAGCTGCAAGGGAGCAAAACACACAACTTTCACAGCAAGGACCATGGGACTCATTCCTACAAGATATATGGAGGAGCAATTTATGTATACACACACACACAGGCACACAACATACCAATTCGTTCACAAAATCCATGCACTAATCAATATCTCTCTTCTAAGAAGTGGAAGGGAAAGAGAGAGAGAGATGGTGATTTCTCATTTATGCATTTCAGTAGCTGGGAGGAGCTTAGTTGCCATGCAGCTGGAGACCGGATAAGTACCTCATTAGATATTTTCTGCTTTCCTGGGTGAAAACTATAATTTCTGGACATGACTAGAATGCAAAAAGTTTACTATATAAGTGTCAAAATGTAAACCTCCCAGTCTTTTACTTAACTGACGCTGAACTGCTCTGTTCACATTAATAACTATTGTGTGATATAAGAAATTGATCCCTCCTCACTCAGGGAGGCATTTAACATATTTATTAGTTCATTATTATAGAGGCATTTACTGTGGCTCCTTAGTTAGGGTTGTGTCCTGAGATGGGCTTAATATGGGTCATAATTTTAAATGCCTGTTTTTCTTTACATGGAGGTAGCCCTTCAGTGTGAAATTTCACCTAGTGTTAGCGTTTATGCCCTTTTGATTTTGCAAGTATTGTTTTTCTGATTTCTTTTCATAAACTTTTAATAAGATCTGTTTGAATTTGGTCTGCTGTTGAAATTTGTCCATGTTAGGTTGATCCTTTCCCCCCACTTTTTTATCCACTGATATATTCTAAAAAACTTTGCCTCTCTGAACACAAATGGACATACAAAAGAACCTTGAGTAGATCTGGTACACTTAATAGTCTTTGAGTAGAAATTATTAGAAATTAAATGCCTTTTTTTGCTGTTATTCAACCATTGAAAACTTATGCACCATGAATACCCAGTGCATAACATCATAAAAGCTGCATTCTTCTGTCGAATTTTATTCTACAACAAGAAGTTTTATGTTCAGCTTCTGACAAAGGAGATTTTAGTTGTTAAAGAAGTGCAGCTGCTGATGGATAATGTCTTTTTTTCCATCAGCTCACACACTTTTCCTCCTAGGCAGGGGATGGGAGAAAGGACAAACCACAAGTAACAGATGTTAGCTACATTGATTATGTCATTTCTGAAGGTGTTCAGATACCACAATGATGAGAGCAATAAAAGAACTTGAGTCAGATAAAATAGAATAGAGAAGAGCAACAAAAATGATCAAAGGTTTAAAAAACCTGGCCTACGAGGAAAGGTTAAAAAAACCTGGTTTTGTTTAGTCTTGAGAAAAGAAGACTGAGTGGGAACCCAGTAATAGTCTTCAAATATGTAAATGCTCTTATAAAGAGAACAGTTAACGATTGTTGTCCATGTCTTCTGAGGGTAGGATAAGAAGTAATGGTCTTAATTGGCAGCAAGAGAGATTTAGGTTTAGGAACACTGTCTAAGTATAAGGGTAGTTAAGCTCTGAAATAAGCTTCCAAGGGAGGTTTTTAAGAATAGGCTGGATAAACACCTGCCAGGGGTGTTCTAGATTTACTTGGTCCTGCCTCAGCCCAGGAGGCTGGACTTGATGGCTTCTCAAGGTCCTTTCCAGCCCTACATTTCTATGATGCTATACTTCTGTGGCACAGCTTCAGAACCAACCTCCAGGGCACCAGGGTCCTTTGTCGAGTCCCTCACAAGGCATTTGTAGACACCATAGGAAGTTAATACCTCAAGTGATAACAGCTTTTCATCATGTCCTCTACCAAACTACCCTATTCCAAGATACAAAAAATCTACAACTATTAGTGCTGGAAGGGCGTAGTTTGGTAAACGGAAGTGTGCAGGATGCATGCAGAATTGCGAGACCTGGGTTAAGGTTGTGCTGCATGCTTTTTGGTGTATGGTCGTTGCGGTAATGGTAAGAAGTATTGTGTGTCTGTGGGTGGAGTAGAGGATATGTACAGTTGAATGGCGTAACATTTCTTGGGTTTGTGGGTTTGTGCCAGGTATGTTATGCATGTAGCCACCTTGACTGCTTCTCAGCAAAGTGTTTTTGTACTTTAGTTATTTATTAGTTATTTGTTGAGAGCAGACCAGGATGGCAGTGCTGCGTTACATTTTTACAAATGAAAAAGGAAGACACAGCATGAATCCCAAAGCTCGTACCATCTAAACAGAGCTGGCTCTTGAATGGAATGATTTATGGAACTGATCCAAAGCCAATCTTTCCATAGATTTCAGTGAGCTTTGAATCAAGACCTAGGATTAAATTGTGATTACTATGGGGTAATCTTTATATTTACAATATGACAGGACAATTCATTGTGTTATCACACCATTATGTTACTTATTGTGGCCAATGTAATACCTTGAACAGGTGACATGTAGTCTATGTAGTATTCCTATCCCTTTCCTTTTGTCTGTTTGAATCTGAGCTCTTTGGGGCAGAAATAAATAATAAATAGGTGTTCTGATGTTATTGACATAAACTGTGACTGTATAGATCATTGTTGCAACCACTGTTATATATTTGCAGCAAATATTGTACAAAGGTTGTCATGTGAGGTGTCTATGGAAAGGTTATGATTTGCTGGTTATGATTATGCTATCTGTATGTGTGTATCATTTTTGTAGTTGAAGTTATTAATATTGGCTATGTACTTGTATCTCAATGTGTTTTGTGTTTTAAGTAGCCTCGGTGAAGCATTTGGTCAGCTTCTTCAGAAAGGAATATTCTCAGTAAGTGCCCAATCAAGAAATGCTTAACTGACAGTGAACTTTGAGAGATACTAATCCACATCTGAGCTTTCCTGGGAACGTTCAAACTAACATGTAAACAATGGCGTCGGCGTGTAAAGAACTGAGTCATGCATGGACATGTGACTTGCCCATGTGACTCAAAACTCCATCTTGTAGCTGTGATTCTGCAGAGGAAAAAAAGGGGTTTCTGCCCACAAGAGAGAGAATATAAAAGGCCAGGGAAACCCCTCAATTTTGTCTCCACCTGTCTCAAAAGATAGCCTCTCCACCCCAAAGAGATGCCTGAAAGAAACTGGAACAAAGGACAGTAACTACAGGGGTGTGAGTGATTTCTGGACCCAGACTAGGAAAGAGTCTAGTCTGTGTGAGAAGCTTATTGGAACATCTCTGAGGGTGAGATTTACCTGCATTTAGTTTCCAACTGTATTAGGCTTAGACTTGCGTGTTTTTGTTTTATTTTGCTTGGTAATTTACTTTGTTCTGTCTGTTATTACTAGGAACCACTTAAATCCTACTTTTTTATATTTAATAAAATCTTTTTTTTTGTCGAGTCCCCCGCAAGGCATTTGTAGACACCACAGGAAATTAATACACACCTCTACTGATGACAGCTTTTCATCATGTCTTCTACCAAACTACCCTATTCCAAGATACAAAAGATCTACAACTATTAGTGCTTGGAGGGTGTAGTTTGGTAAATGGAAGTGTGCAGGAGGCATGCAGAATTGAGAGACCTGGGTTAAGGTTGTGCGGCATGCTCTTTGGTGTATGTCTCAAGAATAACTTGAGACAATGAAACTGCTTTTGACCATTTTGAATGGGACAGAAATAGGGACCTGTTTTTTTTCTGAAAACCTTTAAATTGTGTTAAAATATTCCACACTTGACAATCCAACATATGCTTAGCCCCTAATATTCAAAATAAATTTACAATCTTAGACTTGAAAGTAGAATGAAAACATTTAGCTCCCCTCATGTCCAAATTTCTTTTTTTAGCAGCTCCTCACTGCTAATTATTAGATTACATTCACTTGTTACAGGAATTGTTGTGGCCAGTTGCAGTTCTGATTTGTCTTTTTCCACAGTACAGACATATCAAGCCACTAGGTAATCTGAAAAAAGAAAAGGAGTACTTGTGGCACCTTAGAGACTAACCAGTTTATTTGAGCATGAGCTTTCGTGAGCTACAGCTCACTTCATCAGAGAATCAGGTAATCTGAGAAATTTTGCTTATTAATTAACCCAGAGCAAGTATTAATACCTGGGGGAGCAAACAGCTGTGCATATCTCTCTATCAGTGTTATAGAGGGCGAACAATTTATGAGTTTACCCTGTATGAACTTTATACAGAGTAACACTGATTTATTTGGGGTTTGGACCCCATTGGGAACTGGGTATCTGGGTGCTGGAGACAGGAGCACTTCTTAAACTGTTTTCAGTTAAACCTGCAGCTTGTTGGGAGACGTAGTTCAGGCCTCGGTCTGTGTTTGCAGCAGGCTAGCGTGTCTGGCTCAACAAGACAGGGTACTGAAGTCACAAGCTGCGAGGGAAAACAGGCTCAAAGGTAGTCCCAGCACATCAGGTGGCAGTCCCAAGGGGGTTTCTGTGATCCAACCCGTCACAGGTGTGTTGTAATCTCAAATGTTTGCTCCAAAACAGGACATTCAGCTGTAACAAAACTCCAATGACTCCATCAGCAAGGTACAAAACACTTGAGGAGGAAAGTGCTGTCCTTACCTCACTGATTTTATGAGCTGAGGCTCAGTCTTGCAAGGTGCTGTTAGCTTCACTTCCCGTTGACTTCAGTGAGAATAGAGAGTGCCTCTTGCACAGGGTAATCATCACCTCAGTTTGGTTTGGTTTGTCATTTAGATCATGATCCTCTCAGGTGCTGATTGCAATTAAAAAAAATAAGTGTGTAACAGTGCTTCTAATTTAAGGGGATTAAATTTAGTAGGTTTGGTGGAAGAAGTGCATTTTAAGGAGGGTTTTTGTGCAAGAGCAATACATGGACACCAGATCTAACTACTGTTCCAACAACTGAGATCATTTTAAGAACACCTGGAAGCTTTATTACATGCAAAAATAAAGTTTACAATTCACAAGACAAAGTTTTTATTTGAAGAAGAAAATGCAATGAAGAACAGAACCAGTCTGAAAGACAAGGCTTCTTCTGGGGAAAAAAAATATTATCCTACTCATCACAAAGAATCATGGGGCAAAAGTCTTGTTTGACAAAGGAAAGTGTGTGTGAGGTTTTCCAAGAATTTTTAAAAGACTCTTTATTCCCTCAGCCTTCTTATAGTGTGTGTATGAGAGAAAATGGGTGCATTGGTTTGTGCTCTCTGTTGTACCCAACTATTTGAATGGATTTCCAAAGTAATTTAGTCACCAGATCTTATACAGAATCTGAAATTTCTAATGTAAAGTCTTGAAAAGCAGCTAGACATATACATTTTTAAAATATTGATGTTTGATAAAAATTGTAATGTTAATCTTCCACCTCCTCAGGAGAATGGTCATAAACTAACTCTATGGAGGAACTTCAAAGATCTCAATCACCCTCCTCCTTAAAAAGGTTAAAGATGGGCAATGTGCAAAGCATAAACTACTATCTATCCTCCTCTGTTCAGATTCTGAGATTGGGCCAAAATCTTTCTAGGGGGCTTATCCTCATAATGGGCATTTTAACCGGATTAGTTTAGACTTGGAAAAAAGACTGAGTGGAGACCTGATAACAGTCTTCAGATATGTTAAAAGGCTGTCATAAAGAGCACAGTGATCAATTGTCCTCCATGTTCACTGAAGGTTGGACAAGAAGTAATCTGTTTAATCTGCAGTGAGGGAGATTGAGGTTAGACATTAGGAAAAACTTTCAACTATAAGGATAGTTAAGCACTGGAATAGGTTACCTAGGGAGGTTGTGGAATCTCCATCATTGAAGTTTTTTAAGAACAGGTTAGACAAACTACCGTCAGGGATGGTCTTAGTATACTTAGTCCTGCCTCAGTGTGGGCTGGCCTCACTAAGTCCCTTCCAGACCTTCATTTTTATTCTTCTTCTGTTAATGATTATATACGTCTAGAACCATACGTAACCCACAAACTCTTTGTCTCTATTTCTTTGTCATAACTCTCATTTGCAAAGACATTTATAGCTTAAAATACCTTCCAACAAAATTAGCTGGCCAGTTTTACACCAAACAAAATGGAAAGTTATTCTGTAAGGTGAGCTCCTATCTTTGATGAATCCGTGACTCCAAATAATTTATAAAATCTACATTCTTCAGAATATTGCACTATGTTACCTCCTATTACATATGGTTTGTCTAAAATAACTTGAGACAACGAAACTGCTTTTGACCATTTTGAATGGGGCAGAAATAGGGACCTGTTTTTTTCTGAAAACCTTTAAATTGTGTTAAAATATTCCACACTTGACAATCCAATATATGCTTAGCCCCTAATATTCAAAATAAATTTACAATCTTAAATTTGAAAGTAGAATGAAAACATTTAGCTCCCCTCATGTCCAAACTTCTTTTTTTAGCAGCTCCTCACTGCTAATTATTAGATTACATTCACTTGTTACAGGAATTGTTGTGGCCAGTTGCAGTTCTGTTTTGTCTTTTTCCACAGTAAAGACATAACAAGCCACAAGATAATCTGAGAAATTTTGAGTCAGTTTCAGTTTTAAAATATACTGTAGATACTCTGGGATTATACAGATGAGGTCAGACTTTTGAAAGAGGGACATTCCTGCTACTGATTTCAGCCATCTCCCAGAGTCCAGTAGATGCTAATAAGTACAATTTCAATCACAAGACAGGAAAATGGAAGACTGGCTTCATGTCAAATAGCTATAGAACACTGGTGCGATTAGTTGTTTCATAGTGCTGCTTCATCACTTTAATTGAACTGGATTAATACCTGAATATTTACTATTTCAGAGCATCATTCCAGATTTAACAAACATACAGACTTTTTACCATTTTCAAGAAGCTGTGCTCTGTATAAAGCACAGTTTTGTGCATGCCATTTCCAAAGGACTATGAATATGTTTTAATTGTTTATTTTAATGACTATTGAGAAGATGAGGATCTCACTCTGTCCATTTGTTTGTACAGTTTGTACACCTACTGAATTCCAAGCCATAAACTTCTATAAGAAATACATGTTCAAATTGTAATGAATTTCTAATACCATGCTGTTATAACAAGTTTCAGAACTCATAAAATGGTGACTGCTCAGACTTCTGATATTGTGTGTGTGTGTGTGTGTGTGTGTGTGTGTGTGTGTGTAAAAATATATATCTTGGTCTAAGACCTTGTCGATACCGAACTCTTTTCTTAAGATTTCGACCCTTCTCCTGCCACAGGGTCAGCTCCATTGAATGGTGAGAGTATAAGTGTGGAAGAGGTGCTGGTGGTTTTACTACCATGCCATCTTGTTCTGGCGAGTGTTAGATGATACAGTGGCAAAGACACCAGCAACTTGTCTGTACTTATGCTCCCACCTTTGCTGCCACCTATGGAATTTCTCCAGTGCAACAATGGGTAATTTTAAGATAAGAACTCTGAGTAGACATGGACAAATTGAAAATGTTATAGCTAAGCTGAGGATGAGCAAACTCCTTGGTTGTGGCTGTTGCTGTTGCTTTCTGAATATGACTTTCCAGTGGAGGAGGATGGAACGGAGCCACTGGTTCTAAATAGTCTTAGGAGTCTTCTCTTATACCCTCTAAATGCAAAGAAGTAAATTATTGGATCAATGCAACAGTTCATGTTCATAAAAGCCACTGTGATTTGAAGAGACATCTTGAAGGCTTTCTGTGCTGAGCAAGATGGCTGGTATAGTATCTTTCTGATCATGAACTGAATGATATTTAAATGGTAAGGACTAAAGCAGATCACAACTGCAAGGAGCACAACCAGTATGATTGTGAAAGCCTTTCTGTGGTGCCCATTCTTATCTGTCAGGGGGTTTTCTTTGGCTGCTCTGCACAGTTTTAGGTTGATCTGCACATAACAAACTAATATAATCCCCACTGGTAGGCAGAATCCAATCATGCAAGCCCCCAGAAGGATAAATGGCAACTTAGGAATTTCTTCAAAGTTGAAATATTCCATGCAGGTCAGCTTATCTCCTATCTTCTTGGTCATGGGCCTGAAGAGTAATGATATTGTCTGCAGGAACACAATGAACCATATCAGCATGCAGATATACTTCACTCTGCTCACTTTCCTAAATCTGCCAAGCCGCCGGGTGTGGACCACGGCGATGTAGCGGTCGACACTCACACATGTCATAAAGTAGATGCCCACATACGTGTTCATGTAAAAGATGAATGCCGTCACCCTGCAGAACCAGTCTCCAAAAGGCCAGTTGAATTCTAAGATGTAATAAGCAATTCTTCCAGGCAGAGCAAGCGTGAAAAGGGCATCTGACACAGCAAGGTTGATTAAGTAGAGATCAGTTGAGTTGATTTTCTTCCCTCGGTGGAAGGTGACATAAAGGGCAAGGACGTTTCCACAAGAGCCAAAGACCAGCAGGACAGTGTAAAAGAATGAAAAAATTACTTTCGCTGCAAAGTGGTGGTTATACACGTCGCAGCTGCTTTCATTGCTGTAAGTGAAGACCGTTAGCTGAGATGCAACAGTAGCAGCAGTGGTAGCCATTCTGTGGACTTCTCCTTGGCAGAAGAAAAGACATGACATTAGCAGCTTACTAATAATGTGCACTATCTGTTTTGACAGATAACAAAACTACTTAGGCTTTGTACTTTAGTAGACTCTCATACAAAAGAAGTGAGAGTTCTCATTTGAACAGCGAATTTCCACACTCTGAGTATGTTCTGAGCCAAGATGAGCAGGTTTAGTCATTTGGGAAACTCAGTTCCTAGTGATCTTAGTGTAACATTCTGAACAAAGACTGTGACTTATTTTTTTCTTCAGAACCCTTTAGCTTGGAAACTAATAGCAGGGGGTGTTGTGTCACAGTGTGTCAGAAGTTGTTGCTGCCTGTTAAACACGTTTGGTGGATGAGACATGGTATCATTATAGAGAGGGAGATGTGGAATTTCAAATAGAAAATTACATGATAGAGGAGGGGAAATTTAGAAGGGGAAGGTCAATAAAATATAACTTTCTTTTGTTTTGACAGCCTGTGCCAGAAAAGGGAGCAAGGAGAAAAGTATCCATTTGAAGAACCATATCTCTGTATTTATTTGTGGCTGTTTAAAAACCTTTTACAATTACAAACTGTAATAGCTATAGATTATATCAACACTTTTCCTCAGGTGAGTGTATATGGCCAAATCCTGAATTCTCCACTCAGTTTGAATGCGGTCCTTACTCACCCAAGCACCCCAAGACAATAACGTTGTTCTGTAAACACAAGTCCCTGATTTCCCATTTGCTGCGCTAATACACCAGGGCTCCAGGTTGGCTTGGGAGTCAGTAGTTCCTACCTATACTTTTAGGCGTCAAATAAAACTAGTTGTTATCATTTTTCCAACACATAAAGGTAAGGAGACAAATTCAAATGTTGGTTACACCCAGTCTCCTATTGCTGCTAAAACATAATTACTGTAATTGCCATACTGCAGGGATATGTATTTTTTTGGTCCTTAACAATTGATTGGGTCCCAAGCCCACTGGAAAGGGGCAAACTAGTCATTGAACAAATTATCTTATATTGCATGTGCTTTCGCCTTGTGTTCTCAGTAGGCAGAGAGGGGATTGAACTGAAAACCTACAGCTAACCCCTCCCCCCCCCCCCCCGAATTTTGGGCCAGCAGTGTTCAGAATCTGAACCCAGATTTTTCACAACTCTTTTATCTTAGTAGTGTGCTAGCTCAAAACTCCAGATCTGTGCACCCCAAACTCTGAAGGTTGTAAATCCATATCCCAGTTTTGTAAGTTCCGCCCATCTCTAATTTTATGGGAGCAAATGTGAGGCATTAATATTGTTTTGTTTACTGTTGTTACTGCTACAGGAGGCAGCAATGTCAAGTGTATTGGGCACAGGATGGGGAGTCTTGCTACCTGAGTTCTTTTCTTGGCTCTTCCACTGACCTGTTCCCAGATCTTAGGGAAGTGGGTCACTTCGCCACTCTACACATCTGTATCTCCTCCCAGCATTGGTTTGGCTCATCTGTTATCATGACCACAGTGTCTTTGGGCCAGAGACTGTCTCTCACTACGTGTCTGTGCAGTATCTAGCACAATGGATCTCAGTTGGAACTCTAAGTACTATACAAATAAATACGAAAAATAAATCATCTTTCTGAGTGCCTCCGTGGGTGCTAGAAGGGTTGTTTCTTTGGTTCCTTCTCTTTAGCGCTGTTTCCTTATCTTTCTCCTTTTCAACAGGGAACTCTTAGGCACCGCTATTTTGTTTGTATTTACCCTTCATTTTATTCTCTCTCTCCTGCCTTTTTATATATTTAAATGTTGTCTCCTCAGTACTTATCTGGCATGTTACATAATATTAATGCTCATAGCACCCGTCCAAGGTAGGTAAGTATTATTTCCAGTTTCCACACAGGGAAACTGAGGTACACAAACTTGCCCAATGCCAAACAAGAAGTCTATGTCAGAGAAATGCATCTTTAAACTTGAATTCCACCCTTCGCCTCCCTCACTGTGCCAAAGCACACCGGCTTTACAATAGCACGTGTCTTTAGAAACCGTGTCTTGTCACAGAGGGTCTGTGCAGCAAAACATGAGCTCAGTGTGGAAGACGATACACAGAATGTGACCATTTCCTGACTTTGGTGGGATTAAATTAGATCCTTTTATCATGTCACACTTGTGGTTTGGTTTTCTGGTCTTATCACTTGCTAATGGTGCCGCACAGGGCTGCTGGGAAGCACCTCTGCAGCCAGGATGTCTGCTGCTGCCACTGCCACTGGCGTAGTGCATCCTTCCTCTGCCCCCCTGCTCCTAGCCTGACTCCACACGTAGATGCCCCAATTCAATCAATAGTGAGTAGGTGTGTACGTAACAGTGGCTAGGCATAGCAAAGGTAGGCGCGGTGCAAGCTAACCACACTGCTCTGCCAAAGCAACAGCCTCTCCAGAGCAGAGCTGGTGAATCGTGCTGAAGGCTATCGAACTCGATGGTTGTGAGGTGTGGACAAATGTTCAGACCATCCTGAGATGGAGCCCTGTACAGGCCTCCAAAGCCGACTGAAAATTCCCTGAAACATTTTGAAAACACGGCAGATCAGAGCTGACACTTTCCTGGTTACTTGGGAGGAGCAGTGTTGTACAGTAATTCACTTGCACTGTGGAATAGCACTCAAACTTCTTTCAATCCACATGAAGAAAAAGTCACTCGGAAAAGACAGAGCGTGCACACACACACACACCTCCAAGCAAAGATCAAACTGGGAGAAATGCTCTAGCAAAATCCCATGTATTCTAGCCTGTCCAAATGGAGCAGATTAAACTTTCCAGCAGTGTTACATAAATCATTTTGTAGGTAAATTTACCTCTTAATCGCAATGGTTACAGTACAGCCTAGTAGAAAACTTGTTTAAAGACATTCATTCTGCCGAAAATAGACACTGTACTGTCTTATTAAAACTAGATCTCTGTCTGTTCCCAAAAAAGCTAAAATACAATTAGTTAATTAGAGATGCTTTTCAGATAAGGTCCTATTTAAACAACCACTTAGTCATTTTTTTCCTTGCACTGCCAAATTCAGTCTCTGAAAGCACAACAACTGTAAGAAAATAAGACAAGGAGAGCTGGCTTACCAGGGGCTGATGAGGTGGTGGCCAAGAGGTGGTGGTGGCTGTTGAGAAGCTCTTGTCTCAGCTCTTTCTCCTGTGCTATATTAGTGGTACATTTATTAAATGTAATATTCTTCTAATAGTCCCTGAAAAAATCCCCTTCTAGTGCTTCAGTAAAAACCCTTCTGTGCCTTGCAGCGAGCAGGAACAGAGAGAGAAGACCAAAAACGAAGACTGCTCTGCCTTTCCTAATCTAGTCAGCATCGTATGGGTGGTGACTGAATGAGATCCATGTATCACTTGTCAGCCGTGAGATACCTGCTTCCTCCAGCAAAAAGTAGCTTCGTCTGTGTACTCCCCTTCCGCTTCATGCTGTGCAGAGGGCTGCACCTGACGAGGCAAGGTGGTGCTCTTTCATCTGGCTTCTCTTTGTAGCACAATAACATTTATGCAGTTCTTTGTTTGCAATTTGAGAAAGGAATGAAAAAACCCAGCAAATTCCCCAAGCTGAATATTTTGAAGATCTCACCATTCCCCCCCACTCCCACCTCCTTTTTCATATATTACAAGAAATAGATTTCGTTCTTGCTCACTAGTTAAGGAAGTGATTTATACCAGAACACTAAACCACAAGTATGTATTGTTTAGGGTGAGCAGACAGCAAATGTGAAAAATCGGGACAAGGGGTGGGGGGTAATAGGAGCCTATATAAGTAAAAGACACAAAGATCGGGACTGTCCCTATAAAATCGGGACATCTGGTCACCCTAGTGTTGTTAAAGGCTTTAAACTCACCAAAGTGAGAAAAGACTAAAATACTACATGTTATCTATAACACTGCTTGGGTTTTGCTTGCATGTGTGCTGTGTAAGACAATGATTGGAGACGTGCTGTATTTAGAAGATCAATGAACTGAATTAAAGGTGTAACTTGTGCCTTTATGCTGAATTTTCTGATAGTTGTGTTCTTAAATCACACCCTTAAATGTGATTGCCCCTAGAATTCCCTGATTCCCCTGACACTGCTGTGAGATGCCATTAGGACTGTGAGTCAGTAGAAAACTCTAGTGTTACACCAATGGAAAACCTGTGTGAAGAGAGAATCGGGATCAGTAGCTCTGGTTTAATCTGAAAAAATGGAAGAAGCACACACATGTGCATGTCCTTCAGATGCAATTGGGTTTGAGGTTCTTTTAAGGGATTCAAGTATGTTAGTAATTTTCCTGACTATTCGTTCACAGCACAAGACCACTACAGGGTCCATTCTTTGTACTAATAAAAGTGTGCAGTCTGTATTAACTTACTACACAGTGTGACAGGCATTTAGCTGCAAATGGTGTAGCGTTCTTGACGTGAATAACTTTTTGGGAAATAACTGTGCTTGCCCTGTAGTGGCCTTTAAAATCTGTACATCTTAGCCATTTTTTATTTTGAAGATACCAAAGGATGTCAACATCGTTCTTTGAGTGCTTGCTCATGTCCATTCCAGTGTGTGCATGTTAGAAAGTTTTCCCTCATTGGTAGCCGTTGGGTTGGTTTTGGTGCCCTGTGAAGTCGTGCCCTCATAGCACTGGTATATTGGGCCCTGCAGACCCATCTCCCCCTCAGTTCCTTTTTACTGTCCATGATAGTTGCTGGAACTTCAGCTTGTCCTTGTGTTCACGCAAGTATTTCTTTAAGTGGACTTTAGTTTTCTCTACCTGTATATAGTTAATTATAGTGGTTGGAATTTAGAATTTAGTTTGTTTAGTAGATTGGAACCCTGCTTACTGGGGTTCCCACTTACCCAGCATCAGGGTACGCCTTGGTCCTTGGAGTTTAAACTGTGTGCGGCTTGCCACAAGCCCAGGCCCATTAGTGAGCCCCATTCTAGCTGCCTTTGAGTCCCATTGACCGGCATGCTGCAGGATCTGTAAGGAGTTCAAGCCCCATACCAAGGACAGGGATCAAAGACTCAAATTCCTTCTTACGGAGGCAGCTCTCCATCCCCCCTCAGAGCCGAGCCATGCTGACTCAGCACTGAGCGCCTCCACCTTGGTGAGACGCTCTCTGGTTTCTCTGAGGGATGCACAGACAGTGCAGCTCTGCCAATCCGGCACCGAGGAAGGACTCTTCTTCCACGTCCTGGGACTCTCAGCATCATCAGGCATTTCCGGTGCAGAGGAGGTCCACACTGCAACGAGACTCTCAGCCTGCTCCCAATCATCGGTGCAGAGGAGGAAGCAGCAGAAGATGGACCGGGGTTGCTCACCAATTCCAAGGTCTGCTGCTCACAGGGAAGTCAGCTGAGTGCAAGCCATGCCAGGCCACTCAGACTCAACAGCTGCCAGCATAGTACCATTGACTCCAGCCCCAGGAAGAGACCGAGCCATCGGGATACAGCCCTGGCACTACCATCTATGCCAAAGGCAATCAAGGCAGCAAGGGAGCTACTATTACACCCGGTACTGCCATCCCCCAGGCATGAACTGGCACCAGAGGCAAGATCTCCTGGGGCACCGAGGCCTCAGGTGCCGTCGACAGGGAAACCAGCAATGATGGCAGAGAGCGGGTTGCCTCCCCCTGCTCTCCAGCACCGGCCAGTACTGGTCCACCATAGTCGCCAATAAACGACTCCTCTCAGTCAGACTCCGAGGCGGAGTCTTATATTTCCCACAGGAGCCAGCATTGATCTGACCGCCATTATCTGATGGCTGACATGAGCCAAGGGATCCCACCAATGGCCTGGCCAGCACAGTGGCAAATGCTGGTGCAATGTGGCCCTTCTTGAACCCCTAAGTATTTCAACCAGCTGAGGGATCACATTGGAGGAAATCGTACTCTATTGTTTTGGCAATGTGACATGGTTGTCACATTTCCCCCTTCAGTGATCACCACACTCCTTTGGTGGTTGGACCTGAGGACAGTAGGTGCAAGTATCCCATTCTCAAGACCACATCCATCAATATCTCTAGTCACCGACACATCTGCTCTGGGTTGGGGGTGCTCATCTAGGGGTACTCAAAACCCAGGGCCTCTCATCCCAGGCAGAGCTCTAGGTACACATCAATGTGAGGAAACTCAGAGCAGTGTGCCTTGCCTGCCAAGAGTTCCAGCCCCGCCCTGGAAGGCAAGTGCGCGTCGGCTCTTACTGACAACATGGCAGCGATATTCTATATAAACAGACAGGGTGGAGTGTGCTCCTCTCACCCATGCCATGAAGCCCTTCACCAGTGGGAATTCTGCATAACCCACTCAATCTACTTTGAAGCCTCTGATTTTCTGGGGGCACAGAATGAATTAGCGGATTGTCTCAGCAGATCCTTCTCCAATCACAAGTGGTCCATTTGCCCAGACATCGTGAAGGATGTTTTACAGAGGTGGGGAGCTCCCCAGATAGATTTGTTCGTGACGAGGCACAACAGGAAATATCTGCAGTTCTGCTCCTTCCTGAATCACAGCCCAGGCTTGCTCAGAGATTCATCTCTTCTCTCTTGGAAGGACCATCTCTTTTATGCATTCCCTCCCATTCCACTTTACACAAGGTCCTGCTGAAGGTCAGAAGGAACGAGCCTGATCATGATAGTCCTGGCCTGACCAGGTCAGCATTGGTTCACCACCCTTCTGGATCTCTCGGTGGAAACACCAATCAGCCTACCTCCATTTCCAGATCTGATCTCCCAGGACCACGGCTGCCTACGTCACCTGAACCTCCTCTGTCATGAGTCCCTTTATCTCATAGCCTGGACGGTCCATCGTTTGAAGGATCCCTTTTAGTGAGCAGCAAGGGCTGTCGGTGTTCAATCTATAGTCGTTTCCTCACGGGCCGGGACAGGCTGTATCCCCAAGTACAACAACCAATCCCTATTATCCAGGCTCATGGGTCCCCCTTTCAAACCTTTGGCAATGTGCTCTCTCCTCTACTTGTCTGGATGGTGCCTTTCTGGTGGCCATTACTTTGGCTAGAAGGGTCTCGGAGACTAAGGCCCTTACTTCAGAACCTCCTTGCATGGTATTCTTCAAGGACAAGGTCCAGCTGCGTCCTCACCCAGTCTTCCTTCTGAAGGTGGTTTCACAATTCCATTGTAACCAGGACATTTTTATGCCAGTCTTCTATCTGAAACCAATGCCTATAGCCAAGAACAGAGACTTCACTCACTAGATGTCAAATGAGTTCTTGACTTCTACGTAGAAAGGACTAAATCATCTTGGAAAACTACTCAGCTCTTTGTGGCAGACAGGATAAGAGGTCTTCCAATCTCATCCCAGAGAACCTCATTGTGGATCATTTCTTGTATCTGCACGTGCTACGACCTAACAAAGGTCCCTGCCCCAACCCTAACGGGACATTCCACAAGGCCACAAGCATCTCCAGCTGCATTCCTGGCACAGGTCCCAGTCCAGGGCATCTGTAGAGTGGCTACATGGTCGTCAGTCCACACGTTTGCATTGCACTATGCCATCGCTCAGCAGGCCAGAGATGAGGCTGGATTTGGCAGAGCAGTGCTACAGTCTGCTCATTAATGAACTCCAAACTTTACTCCTAGATCTGCTTGAGAGCCACCTACATTTGCATGGACAGGAGCAAGCACTCGAAGAAATAAAAACAGTTAATAACCTTCCATTAATGTTGTTCTTCGAGATGTGTAGCTCATGTCCATTCCAACCCCACCCCCTCCCCCACTGGAGTTAGCCAGCAAAAAGGAACTGAGGGGGAGGCGGTTCGGCAGGGCCCGATATACCGGTGCTATGAGGGCATGACTCCAGGGGGCACCAGAGCCAACCCGTCAGATGACACTGAGGGAAAACTTTCCGGCAGCAGTACATATGGCAGGCGCACACCTACATGGGAATGGAAATGAGCAACACATTTCGAAGAACAACAGTTATGGAAAGTTAATAACAGTTTTTTACAGGCTATTCAACTACAATATTTAACTTAAAAAGAAAGACATTTTTGAGTAAACTCTCAGCTGATATAAACTCACAAAGCTCCCTGGAGGATCTGGCCCTTTTGAGTACATGTTTGGGGATTGAATAATGAAAATGTGTTAAAACCCAGTCAAAATATTTTTAGAAAATGTAATAAACATAAACGAATGGCTGAGAATTTTTGCATGCCAAGTTTCACCCTGGAGAATATTTTTAGCAAATTGCAAACTCCTGAAAGAGGACTTGTAATGGAAATACCGACAAACTGTTGAGTATTAGGGGATCATAACATCTCTTTCCAGTATTACGGTGAAATGTATACCCATGCAAATAGTCAGCACAAGACTTGTGTACTACCTAAGTCCCATATAAGTCTTCAAAATAGGGTTTCAGTGGGATTTATCTGCTAAGTAAGCCTTGGCACTAGGCTACTTTCTTCAGTTATTCTAGTCCAATTGCGGTTACTCCTAATTATAGTGAAGCTAATTAGTGCTTCAGTTTCCCCATCTGTAAACTGGGGATAATAATCCTGACCCCTTTGCAAAGCGCTTTGAAAACTACTGATGAAAAGTGCTAGATACACGCCGGGTGTTATTAATTTTATTATTTTAGGAAGTGTGTGTCATCAACAGACCAAAGCAACCAGTACATTCAGAATGACAGGTAGCAAAATATGTTAGAGAAAAGAGAAAGAAGCAGCTAAAAGAGGCCGTGCAAATGGAGAGGAAACTTCACACAGCACTAAGTGGGCACTGCACTGTCCTGTTCACATAGAATAAATCACTGTGATGAGTGGTAATTCTTCAGAAATAGGACATGCTTTTGTGTTCCAAGGGAAAATTGACTTTGATTTGACAATTCTATTCTGCATAGGAGCAGAATGTTTGCATGTATGAGTGACAGCATGGTCTACTGGCTAATACATTAGACAGGAAGTCAGGAGACTTGGGAGGTATTCCTGGGTGTTCTACTGAACTGCTATTTGAGCTTGAGTAAATCACTGCACCTTTGGCTATTTTCCTTCCCACACTTAGTCTGACTTGCCTATTTAGATTGTAAGCTTTCTGAGGCAGGAACTGTGTCTGTGTTCTTTTGTACTGGACCTAGCACAACAGGGCCTGGATCTCTAGGTGCTGCCATAATACAAAAAAATCAAAATAATTTGGAGCAGGGCTTGTTGCTTTACTAATCATTGTCTCATTGCGCCCAGGGTTGTGGCTAATTTATCTGTGTAGTGAAAATTAAAATAATGAGGGGTTGGAGGGGCTGCTGCACATTGTATAAGGTGCGTGGAAGCTGAGGTGTGAGCTCTGAGGGCACTTCAAGAATGCTATCTTTAGGAACTGCATATCCTTTAAGGGGCAAGGGAGAGGATTTCTGTACCATTTATAAAAAGAAAAGGAGTACTTGTGGCACCTTAGAGACTAACCAATTTATCTGAGCATGAGCTTTCGTGAGCTACAGCTCACTTCATCGGATGTAGCTCACGAAAGCTCATGCTCAAATAAATTGGTTAGTCTCTAAGGTGCCAAAAGTACTCCTTTTCTTTTTGCGAATACAGACTAACACGGCTGTTACTCTGAAAAATGTACCATTTATAAGGCAGGCTGAAGGGAGACATCTTAGGAACCTGAGGCACCTTAGGACCTTTCCAGCTGAGGAGAGCACTTTCCACAGTTGTATACCTGTGAAAGTTTGCAGGAGAAGAAATCTTCCCCTTGGCTATGCTAAGGTGCATGCGAGCCGGGCATTCATGTGATGGCTAGCGAAATACTGCGATTCTAGAATTCTTGACAGGTCAGCAGAACTTTTGAAATTCAAACGAGTAAAACGCCTTCTCTTTATGTTTGTCTTATTTCTGTCCTTTGTCTTTAAAATCCTCCCTGCAAAGTAGGAAATTCTAGACAAAAAATTACATGGAGAGAACATTACGATTGCATGGTAAATACTCGAGTCATGAAATGTCAAAGTGAAGATTACAAATGCAACCTTCATTCTGCCCTTTTGTGCACATACAGCATGATACAGTTGTTAATTATATGCTCCACATTGCGTTTCTGAAATGCAATATGTCATTTTATGTACAAACTTAGATGCCTATATGTAACGTCTTTTACTACCAAGTACTAATCTGTCTATGCCAGGATCCATGAGTCATTTATATAAAAACTGAACAGTTAATGGTATTCGACACAAATTAATACAATGCAGGTTATCTGTTACCACTCAGAGTAATATCGAAAATTTGCTGCAGTGTATATTGCATCTACTTTATCTTCCTAACTAAGATGTTTTTGTAGTTAAATGCCTCATCATGGTATTGAATCTAAGAAAGAGTCTGCTGGTGGTTGATTAACTGCTGACTAAATTCTGAAAAACCCATATCTTAGTGAGAAGGAAACTTATCATATACAAATTCTGTCAATAAATATATTATTGTTTTTATTTGTACAGTGCTGTGATGTGTGAGAGACACTTTACATGGCAATGACAATACTGTAAGATAGAAGGATAAACAATTACAATGATGTTGTATAATAAATTATCTATTAGATTATATTTCAGAAGAAATCTGTGATATGATAACTAAAGTCTATTTTATACCGTACACACCCACCAGGAAACAGAGCTATGGGTGCACTTGAAACCATAACTTTGGCACTTACTGATTATCAGGTGATTAATTGTGCAGCGTTAATGTTTTGTTCACATAATGTGTTTTCAAAAGGTTGAAATTCTGGCGCCACTGAAGTCAATGTGGGTTTTGCCATTGACTTTGATACAGCCAGGGTTTCACTCACATTTCACAGCATAAACTGTGCTTTCCTTACTCAGGCAGTTAACGTTGATGGAGTAAAGAGGTTTGGTTCCATAAGTCAATGGGAGACAAGGAGTCTCAGCAGCTTACAAAAGTTGCTCAGTACCTTGCAAGATTGAACTTTGAGTAATGACAGCATGATTTCTCTTGCTCTCTGTAGAATATATAACTTTCATTTTGTGATACTGTGCAGTGGTAATTCGTAGTAGGAACTTTCTTGACATATGAAACCTTCCTGTTATAATTCAGTTATTCTGTGCACAACTAATATAAGAAAATATGTTTTTATAAAAGATTGCTATAAACCTGTGACGAGGAAGACCTGCTCACATTGTAACAATATTGATGTTAAACAAAAGCTCGTAAAGTTAGACGTTTTTAAATTAGCAGGTCCAGATAACTTGCATCCAAGAGTTTTAAAAGAGCTGATTGAGGAGATTACTGGACCATTAATGTTGATTTTCAATAAGTCTTGGTACACTGGGGAAGTTCCAGAAGACTGAGAAAAGCTATTGTTGTGCCAATTTTAAAAAAGGGTAAACAGGATGATCTGGGTAATTATAGGCCTTTCAGTCTGACATAAATCCTGGGCAAAATAGTGGAGCGACTGATACAACACTCAATTAATAAAGAAGTAGAGGAGGATAATGAAATTAATGCAAATCAACATGGGTATATGGAAAATAGATCATGTAAAACTAACTAGATATCTTTTTTTTATTTATGAGGCTACAAGTTTGATTGATAAAAGTAATAGTGTTGAAGTAATATATTTAGACTTCTGTAAAGTGTTTGAGAAGGTGCCACGCAACATTTTGATTACAAAACTAGAATGATATAAAATTAACATGGCACACACTAAATGGATTAAAAACTGGCTAAATGTAACTGTAAATGGGGAACCATCATTGAGTGGGTGTGTTTCCAGTGGGGTCCTGTAGGGATTGGTTTTTGGTCTACGTTATTTAACATTTTTATCAATGAGCTGGAAGAAAACGTAAAATCATCACTGGCAAATTTTCAGTTGATACAAAAGTTCGTAAATAATGAAGAGCACAGGTCACTGACTCAGAGCGATCTGGATCATTTGGTAAACGGCGCAAGCAAGCAATATGATTTTTAATAGGGCTAAATGTAAATGTATACATCTAGGAATAAAGAATGTAGGCCATTCTTACAGGATGGAGGACTCTACCCTGGAAAGCAGTGACTCTGAAAAAGATTTGTGGGTCGTGGTGGATAATCAGCTGAACATGAGCTCCCAACAAAGTGATATGGTGAAAAGAGCTAATGAGAGACCCTGGGATGCATAAACAGGGGAATCTTGAGTAGAAGTAGAGTGGTTATTTTACATCTGTATTTGGCACTGCTGGAATACTGTTCTGGTATCCACAACTGAAGAAGGAGATTGATAAATTTTAGAGGGTTCAGAGAAGAGCTATGAGAATGATTAAAGGATTAGAAAACATGCCTTACATTGATAGATTCAAAGAGCTCAATCTATTTAGCGTAATAAAAAAAAAAGAATAAGGGGTGACTTGATTACAGTCTATAAATTTCTGCATGGGAACAAATATTTAATAATGGGCTCTTCAATCTAGTGCAAAGATGTAACATGATTCAATGGTCAGAAGTTGAAGCTAGATAAATTCAGACTGAAAATGAGGGTAAATTTTTGACAGTGAATGCAAATGGCCATTGGAACAATTTACCAAGAGTTGTAATGGATTCTCCATCACTGACCATTTCTAAATTAATATTGGATATTTTTCTAATAGCTATGCTCTAGGAATTATTTTGGGGAAGTTCTATGGTTTGTGTTCTGTGGCTGGAGGTCAGACTAGATGATCACAATGGTCCCTTCTAGCCTTGGAATCTATGAATCTTTGATCTATGCTGCTAGTGGTATTGTTTAGTCCCACAATCACTGATTACTGAAAATGCCCCTTTGTGCTTGCTGAACACCACTGTGAACATTATGCTCTGTAGTACCTCTCTTATGGAGCGGTGTGCCTAGATCAGAAATCAGATGAAGATAAGATAGCAGAGATGAAATTGTGGTTTTAGCCTGTATTTATGAAATGCTTTCCTTTCAACAGGTGCAGGAGCAAAACAAGTTATCCATGTTTCAGATGGTATGGGAGGCACCTTTGTCAAGGGCAAGGAAGGCCCTAAGGCTCATGTGTTTGGGAACACTCAACCTAGAAAGTAGAATAACGAACTAAATGATGAGCAGAAGGAACTGTTCACGAGCACGTACACATACAATGTTGCCAGGCACTGAAGTAAAAGAGGAATTGCAAAAAAAAAAAAAAAAAAAGTTTTCTGCTTTATTAAAAAAATAAAGCAAGTCAAAGGAAGTGGCTTCTTCTTTTGAACAAAACATGGTCCTATGTGCCGATCAACAGGTACTTTGTTATAATAGTGAAAGTAAGCTCCACCTATTTGTGGCAGCCTCGCCAAAGTTCATAAAGTAAGGAGCACGTCTCATCATGAATAAACTTTGAGATATGTTACAAAAGGGCCAAATTCGGAGCTGGTGTAAAAAGGGTCAGTAACACTGTCTGACTTTTGGAACAGCTATTTGCACATCTGATCCTCCTGCTTGTGGTGGGTCACTCACTGAAAAGTGATGCCATCTATTATACTGTGAGAAGTCCTATGAAGGACACTGTAAGTCAGTTTCCAACCAATTCAATACCAATTTATCATTAAAAGAACTTCAGTGGAGATGATGGGATATGGCTCAAGATGATGGCCATGTACTCGGGTATTATGCAATGGTCTGACTGTTAGTGATCTGAACCTTTTGCCTCCAACTAGTTTTATCCATGTTCCAATTACTCTGATCTGATTTTTTAGCCCTTCTCTGAACTTGCGTAAGACAGTTACATTCTGCTACCTACGTTTTTTGTTGTTTCAATTTAGTGTGTGGTGTATTGAACACTGTGTTAGACGTATAAGCTATATAACTTTAATTTGTAGGAGTCCTGTTTGCAGACTATGGAATTCTGGGAAAGCCATGTGATCTGTATCTGTCTGGGGCATGGGCAGGCTGGAAAGAGCCAGCCTGGAGCAAGGTGAATTGCGTTGTGCCCATCTACTTTAGGCAGCAGCCAGCTACGTCTGTCTCTCTGTTGTGGTTGTTGTGGGTTAGGGTCCAGGATTCTAAGAAATAAAGTAATGCTATGTTGCAACCTTCCAGAAGAGTACTTTGTTCTATTTTCTCTGTGTGTATGCTGTGAACATAACATAATGCAATATTAACTGTTGCTGTTGTTCATCGCCTGTGGCTGTGCTTTATTGGTGGATGAAGAGAGTTTGTATAATCAGCTAGAAAAATATATAAAGTGCTTTGAGCTCCATGTGTACTGAAGACTAAATGTAAACATAAGATTAGCTTTATTGTACAAGTGGTTCCAGGCTGTAACTGTTAATATCAGAGTTGGTCCAAGGTACCATGTTGAGAAACAGATAAAGACTTCCCCTACATTTGGATGTGTTTTGACCCAGAATTTTGATTCAGACGACAGTGAATTAGTTCAGACCATTGTAGTGGGCAATCATGAAGTTCAAACAGGATTCCCCAAAACTCAGCGGTATTTTGGATCTGGGGGAATTGGCTCATACTCATCTCTAGCTAACTTGTCAAATACTATGGTAATACTGTGTACAAGAGACAGCTGGAAGTATGTACAAGATATTTTCCATCTTGGGGCATGGCTACACTTGCAGACCGCAGCAGGGAAAGCGCTCCCATGTGTTCACACTGTCAGCTGCAAGCACAGTGGCATGGCCACATTTGCGACACTTGCAGTGGCATTGGGAGCGGTGCATTATGGGCAGCTATCCCACAGAGCACCTCTTCCCATTCTGATGCTGTGGCTTGTGGGATGGGGGTGTGGGGCATTCTGGGTCCTGTCTCAATGCCCCGTGATGCATCGCTTGGCATCCCAGCAATCCCTGTGCTTCCGTCCATATTTGGCGCCATCTTTCAACGTTTTTTGTATTGCGCACTCTGTCTTCCCTTTCGGTCTGCAGGAATAGAGACTGAACTTGTGAGGAATATGCTGATGGGTCTCTCCAGCATGTCACAAATTGCAGTCAAGTTACTCCTTAAGCTACAAAGTGACAGTGACGAGTCTGACGATGATGTCAACTTGCGTAACTCATATGACACGAGATTGCTTGTGGTATTCACGGACATGCTCACCACCGTGGAACACCACTTTTGGGCTCGGGAAACAAGCAGTGAGTGGTGGGATCACATCGTCATGCAAATCTGGGATGAGGAGCAGTGGCTGCAGAACTTTCAAATGAGGAAAGCCACTTTCATGGGACTGTGTGCTGAGCTTGCCCCCACCCTGCGGCATAAGGACATGAGATTGAGAGCTGCCCTGCCAGTGGAGAAGCAGTGGTGGCTATTGCAATCTGAAAACTGGCAACTCCAGACAGCTACCAATTGGACCATTGGAATCGCGTTGATGTAAGTTTGCAGGGCCATTAATCGCATCCTGCTCAGAAGAACCGTGACTCTGGGCAACATGAGTGACATTGTGGCTGGCTTTGCAGAAATGGGTTTCGCTAACTGCAGAGGGGCGATAGATGGGACGCATATTCCAATTCTGGCACCAGACCACCGAGCCTCCGAGTACATAAATGGGAAGGGGTATTTCTCTGTGGTTCTCCAGGTGCTTTTGAATCACTGTTAGCATTTCATGGACATTAATGGAGGCTGGTCCAGAAAGGTGCATGACGCACGCATCTTTCGGAACACAGGCCTGTTCAGGAAGCTGCAAGCCGGGACTTCCTTCCCAGACCAGAAGATCACCAAAGGGGAAGTCAAAATGCCCATTGTGATCCTTGGAGACCACACTTACCCTTTAATGCCATGGCTCATGAAACCCTACACAGGGAGCCTTGAAAGCGGCAAAGAGCAGTTCAACAACAGGCTGAGTCGGTGCAGAATGACTCTTGAGTGTGCTTTTGGCCATTTAAAGGGCCACTGGTACTGTCTGTATGGGAAACTGTACCTGGCCGATGACAACATCCCCACGGTTATCGCCGTGTGCTGTACCCTCCATAACATTTGTGAAGGGAAGGTTGAAAGCTTCACTCAGGCATGGACCATGGAGGTTCAACACCTGGAGGCTGAATTTGAACAGCCAGAAACCAGGGCTACTAGAGGGGCCCAGAGCAGGGCTGCAAGGATTAGGGATGCCTTGAGGGAGCAATTTGATGCTGAAAGCCATAATGTTTGGTGCCCTGCATGGGAGTGAAGTGCAGTGGTTCCAATGCTAGTAGGCATTTGTGTTTGCTACATATGATGCACTGACTTGCAGTCCTGTTGCTTTCCTGGGCTACAGTATCTTTTACTTAGTGCAATAAAGTATGTTTTCAAAGCCAAAAAATTCATTTATTGAAACGAAACACAACTGCTTGGAAAATAGAAAGGGCATGACACATCTGTGCTGTGTGGGAGGGGGAAGGGGGCGGGGTGGGGAACGGGACAATCACAGATTTGCATATGTCCTGTTATCACACTCAGCCTTCCTGTCTGGAGTGCCGTGCAATGAGTGCTGCACTTCAGGCTGGCTATACTGCATGGTGACGGGGGTGGAGTGAAGTGGGTAAGGGTTGTAGTTTGCAGGGCTGGGTGGTGAAGCTACAGGTGTTGGAGGCAGCTGGTGGTGATAAGAACCCGGATGTGGGGGAAAGTGGGTTGGCGGTGACATGGGGGCACAAGGGAAAGAGTTTTGGGACAAGGGCTGTGGGAGTGGGGGGCGGGGGCGGATGTGCTCCGTCTGCAGTGCTACGAATGCCTGTATCGAGTCTGCTTGGCACTCCATAATGCTTAGGAGCCGCCCTGTGCTTTGGTGCCGGCGATCCACATTCTGCTGGCAGAGCCTCCTTTTGGTCTCCCGCCACTCCTGTACTTTTTGATTTTCAGTAAGGGAGTGCTGCATGGCTGCGTGACTTCTTGCAGCAGGTCCTCTTTGGTTTTTCGCGGACGCTTCCTGATTCTTTGGAATCTTTCAGCCATTGGTAACAAGGACTGCTGGGATCTCAAGGTTGCACCTATAAAGCCAAAATGCAACACTTAACAGAGGCAGCATTGTTCACATCAGACAGAGCAATGATTCCCCCATACTTAAAGGCAAGTACAATATACACAATAGCAGAAATTGCCCGTCCCAAAGCGAGTGCACATAACCCACAGGAGCCCCAAAATGGTGAGTAAGCACAGGGGCAAGGGGGACTGATTGTTTCATGGCTGTACTGTCCTCTGGGTTTCTGTGCCTTGGGGAGAGCTAACAGGGGGCCCCTATGCTGAACACCGTCCCCACATTTTCCACAGGAGTTTGTCCTGGAAGATATCTCGCTGCTGAGAGTGACCTGGGAAGCAAGGGAGGGTCTTCTACTACAATGCAGCTTCCACCCTGGCCCTTATGCCTCACGGCACAGTGGCGTGGACATGTTAGCCTGGGACAAGGAGCACAGTAGCTCTCCCAAGGAACTGCGCAAGGGCATTGCCCAGCTTCTGCATGAGACCTTTGAAGAGATCACTGAGGCCCAGTACCACAATGTGAGAGAGCACATCAATGCCCTATTCTGCATCTAGGCATGCATGCAGCCCTAACCCTTCTTTCTGCAACTCTCCTTGCCCCAAGAGCCCACACCAAACAACTATCTTCCCAAAATAAAAGCCACTTACCGGGCACCTCCTCTGCTGTTTGTTCTTCCCCAAGCACCGTCTGCTGCGACTGGCTACCTTCCTCCTGGCATGAAAATAGCTCCTGGCTGCATGCATCTAGGGATGCCGGGCTGTCCCCCTCCTCCTCAGCACCTTCGCTCCCGCTTTCCTCCTCCTGCCTTGTTGAACTCTTTGCTGCTACGGCCTCTGAAGTGTCCATGGTGGTACTCGGAGTGGAGGTGGGGTCACCCCCAAGTATCGCATCCAGTTCTTTGTAGAAACGGCAGCTCACGGGGGCAGCACTGGAGCACTGGTTTGCCTTGCAGGCTTTGCGGTGGGCATTCCGCAGCTCCTTCACTTTAACCCTTCATGGCAGTGTGTCCCGGTCATGGCCCCTTTCCATCATGGCCCTTGATATCTGCCCATAGGTATTGTAATTCCTATGGCTGGAGCGCAGCTGGGACTGGACAGCTTCTTCCCCCCAAACACTGATGAGGTCCAGCACCTCGCCATTGCTCCATACTGGGGATCGCCTGGCGGGTGGAGGCATGGTCACCTGGAAAGGTTTGCTGAGAGCACTCCACACCTTGCTGAGCAAACAGGAAGGGGATTTTCAAAATTCCCAGAGAATTTAAAGGGCAGGTCTGATGGTTGGTCACCTGAGGGCAGGGCAGTAGAGTTCAAAGTGATGACCAGAACGGCTAGAACAGGTTGTGGGATGCTTCTGGAGGCCGATCAGAGGACACTAACAGACCAGGGTGTCCACACTGGCACTGCAGCGCTCCAGACGGGGCGCAGCAAGCGTTATGCTTCTTGTGGAGGTGGAGTATCAGGAGTGCTCCAGCCGCCGAGTCCAGGCGCTCTACGTGACTTGCCAGTGTAGACACCTCAGGAGTTAGGGTGCCCAGGGCTGACTTAATATGCTCTAACTTGCAAGTGTAGCTAAACCCTTAGCCTCGTCTCTTCTTTCTCTTCCTCTTTCACTTTTTTACTTCTAACAAAAAACTTTTGCAGTAAATCTGGAGACTGGCCAGAATCAGAATCTCAAATCCAAATATTTTAAATTTCAAAGGGAAAGGACAAGGGTTTATCAGATTTGAAATTCTGGATCTGTGACAAAACCAAAACTCGAAGGCAGCTGTTTTTCAGATCTAGTTGGGACATTGCAGAAATAGTGGGAGGACAGTATCTGAGAGATTTTGGCTCAAGATAGTGGAAATTTCCCAAGAACAGCAGCTCTCATTGCCATTTGCTGACAAAAATCCCACTCGAACAGCTCCTGGGATTTTGGCACCATTGAAACCTAATCTGGATCCGGATCCAAATCCAAACATCGCAGCCTTAGACCATCTAGGAATAAAACATCTAAAATAAAGTTTTAAAAGTTGTTTCTATCCATCCTTTCTTTGTGTTTGCAGCAAAACTCTGAAAATTCTGATCAAAATCACAAGATTCAGCACCCTGCACTTTAAGCAGGGAGGGTTTTGTCTGGCTGGCCGGGAGAAGAAGGCAACAGCTTTCTGGTTTACAGGGGGAGGGGAGAGGTAAAACTCCTGGAAGAGCAGTCGGTGTGGTGGATGACTCACCACCCAGGAATGACAGGTTTCAGAGTAACAGCCCTGTTAGTCTGTATTCGCAAAAAGAAAAGGAGTACTTGTGGCACCTTAGAGACTAACCAATTTATTTGGATGCATCCGATGAAGTGAGCTGTAGCTCACGAAAGCTCATGCTCAAATAAATTGGTTAGTCTCTAAGGTGCCCCAAGTACTCCTTTTCTTTTTTCACCTAGGAATGAGGGGTTTAAAAGGTCAGTCTGGGGCTGGCCCCTCTCCTCATCCCTCGGAGCGGGCTGGGCCGCAGGCACCCAGGCTCCCTGCCTGGCTTGCTGCAGGGCCACGGGGAAGCCGATATGTGAAGCAGCCTGGCTCCAGAAAAGCAGCAACCAGGCTTGTGAAGCAGCCTGGCTCCTGCAGGGGCACGGAGAAGGGTGAGCTCGGGAAAACAGGGGGCTGTTACCCCCCCGGCCCCAGAGACAGGGAAGGGCAGGCAGAGGCAAATTACACAGAAAGGGGACAGTGGAAAGAAGGGGAACTAGCACCCCCCTGCCCCAGGTACTTCCACCCGCGGGCAGGCTGGAAGCTGCGATCTCGGGGGAGGGTGAATTTGCCAGCGATGCTAGTCAGCGTCTGATCCAGCCAAGGCGCTGGGGGGGGAGTGAGGCAAGGGAATGTCACTGTTACATGTACCAGCCACGCTGCAAGTGGCTGTATGAGGGGTTGCCGTTCTCTCGGGCTCAGGGGTTGCCGCTCAGGTGTCTGCACCTTTCCTGGAAAGGGGACCAGGAGGGGCAGCAGCTGCAGCGCAGGGCAGTCCCAGTGGAGCCCAAGGGCTGGAAGGGGACCCAAGGCAGACCGTACTGCAGCAGGAGCAAAGGGGGGCTCGCAAGTCCGGAGGCCGCTACTGCCCGGGGCGGTGGGCTTAATAACCCAAGGCATGATGCAGGGCAGCCTCATGGACTGAGGGAGGCAAATGACCGAGGGGAAGGGGGGGCAGGCTGTGTGCGTTAACGGGGTCGTCAGCAGAGCTGCGCAGCAAATGGTCAGTGAAGTTGTTTCTGAGGTTTTCTCCTCAGCATTACAGCGCTTCCAAAGGGCACAAGGTCACCTAGAACCAGGATGTTCTCTTCCACCGAACACAGGGGATGGCGGTAATGCCGATCCCAGGAGTGAGTGTGATCTGACCCACACAGAGATTGGGGGCATGGGTGGCACAGGTGGTATCTGGCCTTCCAGCCTGGCAAGGGGTGGCAGTTGCAGGGGCCACTGCCAGGTGCAGGGACTGTGCTCAACCAGTCACTCAGTGACTTCACCTGAGGGGGACAGGAGTCAGCTTATTGGGGTAGTAAATACTCGGGGCCCAGGAGTGGGAGGTCCAGAAGCCTGGGCAGACCCACCTTGGGGTGGCACCTTCAGTGGGGGCACAGATGGTATTACACAGCTGCTGCAAGCTTCTTTGAATTTACTACAGCAGCTTCAGGCAGCTAGGTGTGCGGGGTCTGCACAGGGTCACAGGGCAGGCCTAGCCTGGGCTCAAGTTTGGGCAGCAGGACAGGGACAGGCCTGTGGCAAGGGTAGCTAAGTCCGTATTGGAAATGAAGCCCCTGGGTGCATGGGGACTCATTGGCCACCAGGGCATGTAACCTCATGGGACAGAGTAGAGACTCCTGGGGGGCCGATGGGGGAGCAGAGCTCTGTGGAACTCCCTCCGTGCAGTCCTAGTACGGTTATGCCAGGGTGGCTAACCCATTGGGAGTTCACCTACTCAATACAACTAAATATAAAATCCTGAGAGGCGAATACATGGATATATTATCCCAAGTGCACAGGGAGGTGTTAATAGACAGTAAACATGGGCAAGGCAAGCAAAATAGCAAACTGCCCAAGAGGCCAAGGGTGCCTAGAACATGAGAAAATTGGGAGCCTGCCTTCCTCATCTATGTGGTGTTATAGTACAGGCCTCCCCACAGAGGAGCCCTGCTTTGGTTAAGTATATGGATATAATTAGGCGGCCACGCAATATGTTTGGGAGCATGTCCTGGTTTAATTATAATTAGCAGTTTTATTAAGGGCAGCAACACAAACTGGGTTAAGGTGGCATCACACGCTGTGGTTGCAGTGCATGAACACCAAGGGCGCCAGGGGTTTGTTCATACCGCAACAAGCTCAGGAAGGGCCCCAGGCACGTAATAGTATTTGCTGGGCATTTAATGATGGTGGTTGTTTTCGCAACCCCTGTAGATACAGGCATGTTTGCAAGACGACGCCTGCCGGCAATTCTGTTTCGACAAGGCTACACCCATGGGCTGTTCAGTCTCCTGGGCAGCTTTTCAGTAATTCTGTATAATGTTGCACTGGGCAGTGGTGCGGTCAGCGGGACTAAACCAAGGAGTGCATTATTTGGATAATTTTTTTTTTTGTTCACCTGGGACACCCTGAACTTTGCTTGCAGGGTTGTTGCCCAGTTTTGTGCCCGGCGGGCAGCAGCAATGGCCGGCATAGCCAGGTCACGCCATTGCATACCAGTCACTAGACGTCTGAAGGAACACGTGAGGGGGTGGAAAAGTTTTTGAGTCAATTTAAAGGGGTATCATTGTGGAGGTGGCAATGGTTATTACAAAGGGCATTAAAAATACACTCATGTGGCAGGGAGTGCAGGTTTTGGGGTGTTTTATCAAGGCAAATGGTGTGCACAAAATGGCCCACCACCTGGACACAAAAAGGGATTGTGCATGACATGACCTCCTTGGAATTTTTTCCCATTTTAGTTGCGGTGGTCATTTGGGGATCAGAGCTGGCTAATATAAGGGTGCACTTCTGGTGCAACAACCTGGCAGTGGTTCAGGTTATCAGTCGCCAAACTTCCAGATTGCACAGGGTTCTGAAGTTGGTAAGGGCGTTCTACAATGTTTAACCTTCAACATCTGTTTTTCTTCCAAGCACATGCCAGGCATGGATAATGGCATAGCAGACGCCTTATCTCATTTCCAGTTTGACAGATTTTGTGAGCTTGCAACAGGGGGCTAGCAGTGAACCCGAGCACATGCCTTGGGCTCTCTGGAACCTTGGAATGTGATGTGGTAGGCGGAATGGAGATTTTCAGCTCCAGCTTACAAGTTGTTTATTTCATTTACTTTTAAGGAGTCTTGTCAGCTCAAGGATCTTGAGAGTGAGTCGCCTATGCAGCCCTCCATGGAGGGAGGTTATTCCAGTACCGGGTCAAGGACAATGCAGCTGCTGGTGCCCCTCAATGATCACACATGAGACAATGGGTTCTTTCTCCCCAGTAGGGCTGCTAGGCAAAAGACCATTTAGAGATGTCTGGGAACCCGGCTGGGTGTGCGGAGGAGGCTGCCAAGCTAATGGCTGGCACCTCCTTGTGGCGGATGTTCAGTGCAGGTACTCCTTATTAAGGCAGAAAAGAACGGAAAAATGGCTTGGAAAAGGAATTAAGGAGAGGTGCTTGGTGACTGAGCAAGCTGGGGGCAGTTGTGGACTCCTGTGATTGGTACAGCAGAGCCAACCTCCCCATCATTATAGTCCACCTTAACCCCTCCTACAAGGGGGGTGGTTGGTAAAGTCCCTGCAAGAAAATTGCTGGAGGGACCTGGATGAAAAGGGTGGGGGGGGGAGCTGGTGAAAGTCATGGCAAGGAAATTGCTGGAGGGACCCAGATAAATGGTGAGGAGTTGTGGAAGGCCTCCCTCCCCCACAATTGGCTGGAATTGGTAAGGTCCCGGCTGTGACTCTGCTGGAGGGACATAAATTTTACACCTGCACTGAACGCATTTGATCTGCCGGGTTAGTCCCAGACATCTGTCTAATAATAAAGTTGCGGCCTGATTATAACCCATATCTAATGTCTCCTGCTGCAGTGCAACTCAAACAGTTTTACAATGTGGCCCTTAGCCTCTCTCACCTTTAGTACAGCTGTGTGGGCTGCAGAGAATGCAGGTCTGTGTTCTACCTGAGCATTAGCAGATAGGCATTATTGCATACTGGGACTTGTGATCTCCTTGCCTTTGTATTAGATAAAGGTGGCTGCAGTTGGCTCCATGTTATGCAAATTAGTGGCAGCCCTTAGTTAAGTAAAGTTTGGGCACCCCAGTTGTAGAAATACCAAAGACATTCATGTTATGAAATAACTTCTTCCTGTGAGCATGAAAGTTAGTCATTCCTGCACTGCAATAACACTTAGACACTCAGTTTTGATTCTATAGAAATAAGATGAAAGTTTCTCATTATCTGATTCCTGTGGTTTAAAAAATAGTTGAACCCACCTTACAAAGACAGTTAAATGCTTATTAACGGTGGAGGATTGAAGCCCTGTCTATACTAGGGGATTTTTTTTTCCCACCAGTGCTGTGTGCCCCGTATATGTATATATTACATCCAAAAAACTACTTTAAAAGCAATCCCAGGATGCAAAGGCAAGAATTCAAAATGCCAGTATTAAGGTCATCCCTGTGAGATTAGGTGGGATTATACCCATTTTACATCTGAGGAACAGAAGCACAGAAAGATGAAGATCAACACTGCAAATGTGTCCACTAATTTTGATTGCCCAGTTTGAGACCCCTAGAGTAGGATATTCCAGAGTACTTAGCATTTTTATAGCACTTTATATGTATAACTCCAATTGATTTCAGTTGCAATTGTGAGTGCTCAGCAGGGCTGGATTAACCCATCCTGGGCAAACAATGTTTGGGCCCCTACCTTCTCACGAATAACAATGAACAGTCATACAGTAACTCTCTGCGCCGGGACTGGCCTTGGTGTGAATCCGACACAACTGGCTGCTCTTCCTTCAGCTGTTCAGGGCGCTGCTCTCCATGACAGAGAGGCAGCTGGGCCAAACCTGAGTAGTGATGCTGCGATGCTGTGTACCAGGTTGTTATGCCATGCACTCAGATTTGGGGAATGTGCTCCAGTGGTTATAGACCGTTCTGCCCCTGTGGCCCCTATCTGTTCCATTCTTCTCCTATCTATCTGACCCATCCCAGCTCCTGACCCCTCTCCCTATGCTTCTGTCCCTACTTTGCTTTTGTGTGTCCCTAGTCTACCTACTGCCTCCTTCCCTGCTCAGTTCCTCTCCAACCATCCATTTTCGGGCACCAGACTCCCCTCCTCTTCTCTTCTCTTCTCTTCTCTTCTCTTCTCTTCTCCTTTCCAAATTCCCATCCCCTGGCTCCTGCCCCCTCCCCTTCCCGCTACTCTTGTCCAGCCCCCTCCCTCCACTGGCTCTTTCACCCCTCTGACCCTTGCTCGCTGGCTGCTACCCTCCCACTGGTTCCTGCCCACCCTGTCCCCATTCCCCACATCATTTCTGCCCCACCCTCATTTCTCATGTGTCTGCGTTTCAACCAGGCTGTTTTCTCCATTGCCTCCATGCTGCCTGAGCAGCAGCAGGAGAAGCACAAGAGAGACATTGTTCTTGCTCTCAGTTCCTGTGCCTGGCATCAAACCACTGCCCCCTCCTGCCCCTGCAATCACGCTGAAAGTCCTGCTCAACCTCTGAAGCTCTAGGATGGAGCTTGACTTTACAGGTGGAATCTTTGGGGAGTTAAACTGCCAAACTTTAACAAACTGTACCAAGCAATTTTTGTGAGCCTTATTACTTGGCCATGTTTGTGTTCACAGCAGGGGTACCCCTGCCAAACGTCAAGTCCCCGCATCAAAGCATAGAGGTGCAATATTTTCTCAAAAAATGGTTGGACAGATTTTTTAACCTGGATAAAACATTGTATTTCCCCCTAATCTTGGTCTCAGAAGTGGCTAAATAATTTTAGTGAAACTTTTCAAAAACATTCACCCTCAGGCATACACCCAGCACAGAAAATTTCAGCACATGCAGTCAAAGTCTGGCAAAGTTAGACACAACTGAAAACAGGTTCTTCTAATGGAAAGTGTTGTGCAATCTTAACAATAGGTGGTCCTATTAGTGTCACCTATAATGCTCACCAGAGTAAAATGGGGCATTCACAAACATGACTTACATGGAGCAAGCCCCATTTTGGCCAGGAGCAGTGGATCTACAATAGGGATTTACACTGCTATATCTACATGGGGACAAATTTCCCTAGTCTAGACAAGCACTAAGCATATGTTGGAAATGGAACAGAATCCACCATTTTAAAAGTGAACTGAAGCAAACTGAAAATCCAGTTAGACACAAAGTTTTCTAGGTACCAAAAGGATTTTGCATGGGAAAACTGGAATTAAAGTATTTTTCTATGCTAAATGGCTAAGAAACTACAGCTCAGAAATCTCCCACTTGTCATTTTTGCTTTGCAGTTCATACCAAAAAAAATCACTTCAAGAAAGCAAAGAAACTACTTGGCAGTTCTGCAGTCTGACTTTTCTGGGAATGTTAGTTTTATTTTGTTTAATATTTTTTCCAGTAAACTCTAAATAGGTTGGTATTCCTTTGTGTCTTGGAAAAGTTATTCTTACCTCTCCTTTTTCCTATTCACTACTGCAGTGAGCGACGGAGATCAAAATGTTTAGCATTCCTGATGGTACCAAAGCCTTAATTAGTTGTTGTCTCTTCTTCATGGTCCCTTGTTCTTCCACATCCCCCACTCCTCTCTGAGCCAGTCCTGTCCTTTTACTTCTGGCAGAACCTTTGTTCTGGTGTTTCCTCCTACCTCTTGCTTTAGGTCCCAGTGGTCTGCACCTTCCTCCAGCTTCCTCCTTTTACCCTAGCATCATGCGCCACTGAACTCTCCCCACAACCTCCCATGCTTTGCAGCTCCCTCTGAGTCCTCCTCTTTCCCCACTGCCAAACAGCAATCATATTTGACCCTTTCTCCAGGTTGCCTGTTCCCCATCCAACTCTCCCCACCTTCCCACTTGAATTTCACTTCCCATCCCATCCACCCCTTCCTCTCTGTTTCCCAGCTGCCACCTCATCTCACTCTCTTTCCACTTTTGTTCCACATAATCTCTCTCTCGTCCTCCAAGTTGTTGCTGGAGTCTAGCTCCTTGTTCCATTGCAATCAACAACCCTCCTGCTCCCCACCAGCTGCTATTTCAAGCACATGGAGCACACAGACATATACACTCCTGACTTATCAACCCCCTTCCTGCACTGACCTAAATGCACTTTCTCTGAGCTTTGAATGAATTACCTATAGCTATAAATTTCAGGCTTTTAAACATCAACTGGTTCCTTAAGGTCATCATCATTACTCCCCCCCGTAAATGTTTATGTACTGTAGCCATCTTCTCTATCTTCTGGTAGCTAACACCAGGGTCTTGTCAACGTGAAACACATTGCATCAATTTAAGTAAATTCATTTCAACTTAATCTAGTTAAACCAGTGCAACTGGTTTGACCCTGGCTTATAATCGATGTACTTTAATTCCATATTTTACCAACACAAGATAAACCAGCTTAAGTAAGAGTTAAATGATTTCAGAGCACCTTCATAGGAAGCTTGTGCCTAAAATCAGTTTAATTAAACTGGTGCAACTTTCTTGTATATACAAGGCCAAGGACTGGGATATGATTTACTGAATACAAACCATTAAAAAGTGATGCTTTAAATTACTGTATTGTACTGTCTAAGCAAACATTATAACAAACTATGCCTTTTAGGGCTCATTCATAAAGATGGCTTCAGTGGGATTTTAACTAATCTTAAATATCCAGGGATGTTATGGGAATTTGGCTAAATATTATGTTAAGACATGTCTTTACTCCCCCACTCTTATGTTCTGGGGCCTGGAGTGTTTTTTGGTCTCCCTCCTGATACTCCCAGAGCTTTAGCAGCCAAATTATGGGTGTTTCCGCCTAGGTTCCATGGGGGAAAGTAGTTTCCTGAGCCTGTCGTCACTTCTAGTGCACTCATATAGGGTGGCCAAATCTTAGCCCCATATTATTATTGTTGTGGGTTGGGTTAAACCTTGTTATTGTGGGGTGGGCTAAACCAGACCTTTTACTGAGGCTGACTGTAAAGAAGTGACTGAAATAATGTGACTGAAAGTGTAGACAGAAGCAAGACAGACTGAGATAGATACAGATGCAATGTGGACAAGCATGGTGTGTGACGTGAGAGAAGCCTGGTGAAGGGGCTTCTGAATCTGGTGCTGGCTAAAGAGGCTTGGGGCTGTAAGCAAAGTAACTCTCTCTCGTTGTTCTGGTTCCTCCTGTGTTTAAGGAAGCTGGACTTTGTACATTCTTTGTCAATAAACAGGACTGCACCAAAAGGGAACTGTCATATTACTGTAATCCCAAGCAAAGAAATTTCTGAATGCCCTATCAAAACTATAGAAGAAAATTGTAAGAGCCCCTGCATTGACATTTTCCTAGCATGTGACAGTTGAGAGAGATGGTTCTAAAGAAGAATGCAAAATTCAGCTTTTCTTGGTTGCATGAGCCTATGTTCAGAGAAGTGGAGCTGCACTCAGAAATCAAAACCACACAATATAATAAAACAAGGAACCCACATCCCATTCAGCAACAATGAAAAGCTGCAAACCTGACGCTGCAGTGGCTATGCAAGCTGAACATCCATTGACTTCAGTGGGAGCTATCAGCACGGAGCAGTTGCAGAGTCAGTGTTAGAGAGCTTATTCCTTCACTCTCCTACTTCCCTGATCCTTCTCGCATGAACAGAGAACAACAATACCCGAAGTCCAAAGGTGCAAACAATTAGATGTTTATTGGGGTGAACTTCCAGCAAGTTTAAATCCAAGTTCCTTTTTCCTTATTTTCGAATCCCAACTTACTTCCTGTTTGCCCCTAATTTATATAGTAATATTCTTAGCTATATCTTAACCAATCATTCTACTGAAATTTACCTAACGAATCCTAACATACTGTAACATGATTAGCTAACCAATTATATCCCACCACCTTAATTAGTTTACACCCAGCAAAATTAATTATACAGCAGACAGAAACAGACAGAGACCATGCAAATAAACAATAGCAAAGTGGGAACTATAATGACAAAACAATACAGAAGTGAGGATTTCACAACTACATCTATAAAGACATAAGGGTTTCCCAGCTGTGTCTATTGATAAGTGAGTTCTTACCAGACAGAAAACTAACAAACTAAATTTCCTTTTACATCTTCTAGGCTCTTCCCTTTCTCTGGAGATGATAGATCGGATCACCTTGCTAACAGCCCCATATTGACTAGTTTGGAATGTGAGGATATGACCATTCGCTTCCCAGCTGCTTAGCCAAAGGCATTGGCCTAAGAACAGGACCTCAGACTGTCACAGTGAGAGAAGGCCCTTACACAGATTCTTTTTTGTATACCTCTATTACTAGCTAAATGATAAACATATACCTAAATTCTTAAAGTATAGGCCTTTACAGGCAGGCCTGAATATCTATATCAGGGGTTGGCAACCTTTCAGCAGTGGTGTGCCGAGTCTTCATTTATTCACTTTAAGGTTTCACGTGCCAGTAATACATTTTAATGTTTTCTGGAAGGTCTCTCTCTCTAAGTCTATATATTATATAACTGAACTATTGTTGTATGTAAAGTAAACAAGATTTTCAAAATGTTTAAGAAGCTTCCTTTAAAATTAAATTTAAATGCTGATCTTACGCTGCTGGCCTGCTCAGCCCGCTGCCAGCCTGGGGTTCCGTTCACCTAGGCTGGCAGCAGGCTAAGCGGGGCTGGCGGCCGGGACCCCAGACTGGCAGTGGGCTGAGCGGCTCAGCCTGCTGACACTCAACCCGCTGCCGGTCTGGGGTTCAGTCTGCCGGCTCCTGCCAGCCAGGGTTCCAGCTGCTGGCCCTGCTCAGCCCGCTGCCAGTCTGGGATCCCGGCCCTGCCCACATAGAGTGGGTACCTGCCTTCTCCCTGGTTCTAGCCCATTCTCTTCCTCTCTCTCTGCACTGAGCTGAGGGTGGGAGTGCACTGAGCACAGGGCTGGGGGTGAAGGAGCAGGCTGGGGGTTGGGGTGCAGGGTCTGGCAAGGAGCTAGAATGAGGGAGGGGGCTCAGGGTTGGGGCAAGAGGTTTGGATGTGGAGTGCTTACCTGGGCAGCTCCCATTTGGTGTGAGGGGTGCAGGTGAGAATGTGGGGGGGGGTGCAGGAGCTCCTGTTTGGTGCTCAGGGTGGGAGTGGGAATGTGGGGGGTGCAAGAGTCAGGACATGGGGTTTGAGGGGGCTGGGTATGTTTGGGGGGGTGCAGGAGTCAGGGCATGGGGTATCGGGGGGTTGGGTATGTGTGGGGGGTACTGGGGTTGAAGGGGGTGCAGGGGTCAGGGCAGGAGGCTGGGGTGTGTGGGGGGTGCCGGGGTCAGGGCAGAGGGCTGGATGTGGGCTGGGGTCGTTCGGGTGCTCCCAGCCCCCTGCCCAGAGCGGCTCACAGCATGGGGCTGGAGGGGATATGCCCTGATTCCACCCGCCCTTCCCCAAGGCCCCATCCCCACCTCTTCTCTACCTCCTCCCCGGAGCAGCGAGTGCGCTGCGGCTCCGCTTCTCCCCCTCCCTCGCAAGGGCCATCAGCTGATCAGCGGCAGGGAGGGAGAGGAGGAGGGGCATGAACCCAGCACGCTGGGGGAAGAGGCGGGGGAGGGGAGAGCTTGCCTGCCCTGCAGCAGCAGCCACCAGGACCAAGTTTCTTCACCCTGCCGGAGGGGTGGGGTGGGGAGGAGGCGGAGAAGAGCGGGCCGGGGCGGTCAGGATTTTTAGTGGCGCACTGCTGCCTGCCAGGGTCCCGGCCTGGGTTCAGCAGCGGGCTCAGCGGGGCCAGCGGCTGGGACCCAGCAGGCAGAAGCGTGCCATTAAAAATCAGTTTGCATGCCATCTTTGGCTCACGTGCCATAGGTTGCCGACCCCTGATCTATATCCTAACACTCCACCCCTTTTTTTTAATTTTGGGATCCTCCTGCCCAGGGATCCGTGGAAAAGCATAGGACATAGGGCGACACACTTCCTGATAGGGCCAGGCATCAAGGTGGAAGGTGTTGATGCTCCATCTGTCCCACTGCCCCTTGTGTAGTACCGTGCTCTGCACCTTCTCTCACACGGGCATACTACACCTATTCCAATTCGTGTTCCAGACTTCCCATTATAGTGGGCCTGAGAAGGTTGGGTCCAGGTTGTCTAATACACTCCAGGGGGTGTTATAGGTTATAATTAGTGGCTGTTTTCTAGGGGGTTGTGCCCCCTTGATCGTTTCCATATGCAACGTAACACAAATATAGTTAACAATACACCAGCTGCTATGATAATCCACAGCAACACCGAGAGTCCTGACCACTGCAGTATGGTCCAACATCCTGGCCACCACCAAAAACACTGCTTCTCCTCCTTTGATAAGGTTAACATTTTGTCAGCGCCATCCTGTAGTGTTTTATTGTAAGTGTGTCCAACTGTTGGCGCTTGCAGCAAGTTGCTCTTGTAATCTTTGTGTACTTTTGTCCATATTGTGTGTCCATTGAATATCCACAGTGAAATCTGGTATTGTCCAAACCAATTCAACTACTTGGTATGGCATGGGGTAGTAGGTGCTGGTTCGATTGTTTACAACGATTAAGTCCACTGATCCATTGGTGCACCATAGTCCAGGTGGCAGTGTATAGAAGTTCATAATTTGGTCATACACTGGAAGGATTTTGCCTTCTAGTGTTATATTGCAGGATTGCATGCATTCCCAAGAGAATACACCATACCCCATATGCATTACCCCTAAATGCCACCCCTTTGCAATAGGCAATTGATCCTGCTCCTCCATAGTCTTAGGAGAGGGGCACATCCATATTCCTCCTCTGGATATACAACTGCTTAATGTGATGACAGTCCAATTTACCCCATTCCACCCCTCCCCCACCTATTTGCTCGAGGCTCCCAACGTGCTCCCTGTTCCTTAGTTACTCCCATAGGGTTCAAGGGAACCACCTTATTTGCATTTCCTTCCCATGGTATCATAGTAAGAATTACACAAGAACTGTCCCCACAGGTCGGGATGTTATTTTCCAGGTAGATGGGTATGTTTTTGCAATTGTGGATAAATATGAGCTAGCCTCCCGATTTAATACTGAAGGCCATTGTTCTGACCAAGCATCTCTCATAATATCCATTAACATTAACTGAGCATTTTGAATACCTACGCACACTTCTCCCCATGTTAGTCTTCTGAAGCCATCCCCAACCCATGTCACCAGGTCCCCTGCCCAATGAGTTAATTGCAAGTTTACCTCTACTGCTGTCCTCCATCCTGTGGCAACTGCCGATACTTGCTGTGCCATTAATTCATTAATTTGTTGTTGAAATTTCACATTTTGGCTTACTAATTGTTTGGTTACCCACTCGTCCCCCAGATTCCATGTACCCAGCATAGTGTTCCTCGCTGCCCACAATCCCCTTTTCTGACAACGATTCCAGGTGTGTCCCCTTACCCACCCATTGAATTGTTGTTTCAATCCTTTTATGTACCTACTACAATTAGGGTGAATTTGGTCCACCCACCATTCCTTGGGGCGTACCACCCATGTAATAGAGTGAAAGGACACGTTAAAAAGTGCTGGCTGCACCTGCTCCCACAATGGCTCCCATACATTTGCACGTCAGGGAATATTCTCGGCTCCAGGCTGTGGCCACTTTAAATTTGGATTCTTCCAACTTGGCATCCATATCACCTGTAGGGTTACATTCTGTAAAATGGTTAACTCATCATACACCCAGCGTCCCAAAGGGGATTTTACGCCTAATGTAATATGTACATAACAATCACACCTTCAGGGATTAACTTCCATGGAAGTACCATTGTGGTTACATATGGTAACATCACACCCTAAATGTGGGCCCTATTTTCCCAAGAGGGTTCATTTGCTCCAGGAGACCAGAGGATTATATTCTTTGGACCCTCTGTAACAAACCACATAGCTGGGTAACTGTGTTTTCCACTATCGTTAATCATGGCAGCACCTAGGGAGTACCATGCAATATTTTCTGATAAATTTGATATTCTCCACCTGGTTGGGATTCCCCTATCTAATCCATAAACCGGCACTGCCAAATTCCTGTTGAAGTATTAGTGGTACATCTTTCTATGGGGAGATTCTCATAGTCTTCATTAGCTTTATTACCACAGGTTGCATATGTAGCTGTCCATATGTTTCCTCCTTTTGACACTTCACATCGTGGAATCTGAATAGAATTTGTAAATGTGACAATTGTGATTAGCACTAGCAAGTGTTCCATCCAGGGCCAGGGAATTTTCATCCTTTTCTCCTTTTTGAATTAACCTGTAATACACACATAACAAAATTTACATGTCCCCTTTCCCCATCCCCTGTTTGTACCTTTTTATTTGCATGCAGTGAACCCACTCCCGTCCTCCATTCTCTGTACCCAGTAATAGCAGACTGGGTCCTAATTGGTCAAGGACAAGATAGGGGCCCTTCCATTTAGGAGCTGGGAATGGATGGTGTTGACCTGGAATCTTGTACATCACTAGATCTCCCACCTTGGGTAGATCACGCTCCCCAGGCAGGTGATACCATGCTTTGACTCTTGCTGCTCCTTGCTCGTCTCGCCAGGCCACCGCCTGCTGTACTTGTTTTACATGTTCGATGAGAGTTAAAATCCATTCTTGTGTTAAGCCGTGTGTAGTGACTTCCCCAGGTACTGGGGTAAGTAGATTTTCCCACCGTTCCATGGGCTTTCCCATGAGAGCTTCATATGGAGAAAATCCTATGCCCTTTGATTCTCGGGCCCTTATTCTCATTAAGACAAAGGGCAGTAACTGTGACCAGTTTTTTCCTCCCATTTCCACTCCCTTTCTTAGCTCACTTTTAATGGTGTGGTTCATGCGTTCCACCTGCCCCGCAGCCTGGGGGTGATAAGCAATATGGAACAACTGTGTGATTCCAGTGAGGGCCGAAAGCTCCCCTAACAGATCTGACCAAAAAGCAGCTCCTTGGTCTGAGTCAATCACCTTTGGGACCCCACAGCGAGTGAATACCTCATTTACCAGTATTTCAGAAGTTACCCGGGCAGTTTGATACTTTGTCGGGAAAGCTTCCACCCACCTGCTGAAAGCAACCACTACCACCAACATGAATCGGTTTTTCCTGTGATCTGGTGGTAGGGGTCCTGTGTAGTCAATTTGTATTCTTTCCCATGGTCCCCTTGGGGCTTGTCTCATTAATTCTCCCCTTAGCACCTTGTGAGGTGGGCTGTGCCTGGCACAGTCCAAACAACGTTCCAGATGTGATTTTAAATCAGCTGCCATTCCTGGCCACCAGCACAACCTTTTTAAAGTTCCCAGTGCCTCCTCAAACCCGGGGTGTCCCCCTGCCAAGCTCCCATGCACCCAACTTAAGAAAGCTGTCTGGCTTCCCTGAGGGCACAGCATTACTGGTCCCTCAGCTGTTAAGCCACAGCAAACCCCTTCCATTAGTTCCACCTTTGGCACATGCCTGTCCCCAAGTTTCATGATGCCTTCCAGTCCTGGGTCAGATTCTTGCAACTCTCTAATTCGCCTTCCCCGATCTGTATCCACCCCGCTTCTTGTTAACACTGCTACCGGCACACTCTCTTCTGGCTCCCAGGGCCATGGGGGTGCCTCTGTTGCAGCCCGCTTGGCCTCTACATTGGCCAGATTATTTCCTTTGCTGAGGGGTCCTGTTTTCTTGTGTGCCTTTACCTTTACCACATTGATCCGTGTAAAACAGAGACTGAGCTCCTCCACTTGCTTCCACCAGGTAGCATTGATTGTGGAGCCGTCTGTTGCCCTGAAATTATTATCTGTCAACCGTCTTAGTTGGGGATTGGTCCTGCTTTGAGCAGGGGGTTGGACAAAGCCTTGGAAACAAGCAGGGAGAACTAGTGGTCCTGGTGAAGGCAAGGAATTATGACGTGACTGGAATAACAGAGACTTGGTGGGATAACTCACATGACTGGAGTACTGTCATGGATGGTTATAAACTGTTCAGGAAGGACAGGCAGGGCAGAAAAGGTGGGGGAGTAGCACTGTATGTAAGGGAGCAGTATGACTGCTCAGAGCTCCGGTACGAAACTGCAGAAAAACCTGAGTGTCTCTGGATTAAGTTTAGAAGTGTGAGCAACAAGAGTGATGTAGTGGTGGGAGTCTGCTATAGACCACCGGACCAGGGGGATGAGGTGGATGAGGCTTTCTTCCAGCAACTCGCAGAAGCTACCAGATCGCACGCCCTGGTTCTCATGGGAGACTTTAATTTTCCTGATATCTGCTGGGAGAGCAATACAGCGGTGCATAGACAATCCAGGAAGTTTTTGGAAAATGTAGGGGACAATTTCCTGGTGCAAGTGCTAGAGGAGCCAACTAGGGGGGGAGCTTTTCTTGACCTGCTGCTCACAAACGGGGAAGAATTAGTGGGGAAAGCAAAAGTGGATGGGAATCTGGGAGGCAGTGACCATGAGTTGGTTGAGTTCAGGATCCTGACGCAGGGAAGAAAGGTAAGCAGCAGGATACGGACCCTGGACTTCAGGAAAGCAGACTTCGACTCCCTCAGGGAACGGATGGGTAGGATCCCCTGGGGGACTAACGTGAAGGGGAAAGGAGTCCAGGAGAGCTGGCTGTATTTCAAGGAATCCCTGTTGAGGTTACAGGGACAAACCATCCCGATGTGTCAAAGAATAGTAAATATGGCAGGCAACCAGCTTGGCTTAACGGTGAAATCCTAGCGGATCTTAAACATAAAAAAGAAGCTTACAAGAAGTGGAAGGTTGGACATATGACCAGGGAAGAGTATAAAAATATTGCTCGGGCATGTAGGAATGAAATCAGGAGGGCCAAATTGCACCTGGAGCTGCAGCTAGCAAGAGATGTCAAGAGTAACAAGAAGGGTTTCTTCAGGTATGTTGGCAACAAGAAGAAAGCCAAGGAAAGTGTGGGCCCCTTAATGAATGAGGGAGGCAACCTAGTGACAGAGGATGTGGAAAAAGCTAATGTACTCAATGCTTTTTTTGCCTCTGTCTTCACTAACAAGGTCCCAGACTGCTGCACTGGGCATCACAGCATGGGGAGTAGATGGCCAGCCCTCTGTGGAGAAAGAGGTGGTTAGGGACTATTTAGAAAAGCTGGACGTGCACAAGTCCATGGGGCCGGATGCGTTGCAACCGAGAGTGCTAAAGGAATTGGTGGCTGTGATTGCAGAGCCATTGGCCATTATCTTTGAAAACTCGTGGCGAACGGGGGAAGTCCCAGATGACTGGAAAAAGGCTAATGTAGTGCCAATCTTTAAAAAAGGGAAGAAGGAGGATCCTGGGAACTACAGGCCAGTCAGCCTCACCTCAGTCCCCGGAAAAATCATGGAGCAGGTCCTCAAGGAATCAATCCTGAAGCACTTACATGAGAGGAAAGTGATCAGGAACAGTCAGCATGGATTCACCAAGGGAAGGTCACGCCTGACTAATCTAATCGCCTTCTATGATGAGATTACTGGTTCTGTGGATGAAGGGAAAGCAGTGGATGTATTGTTTCTTGACTTTAGCAAAGCTTTTGACACGGTCTCCCACAGTATTCTTGTCAGCAAGTTAAAGAAGTATGGGCTGGATGAATGCACTATAAGGTGGGTTGAAAGTTGGCTAGATTGTCGGGCTCAGCGGGTAGTGATCAATGGCTCCATGTCTAGTTGGCAGCCGGTGTCAAGTGGAGTGCCCCAGTGGTCAGTCCTGGGGCCAGTTTTGTTCAATATCTTCATAAATGATCTGGAGGATGGTGTGGATTGCACTCTCAGCAAATTTGCGGATGATAGTAAACTAGGAGGAGTGGTAGATACGCTGGAGGGCAGGGATAGGATACAGAGGGACGTAGACAAATTGGAGGATTGGGCCAAAAGAAATCTGGTGAGGTTCAATAAGGATAAGTGCAGGGTCCTGCACTTAGGACAGAAGAACCCAATGCACCACTACAGACTAGGAACCGAATGGCTAGGCAGCAGTTCTGCGGAAAAGGACCTAGGGGTGACAGTGGACGAGAAGCTGGATATGAGTCAGCAGTGTGCCCTTGTTGCCAAGAAGGCCAATGGCATTTTGGGATGTATAAGTAGGGGCATAGCGAGCAGACTGAGGGACGTGATCGTCCCCCTCTATTCGACATTGGTGAGGCCTCATCTGGAATACTGTGTCCAGTTTTGGGCCCCACACTACAAGAAGGATGTGGATAAATTGGAGAGAGTCTAGCGAAGGGCAACAAAAATGATTAGGGGTCTGGAACACATGAGTTATGAGGAGAGGCTGAGGGAACTGGGATTGTTTAGTCTGCAGAAGAGAAAAATGAGAGGGGATTTGATAGCTGCTTTCAACTACCTGAGAGGTGGTTCCAGAGAGGATGGTTCTAGACTATTCTCAGTGGTAAAGAGGACAGGACAAGGAGTAATGGTCTCAAGTTGCAGTGGGGGAGGTTTAGGTTGGATATTAGGAAAAACTTTTTCACTAGGAGGGTGGTGAAACACTGGAATGCGTTACCTAGGGAAGTGGTAGAATCTACTTCCTTAGAAGTCTTTAAGGTCAGGCTTGACAAAGCCCTGGCTGGGATGATTTAATTGGGGATTGGTCCTGCTTTGAGCATGGGGTTGGACTAGATGACCTCCTGAGGTCCCTTCCAACCCTGATATTCTATGATTCTATGATCTCAGCATTAATGTGGCACCACGAAATACATAATCTGAATCTACCACTACCCAACATTCTGGCTCAAATTTGGGATCCACTTCATTTAAAGCTGTTAGCAAGGCTGCCAGTTCTGCTTCCTGAGCTGACCTTGCTTCTAGTGAGAAACCAATGGTGCTGACTGTCTCATTTCCTCTGATTCCAACAACAGCTTAGCCTGCAGTTTTCTGTCCCCCTTGATACCTACAACTTCCATCCAAAAACCATACCAGTGTCCCCTCCTTTACCTGATTGGGGTTAGCCGCCCGAAACACCTGATTTTGTGTTTTACCTGGGCTGGCTTCACATTGGTGTGGGGTGCCAGCCAGATGTAATCCAGCTACCCAGACTATGGGTTCCTTTAACACTTCTGCTTTAATGTTTTCTGCCTGTAGAGCCAGCAACCATTTGGCAATATGCTGCCCACTCACTTATCCCTGTAAGATAGCAGGCTCAATGTTTAAAACACTCAGTGTTGTGTTCGTCCCAGGTAGGGTGACCGTACATCCCATTTTAGCTGGGATGGTCCCTTTCTTTTAAGCCCGTCCCAACTTTTTTTTTTTTCTTTTTTCAAAAGCGGGCATTTGTCCTCTTTGCTCTGGCTGACTTGATCAGTTGGTGAGAGCAAACAAGACAAATGCCCACTTTTGTCAAAAAAAAGCGGGGTGCGGTGTGGAGGAACGTGCGGGGGTGGGGGTGAGTGGAGATGCTAGCCTCGGGCAGGGCCGGGGGGGGGGGGGGGGGGGCGGGAACAGGACTTGGTGGGGAAGCAGCGTTTCAGCATGCAGGGGGCCGGCAGGGTTCCAGCGACTGGCAACAGCCTAACGGGGGAGAGGGGACACTCAGGCAAGCAGCTAGGGGTGTCCCGTTTTCCCTTTGGGAAATATGATCACCTCAGTCCAAGGACATTAGAGAGACAAGGTGAGGGAGGTAATATCTATTATTGGACCAAATTATGTTGGTGAAAGAGGCAAGCTTTCAAACATAGAAACAGAAGTTGGTCCAATGAAATATATCAGCCCCCAGGCCCACCAACCTTGTCGCTCTAAAAAACTCAGCGCAGAATACTGACACTGACCTTGTTCTGGCAAGTCTATACTTACATGAGTACTCCTTATTATGTGAGAATTGCAAATGACTTCAATGACATTACTCACATGGGTAAAGAATATTGACATCAACCTGCCTAAGTACTTATATGGCATTCATCAGTATCATATCTGTGACGGGTTCAGTCACAGAGACCCCCTCGGCACTGTCACCTGACGTGCTGAGACTACCTCTAAGCCCATTTTCCTTGCCAGCTTGGGACTCCAGAACCCTGCCTTGTTGAGCAAGACATGCTAGCCGGCTGCAACACAGACCCAGGTCTGGGCCACGCCCCCAAAGCTGCAGACTTTTAACTAAAAACTGCTCAGCAGGTTACTTGACTCCAGCACTCAGACACTCAGCCCCCAATGGGATCCAAACCCCAAATAAATCCGTTTTCCTCTGTATAAAGCTTATATGGGGTAAACTCATAAATTTTCCACTCTCTATAACACTGATAGAGAGATATGCACAGTATTAATCACTTACTCTGGGTTTACTAATAAACAAAAGTGATTTTATTAAGTATAAAAAGTAGGATTTAAGTGGTTTCAAGTAATAATAGAGAGAACAAAGAACTGGTCCTATTGAGCGATTTACAAACTTTTTTGAAGAGATGTTTTTCTATGTATTTGTTATTCAACAGATATCACGGTCCGTTAAACTCTCCTATTAGCCCCATGTCCTGTGGTTTAGAGCACCATGGAAATTAGTTCAGGATTTTTGTGTTCTTGCTGTCTGCCAGCATTCATATTCTGTAGCAGATGTCCATGGTTGCTTGGCTACTATAGTGATGCATGACTAAGAAATATTCAATCAGATGGTTGTTTGTGCTTTATTTTTCACTCGTAGTTTATTCAAAGAATTTCACCACCAGACTCTCCAATATCAGAATTTAGCTTGCTGACATTGTAAATACTCTTGACATACAGACCCACCCCTTCACATCTAGTTCTGTTTCTATCTTTCTTGTATTTTCTCTATAAAAACAATTCCTTACTACAATCATATTTAATGGGATGTAACACTTCTGCATCTGGTCTAGTAACTTACATTGTTGATCAACCTCAAATGCATTTCAATAATTAATATTTGACTAGTAACTCTCATATTATATTTAGAAACCTTTATTAAAAGTGTGTATTATTACTGTCCACACTTGTTATCACCATTTAAAAAAAGATGTACTCACTCTGGAGTATCCAGATGTCCTTATTAGTCAGTGTTGGAATGAGTCATCTATTATCTCATAGAAAACGGGCATACAAAAAGACAAGCAGCAACGGGTAATGCTTTCACAGGTTGAGGTAAACGCAAAAGCCCCAGAAATTTCCCATCTCTCCAGTGCACTAGTCATCTGACTACTTGAACTGACCTTAAAAAATCATTTATTTAATCAGTTTCACTAGAGATGACCCAATTGTCATGATCTTATTAGATTTAAAAGAAACCATTCAACTGAGTTAACTGTAACTATAGATTCATTATCCTCAACAGATCTGACTTAAATACCAACTGCAAGTCAGTAAAAATAGCGTTTACTAGAATGGAGACAACTGTAGATTTCAATGGTTTAATAGCTAGTTTTGCTGCTATATGGAGGTGTTAGATAAAGATGCTTATTATATCCCCTTCTTTGACTTTGCGGCTGAATATTTGCAATCAGAATAAGGCCTACCTGAAACTCTTATTTTATTTTCTCCTCTTCTCTGCCCACCCTGCTGATATAACCTATAAGCTTGTCCTGGGACAGCCAGAGCGTACCTAGAGCCCCATTGCCTAGGCTCTATACAGAAATCCAGAGGCACAAAGAAGTTAAGTGACTTGTCAAAAGTCAAACAGCCGGTTAATTGCGGAGCCAGAAATAGAAACCAGGCAACAAGACTCCCAATCCACTAAATCCCTTTCTGCTTTCTTTTCCAGTACTATCAGTTTGATATCAGCCTCTCTGTGGTGCTGTATATCCTGCATATGAAGGGAGATGGACCCAGGGATCTAGCAGCACTTTCTCATCTCCAACTCTAACTTAGCACATGGTAAAATGTAAGATTAGATTAGTCTAAACATGCATGTAGGCTGTTTGTTTTTTAAATCATTTTCTCTAAGGCTCTGTTCCCTTTACTAATAAACATACTTGTTGTTAGAAGGCTGTTCATCACTATATAGCTCTGGTCACAGGCTCCTGAAGGGAAGAAATGTGGGTGTCAAGTTGGCTCTGCACAGTACCAAGTGGTTGGTATAGAGGGGGTATTGTATCCAGATCCTGGTCTGAGAGAGGGAGAATAGAAAAAACCCACCCCAAGACAGAGAACACCTAACCCCTGAGCACGTGCACTCAAGAGAGATCAGAAAGGGGACAGAAATGCGAGTAGCCTGTAACCATGACAAATATTAAAACAGTCACTGCCATCAGGCATTTAAAATGTAGAGATCTCATTCTTCTGTCACACTAGTTTTATAGGAGTATGTGGTAGTGGGGATTGTGCCTTTCAGGGCTAAGTTTCCCAGCCAGAGTCACGGCAGAGTGCTATGAAGCTTGTGGTGTTGTTACGCACAGCTGGTTGAAACCGTACACAGAATAAACCAGCTATCTTGCAAGCTCCTTAAGCAATGCACCAAGTGATCACTGAATATCACACAGTATCACCTCCAGGGATTGCAATAGAGTTATTCCTGATTTACACCGTCTCACCATATAGTAAGAGGCACATTAGCTTATAAGGGGAAAGCCATATTTCCTCCCTCTTGCCACCAATTTTGCCAACCTCAAAAGATCAATAATGAGATCCCCTCAAAATCATGAGAATTTTGTTTACAAAAATATTATGTTGTGGTTTTTAGTCTGGTTTTTTTTTTTTTTTTTTTACTTTTGTGCTCCCCCTGCCCATCCCAGTATGTATGTGTGACAGTTAGGGCTTGGCTACATGGGGATAAAGCCTGGACTAGCTAATGCAGAATAGCTATTCCATACTAGCTCTCCATGAGGACACTTATTCTGCACTAACTAGCTCTGCCCCTTCTGGCCGAGGCCCTGCCCTTCCACCCCGCCAGCGCAGCCCAGAGCCCCCCACTGCAGCTGCCAGCCTCTGCCCCAGGCTAGCGACCCCAGCCCCAGAGCGGCCTCAGTCTTGGAGTGCTGGGAGGGCGGGTGGCATGGCCTCCGCCCAAGAGTGCCAGGCAGGGGAGTGGGTGGTACGCACAGCCCCAGTGCCAGCCTGAGCCGGGGCCACTGCACAGTGGACCTGGGAAGAGAGGGCCAGAGTGGGAAGCAGGAGGGGAACTGGGGGCAGAATGTGGGCAGGGGCCATGCCTGGCTGCTTCGGAAGGCACAGCTTGCCTTGATAGCCGCCACCCATGCCCTTGTGTAGATTAGGTTAATCCATTTTGGCAGTGGATTATACTAAACCGCACATGGGCACTCTTAGTGAGGAATAAGAGCATCCAAACAGGGAGCTAGCACACAATAGCTATTGTACTTTAAATTCACAGCTTAGCTATTTTGTTTTACCTTCCCCAGGAACTTCCTGTGTACACAAGCCCTTAGAGCTGAGGAACACATCACACATGGAGCTGCACAAAACTTCACTCCTCCCAAACGTCAATGGCTACTGGTACTCCTGTCCCTCCAAAAAAAACAGTTAGTGTCCCCCTACTTTCTGTGGGCTCCGCTTCTGTCCCTGAGCCCGCTGGTCTCCTGCAAGAAGCCCTTGGTCAGTCAGCTAGGAAAGTCAGTGTCGGGGATTCCCTCAGCACCATGGGTTACCCCTGGAGGGAATCCCCACCCTGCTAAGACTGGGCTTTCCTGGCTCTGTCTTTAGCAGGCTGCGGTCTAGAGCTCAGCTGGGTCAGAGTGGGGGCTGGTTGTGCTGGCCCAGCAAGTGCAGAAGGGCCCCTCCCCAGTAACAAAGCTACTACAGTAGTACCTCAGAGTTACGAACACCTCAGGAATGGACGCTGAACAAAACATTATGGGTGTTCTTTCAAAAGTTTACAACTGAACAGTGACTTCATACAGCTTTGAAACTTCACTATGCAGAAGAAAAATGTTTCTTTTAACCAGCTTGATTTAAATGAAAGAAGCACAGAAACAGTTTCCTTGCCTTGTCAAATCTTTATTTTTAAACGTTCCCTTCATTTTTTAGTAGTTTGTTTAACGCAGTACTATGCTGTACACTATTTGCTTTTTGGTTCTGGTTTTGTGTCTGTGCTGCCTGACTGCGCAATTCCAGTTCCAAATGGGGGGTGTGGTTGATCCGTCAGCTTGCAACTCTGGTGTTTGTAACTCTGAGGTTCTACTGTATATCAGATTGGGGGGTCAGTGGTTCTCCTTGATGCAGAGCCATAACTAGGCATTTTGGTTGCCTGGGGTGAGCAAGCATATTTGCACCCCCTACTCGAGGTGATGAGTGGGGCAGGGGCACAAGTGCCCCCTGGATTTTTTGGTTTTACTTCCCCCAAGCCAGATAGGCTGGGTGGCCCACTGAGGTGAACCAGGGGGTGATGGTAGTGCTCCCTCCCCAAGCCCTGCCAAGCAGGGCTGCCTGGCCCCACCAAGCACCGGCACCCTGCCATGGGAGGCTGGTCTGACCAACCCCCACTGCACTGCTTGCCCCACCCTGGTTAAAGCCCTACAGGTGTCTCCCCACGGAAAGATGGGCATAGGCACTCCCAGAAGCGTACAGAGAGGAGGGGAGCATGTCAGTACCAACAGGCCCCCTCCAAGAAGGCTCCAGTGGATGGCAGGAGCAGTTTGGGGGTGAGGCAGGGGGGAGCTAGTGGGAATGGGGTGAGACAGATCCTGTCATAAATATAAAGGGAAGGGTAAACATCTTTAAATCTCTCCTGGCCAGAGAAAAAACCCTTTCACCTGTAAAGGGTTAAGAATCTAGGATAACCTCGCTGGCACCTGACCAAAATGACCAATGGGGAGACAAGATACTTTCAAAGCTGGAGGGGGGAGAAACAAAGGCTCTCTCTATCTGTGTGAGGCTTTTGCCGGGAACAGAAAAGGAATGGAGTCTTAGAACTTAGTAAGTAATCTAGCTAGATATGTGTTAGATTCTGTTTTGTTTAAATGGCTGATAAAATAAGCTGTGCTGAATGGAATGTATATTCCTGTTTTTGTGGCTTTTTGTAACTTAAGGTTTTGCCTAGAGGGATTCTCTATGTTTTGAATCTGATTACCCTGTAAGGTATTTACCATCCTGATTTTACAGAGGTGATTCTTTTACTTCAATTAAAATTCTTCTTTTAAGAACCTGATTGCTTTTTCATTGTTCTTAAGATCCAAGGGTTTGGGTCTGTGTTCACCTATGCAAATTGGTGAGGATTTTTATCAAGCCTTCCCCAGGAAAGGGGGTGTAGGATTTGGGAGGATTTTGGGGGGAAAGACATTTCCAAGCGGGCTCTTTCCCTGTTATATATTTGTTAGATGCTTGGTGGTGGCAGCAATAAAGTCCAAGGGCAAAAGGTAAAATAGTTTGTACCTTGGGGAAGTTTTAACCTAAGCTGCTAAAAATAAGCTTAGGAGGTTTTTCATGCAGGTCCCCACATCTGTACCCTAGAGTTCAGAGTGGGGATGGAACCTTGAAAGATGCTCTGAGGGTTTAGAGGAGCAAGTGGCTGCAGGAGGTGGGGAGGGCTCAGGGCAGCCAGTACCTTCCTGGAACCCAGAGTGGGGAGGGAAGGATCTGGGTAGTAGGGACCTGTCAGACCTGGTGGGGAGTGGTAAGGGTGGAGAGCAGAAACTGAAAATTGGGAGCCGGTATGGCTTGTGTGGAGGGAGGGGAAGGTAGCAGGTATCTGTCAGGGCTGGAAGTTGCATGCAGGGAGGTCTTAGAGCTGTGGGAGAGATGGGATGGAATTTAGGGGCCAGGTTTCGGGCATCTTCCTGGGCTGGGTCAGTGAGATGGAAGGGAGAGGAGAGAAGCAGAAGTGCTTGGGAGCTGGAGGGAAAAGACCATGTAGCCAGTACCAGCTGGGGCTGTAGTGCAGCAAGAGGACTAGGGGGAGAAGGAGCTCAAGGGAGCCATGAGTAGGGTGAGCTGGGGGCAGGGAAGCAGCTACTCACTGGGAGCAGGGAGGAGGAGGAGAGCAGATGGCTTCTGTAAACAGGCAGAGGGGAATCAGGTGGTTGCTGGAAGTGGGTGAGAGGAGCATGCAGCTACCTCCTCCCAAATTATGTGAGTGCAGGTGCTCTTCCTATCATCAAGAGAGCTCTTGCAGTAGGGGGCAAAATCACGTGCTTTTCAAGAGATGGCAATACTTTGCCATCCTTGTGGCATCTGGCCTTCTTGTGTATATTGCACCTGAGTACCCACTAGACAATGAAAAGTTGGCTCCTTCGTCGACTTTTACAACTTTGTGCTGATTGTGTGATAACTAACAGCTTCAAGCCCTGATCCAGCGAAAAGCTTACTCACCTGCTTTACTCTGAGCATGTGAGTGGTCGCATTAAAGTCAATGGGACTACTGACAGGCCCAAACTTAAGCATATGCTTAAGCAGTTTTCTGAAACAAATCCATGTTTCTTATGACCGTTACTTTTGCTCGACTTGTTTATGTTTGGGTGTTATGACAAGCTGCTGTCAACATTCCTTTTTGCAGATTCATGTTGACAGTGGGGAGAGGAAGTGGTTGCTTTGATCTGTCAATGATCCTCTGCAGGGCAATTATATAATTCTGTAGCGCAGCAGCACAAGACCGGCACTTTATAAATGTAGGGGGAGGGGAAGCCAATGGACCAAAATTAAATGAGCCAAACCAATTTTGTGGAAAAGAAGTATCCCATGTTAGGTGAGGATTTCAACCAGGTGTAAATGATCCTGGTGGCTTTTTACTGGGTACTGTTACACGCCCCCAGTGCAAAACCTAGCCATCAGAGAGCTCTATAATCTCTCTCCAGCATGAGAAAGGGACGTACTGCCAGAGGTGAGAGGGGACCCCACTCAGGAGGGAGCTCGAGGCTGCTGGTACTATCTGTAGTACTGGGACAGGTGGTCTATGCCCCCCATAACTAAAGGCCCTGCCCCCTCAGCTGGGGGGGAGAAACCACAAAGCCCAGATTACACTTAAGTTCTTGGGACAACACCTGAAAAAACAGGGGCTGGAGTGAGGTCAGGGGTTAAAAATGAGGAAGCCAGAGGGGGGCACCAAGCAGAGAACCCTAGACAGCGCCCACTGTTCCTCAAAGCCATCTAAGGAGTCGGTGGATAACGCCCAGAAGAACACTGCCTGGAGATGTGACTGAACCAGGGACTGGGGATAGACCCCATGGTCGCAGAACACCCCACCCCCCCATCCAGCTTCCTCCTCTTGGTATGATGCTGGCCCCTCTTGGCCAGAGCCAGGAGGAGGTTGATGAGGAGGTCCCCGGACTTTGTGGGGCCATGACTGGGGTGCTCTAGGATCAGGAGGTATGGGGAAAAGCACAGACAGATGCTCGTTGAGAGGTTCTGGGGGAGCTGGAAGAGTGGATGCAACTTGACACACCCTATGTAGAAGTGTGCCAGGGTCTCCTTGCTGCAAAAGGGACAGGCGTCGGGGGAGTTCATGAACCGTGCCAGGTACACGCCTGTGCTCACAGCTGCATGGAGGAGCTGCCACCTAATATCCCCTGTGGGCTGTGGAACCAGAGAGGAATGCTGGCTGACCTACTGGGGGTCCTTGCCCTCCTCAGATGGCAGCAGGTCCCACCACTTGGTGTCAGCACAGGACATGAGGGTGAGGAAATGGCTGGTATGCAGAACAAGAACGTACAGATGTTGTCTGGGCATGGTTCAGAGACGGAACCACTGGATGTCAAGCAGCCAGCTCACGTGGTGTGTCAGGGGCAGCCAGGGAGGTTTGTGAGGCAGGGGCCTGATGAGGAGCCCCAGAGGGCCAGGGTTAGGGGTGGGCAGGGAGCACCCTCCCACAGGTCCTGCTTGAGGAAAGCAAGAGAAGCAGGCAGCAGGGCTGCCCTCACCTTTGAAGCACATAACAGGGGTTGTGCAGGGTAGGCTGCCGGTGAGCAGGAGCAACAGGCCAGAGATAGCAGCCTGGGAGTTGACTGGAGGGGAAAAGGCTGAGCAGTTTAGGAGCGTGGACTGAAGAGCCAAGAGATGGGAAGCAGCCTGTTGCTTGCAAGGGAGCCATTGGCAGCCATGGCTGACGGAGTGTCAGGAGTAGCCTGCAAACAGGGGGGCTGAATGAGACTACAGGTGCCAGACATGGGAACTTGACTCCGGCTGGGGATCTGCAGGGCAGTGCATAATTGCCTGTGGGAGAGGAGTGGCTTGAAATGCGTATCACGGGTGCTAGGCCTGAGGACCTCTGTCTTCATACTCCCATCCTGAACTGGCCCTACGGGCTGAGTTAGGAACTGTCGGTTCATCATTTAAAGTCATCTTGCCTTGGGTAATTGCAATGTTTCTTTCTGGCAGGGCTAGTAAAGCAATCCTTGTTATTCCGCTGCAAGGAGTATTTAGGGGAGTCCACCAAAGGCTACAGCCTGCAAGGTCTAGTGCTTGAAGCACCTACACCGCTTGCCTCTGAGCGTGTGGTGCATCCAGAGTGGTACCAGCCAGCGACGGGACTGGTGTAGCACAGCACTCTCAGCGCTGCTCTCCTGTGGGGTCATTTACACAGGCTTGAGACCATCCACCCCCACCCACCCACAGAGGCTTTATAGTGTAGTATTAACAATCTTAACTGTTGTGGTACATCCAGTGCTGCTATAAAAATCTGTGGCAATCACAGGTGCAGGAACTAGGGGTGCTGCCATACCCCCTGGCTTGAAGTGGTTTCCATCATATACAGGGTTTACAGTTTGGTTCAATGGCTCTAGCACCCCCACTATTAAAACTGTTCCAGCAGCACTGGTTGCAACTGATATAGACAACAAACAAGTATTAATTAAACACCAGATGTTACTTTTAAATTCACATTTAAATATGTAAAATTCCTAACAGTAGATGACACGCTTATTATACATGTTTTTGAAAAAAATTAATTTTCCATAAACATGTATTCAAAGGAATCTGACCCTTGCACTCTTCTGTTTGCATATGTCTGAATGTTGTTAACCTCCAGCTACTGGAAGTGTAATGTTTGAGTCGTGTGTAAACCATCCAGGGGCCTGATTTCGCCTGCCACGGAATACCAGTAACTTCCATTACTGTACTTCTATCCTGAGCCAGGAGACTAGAGACCCAGATCTTGGTCAACTGGTTCCCCCATGACATGTTTTCTTTACTGTAGCAGATAACAAAAACATTCACTTCTCATCTGTATTTTATCATTATCTTACACTGTTTTGTGTCTATAAATACAACAAATTGTTCAGTAAGCTGTGTGACCATTTCAGCGTAATATTTTGTGCCTCAACTTTTGGGCAGCAAAAGTAAAAATAAAGCTCTTCCCTAATGCCACCAGAGCTCAGCATTTAAACAAATGATTGTGAGTGAAATTATGCAATTGGTTCCACCCTTTTTACAGGACTAAGGCTACAGAAATACAAAGAAAAAAAATCTATAACAGCAGGAAATAAATAAAATCTGTAAAATATAGAATCTCTTCTCTGTTTAAGTGCAGGACTTTTAACAAGTAGGGGCATATCCCCAATCTTTACAAATACTTACTCTGTGACTGGGCTGTTTAAATAAACATGGGGAGTAAGTTATTACTCAGTATGGTTAAGGGAGGCAGAACTGAGCCTTTATATTGTAAATTATTTGAGACCAGGGGCCTTATCTCCTCATTGTTCTTTACAGAGCCTGGTATGATTGGTGCTCAACAATTAACAGTCATTAATAGAGCTGCACAAACAAACAAAACCTAATTCTACTCCCCTGGTTGGAGATTTTGTTACAGATTCAAAACACAAACCAGATTCTCTGAACTTCTCAAGCCTGGGGCAACTTAAGAATGAAGGTAGGCCATTTTGTGGTTTGTGGAGGAAAGCCAAAAAACTCCTCTTCTTCTGCCACAGCCCCTAGCATCATCAGCTTTTCAAAATGTCTGAGCACTATGGAGTTACCAGCTCAAAATTGCTCAGTGTTCATCAGTTCTAATTGACAACAATGGGCACTGAGCACTTACGGAAATCTGGCCACTTCACTCAAGCACCCTGCCCCTTACTATACAAGGAGTGAGTTAAAATAAATGAAAGCAATACAATCATTAAGATATGCACCTGCTTAAAGAGGGTAAGTGTGTGATCATGTTGTTAGTTTTGTTTTACCTTATCATTTCCCCCCCCCTTACTTTTGTTTGTTTATTACTCTCATTTGTGCCTAAAATTTAGGTTGTAATCTCTTTGGGTCAGGGACCTGACATTTCCTTATTCTGTAAAATGCCTAACCTTTTTTGGGTAGTGTACAAATAAAAAAAAAAAAATTAAGTGACCGTGATAGTTTCAGGTAAGTTTCTACTTTGAATTTCAGGGTTAGGTCAAATGAACTCAAAACGAAACTGAGAAAAAAGTGTGGACTTGCCCCTATGAACTTAAACCTCGGACTTTCACACAGCTCTGCTAATTACTAGAACAAAATTATTCTAATACGTAAAGGGTGAGGGCCAAATCCTGCTGTCAGTGTAAATCTGGAGTAACTCCATTAACTTCAGTGGTAGAACTGAGATCAGAATTTGTTTTCAGGGGACTTACTCCACATTTACTGCGGTGGAAATGTAAACAAAATTTGATCTTCACGCTTAAACCACATACTCATTTTCTATATATTCATTCTCTTTCTCTCTCTCTCGCCTTAAGCTGTAATAGTGCAGGAGCTGGTTTTCTGCTTGGTAATATCGAGCGGTCTCTTTCTCACACAAGAACTTCTTTATGAAAGTGTAGAATTAAAGATCACCTTAAAGAAATATCTGGGAGGCTGGGGAGTGCTTGAAGAGCAATGGGAGCAGAAAAGGGTGGACTGGTTTGGGCAGTGTCAGAGAGAGCTGAGGGTATAACCAAGACTGCTGAGAAACCAGGGAGCACTCCAGAAAGCCAAAGAACAAGGAGGGTTGGGGACAAATGAGCAAGAACTAGTCCATATGATATGAACAGTGGGAAGCTGGCAGTGAACTGACTAAATCAGCGTGCAGTTAAGGAGTTCTGTACCTGTAAGAAGTCTCTTAGGAGGGTCCTTTCTTAATCCTGCATACAAAATGGCTTCAGAAACTTGGCTGGGTTCTATAAGTAAATGCTAATATCTGCAGTGCTGGTAAGCAAGACCCTAGGTTTGGGATGCATAAATCATTTTCCCTGTTATGTGGCCCATTAAGAAGTTGCACTGCTTGCATCACATTGGAGCATTTAAAGGGTGAGAGTTTTTTAATTTAGCAAATATTTGTTTATCCAGAAAAGCTTAATTCAGATGCAGCGTTCGGTTGTCATTGATATCTTTGTTTTTCACCTAGTTTCTCAGCTGAGTTGACTCAATCAGAGTAGGATAAGTTCAACTGTCTGGCCAAGGTCATACAGTTCCCACACTGGCGGAGTGTGTCAACCTGGATTAGAAGAGCCCAGTGTATGGCAGTCCTCACTCCCTTGGCACTAACTGTTGGACTGAAATTCACTGCTCAGCAGATTGGTCTAACAAATCTTTCTTAAGGCATAATGCTCAGCAAGTAGTGATCAGTTACTCAGAAGTAAGATGCTTATCAGGATGGTCACCACATAGTCACCTCCAGCAGCGGACAACACACTGCTTCAGCTTCCCTTAGTTTATGCTGAGCTATTTATAACTTTGTTATCTTTTCTCATTCATGTAGATTAGTTTCTCATTTTCATATCACTTCTCCACCTGTCAATAGGTAAGTTTTGTGCTCGTTCAAAACAGGTTTAGCTTTATGATTACTTGATCTTTTTGTTTTCCCCACAAACATGATTACTCTGCAATTTCTTACATATGCACAGTTGTTTCTACTTAAGCTTAAGCTGATAAACGTTATCAGAACAGACACTTAAAATCACAGCTGGCTTTTGTCCTATGCCTTGGATCCAAACTCTAACTACGAAACAACACAGCATCCCCTGGACTCTGCAAACGCTTCCAGCATTAATTTGCAAAAGTATTTGCACATGTATTCTTGAGCCTTGCTTTCTGGACACATTGTATCAAACAAACAATCACTTGCACAAGTGGTCTGGGAAACCAAAAAGTGGGTTGTGAATATCTCTGAAATGAATTCATGGTTTTTATTCATATTTTACTTTTTTGTAGTATTTGCCCAGATATTATCTTGGTGGTTATTGTGGGAAGGTTTTATTTGCTACTTCTGGGGCAAACATAAAGCTGCTGATGCACTTTCTATTAAGTATTATTAGAGGTTTTCAGTGTTGCAAAGATGAAAGCAGTAGCGTAGGCTGTAAGTTGAAAGAAATGTAGTCCTATTGACAAGCCAGATGCTTTCAGTATGTCAGCATGTTACATGAATACTCATCCATTTTCAGAATTCATGTGATCTTAAAAATAAAAGTTTACAGTTACAATAAATAGTACCTTTCATTCTAGGCACTTGACATTTTGCAATCATCATGAAATACTAATTATGTCCATTTGACAGATGGGAAATTTAATGCATGGAGAGATTAAAGCCTAGAATCTTCCCTTCTCAATATTTTATTCAGCAATTAGGTCCCAATTCAGAAGTCCATCTGTATTCATCCAAGCATTTAAATATGTGCTTAAATGCTTTGCTGAATTGGGGCTTTAGTCCTGTTGGTTTCAATGGGACTGCTCATGGAGTGGGTGCTACCTAAAGTGAATAATGGTGGCAGAATCTGGCTGTAAGCGACTTGGTTAAGGTCACACAGATTCAGTGTCAGAAGTGTGAATAGAACCCAGAAGTCTTGAACTCCAGCCACCTGTTGTGAGCAGCAGACCACATTTTATCCCCCCTTCCATGCTTAAAAGTAAGTTTCCTGCAGAGACTCAATAAGCAAACCTTGATAATAAACACTGTGTTTGATAGGAATAAACAACTTAGTGCAGCTTTATTGCACCGTATGTCAATTCAAAAAGATCTGTTTTTAATCTCCTTCTAAAGACATGTGACTAAGTAGATGAAAAGCAGGCTAGAAGAACTAGGAATGAAAAACCGAGCACAACTGGGGGACCTACTCCAGTATGGTAAAGGTAGGTATTTATTAGAGACTGTAAACACTTGAAAATAAACAAGAGGACAGAACAACGTGTGGAAAATCTATTTCACATAGAAATAGTATGAGAGGATGAATTGTTACTGACATAAGATTTCTTCTTGCACAAAATAGATACATCAGGTCTCTTTCACACACTGGCTGAAGTACAACAAGGCATGATTTGGGGGAGTATTTTACAGCAAGTGTTCATGTAGAGCCAGGTTCTGCATTCTTCTCACTTTCAGCTTTGTTTCACTCCTGGCCATAACATTGACAAGCAGTGTGGCAAGATTAAAGAAAGGGGAGGTGAGAGCGAATGTTTGTATGTTTTCTACCTTTCAAGACTTTAAAGTGAAACCTGGAAACCTTTAGTCTAGGTGTAATGCGAAATATTTTCAAAAAACCTTGAAATTACAAACTGGTCAAAGCAAATGTATGTAATAAAAATGCAAGAAATACCATCATCATATAGAAAGAGCAATGTGCTGGGAACATGTCACCAATGAGGTGAGGCAGTTGGCAGGAGAAGTTCCTGCCTTGCATGACCCATGCTAAGAGAAACAAACAATTCACGGTAAGCCATTGTTCGCAACCTTTGGAATGACGACCCCAGTGCAGGTCAGAAGACTATTTTTTAGGGATCACCAACATCTCTATAAAATCTAAACTTCCATTTATTACACACAGAAAGAAAGAAGCATTCCACCCCTTTGGCTTGCAGAGATACCTTTCCAAATGAAAAGCGCTTCAGTAATTAGAGTTATTGAATCTATTGTACTAGGGAATGTGCAGTTCATGACATTTTCAATAAGACTGTATGAATGTAAATTCCTCCTTTGGCAATCTATGTCAAAATGCACTTTTAAAAATTGACCATTTTAAATGTATTTATATTTTAATTTTTTTGACTGAAACAGTGCAAAAGATTCTAGGATAGAGACATCCAAGGATCTGGCATATTGGGTTGCAGAAGAAAATATAGGGTGGTTTGGGATCACAAAAGAAAAAAGTGAGTTGTCTGGGGGTTGTGGGTAGGAGAAAAAATAAAGAAACCATGAATTAGAGAAACCTTATTAGTAAAACCTGATTCTTTGGTCACCAAATTAAAAAAGGTTTCAGAGTAACAGCCGTGTTAGTCTGTATTCGCAAAAAGAAAAGGAGTACACAAGTACATCGGATGAAGTGAGCTGTAGCTCACGAAAGCTTATGCTCAAATAAATTGGTTAGTCTCTAAGGTGCCACAAGTACTCCTTTTCTTTTTGCAAATTAAAAAAGAACATTGATAAATTTGCTTTTATTTCATGGGTTTGCTCTCATTTATGTCAATGGAAGTTTTGCCATTGACTTCAATGGGAACAGAATCAGGCCCTTTGTCTACTCCAGACCTGGCTGGTTTATATTTTCTTTAGAAATATAACTTTTTAAGATGCACTTTTCTCATAAAATGTTAAAAAGTAGAGCAAGTAATTACATGAGGCTATATTTGAAGCTCCAGAGAAGTAATACAAAGGCTGCTTGGCTGGAGACAACTCTTACTATGACATTTTTACTAGTACCATATGCAGCACGACTTTACCTACTTGTTTCATTTAGGGAGCTTGCTTTTTTTTTTTTTTAAAGGAACATTTAATATATACCTAAAAGATACAGCTTCAGAGAGTGAGAACCAGCCTTGTGGCCCATGTGGTCATTGACTCGTAGAAGTTAGAGATGGAAAAGAGCTGTTAGTTCACAGCCTATCCCTTGCAAATACAGGATTGCTGCAGTTTTTCATGCTTTGTTCAGTGGTTAGTGCTGCTTAGTGTCATGTGAGAAAGACATTAAATCAGATTTCCTGTGTAATTCTGAGCAATTCCTATAGCCCAACATGGAGTGATTTTGAAGAGGTCAAAAAGACTCGCCCAGCGAACCTTGGCCAAGGGAAATTGGGGGTGAATTTGCTGAGCCCACAAGGGCAAAAGCTGAGGAAAGAGGTTTTTCTGACAAAAGTGAAGCTCCGATCCACATGAAGAGAAATTCTATCACCTGAGAAGATATAAATACATATTTGGCACCATCTAGAGATTAAACTAACAAATGCTTCACATAAAGATCAAGCCCAGTAATTATAACATATGTGTTTGCCTTCCCATTGTCTTTCACAGTGTTTGTAAGCATTGCATGTAATTGATTGAGCATCTAAGTTACATAGAACCACAAGTGACCCCCAATTATCTGTATTTGAGTAGACCCAAATAAAGCTGAATATTCTTGCATTTGTGTCTGCATTTTTCATAAGCTTACTGATGGTTTGATGGGCAAATTACAAAGTTAAAATAACCCTAGACATGGACTGTCTATGGAATTTTTACTCCAGGAATTTAAATATTGTGGTAAGACTAGATCTTGTATTATTTCAGTTCCATAACTGACCACCTGAAGCATTAAAAGTCTATGAAACAATGTGAATACAAATATCTGAAATAAAACCCCTAGATTTCATGCCTGCTCCTAGGGGAAATGCTACTGCCATAAGGACCACATTTTTCAAAACAATCTCTAAATTTGTGTACTCAATTTTGTGTACTAAAACATCCATACTGCTGGACCTCACTGTAACTTTTAAAACCACTGATTCTCCCCAAAACCTCCTGTGCCGCCACCAAGAAGCTTCAGTGGTGAACAGAAACACCCTGAAATAGATTAGATCTTTCCTCTAGGTATCTGAATATGTATACTTGGGAGAGTTAATGGCATAGTGAAACCCTGTGTTCTCTTGCTTCTTTGATTCATGTTAGAAGCTCAGCTTAACTGAAACACACAGTTTTATGTGCTCATTTCCTTTATAGTTTAACTCTTACTGTATGTTGCTCATTGATGTCGAGGGTGTACATGTTATAATAGGCTGATTTTTTTTTCATTGTACAGGTTACATAAGTTTAACAATTACAAATTACTTGCACGCTTTAGGTTTTAAACTTTTTTATAATGAGTCTGGAGGGTACTTTACATAAAAATAGTGACTTTATCTGGAAAGCTCTTTCCATCTTTATTAGAAATGTGGTTGACTTTACCCAGAGGGGAAAAAACAAGGAAACATTCAGCCTTAAAGTCTAGGGAAGTAGTTGCTCATGCAGTCAAAGTCCATAAATTTTAACTACATATAATTTATAAATTGAAAACATAGTACACACCAGATTTTTAAAGATTATTCTTCACAATTGGAAACTCGGCATAGGTGCAAGGTTCTCACTTGGTTTTTCTATCGGCATAAATTGGGTCTTCATAACTTGCTCATGCTCATTCCATGTTCTTGGCTAGAAGAAAAAAGAAAAAGAACTGTTTTTAAAAACTTTAAAATCTTTGAGTCTGATGTTTCTTAGTTATTAAACCAAACAAGATTTGTTTTTAATCTAGAATTTTGATCTAGAATTTCTAATGGTGAGAAACTTGTCCTTTCTGGAAACATCTGTTCTGGGATTAAATGCTGAGCTTCTTTCTCTGCAGCAGTATTAAGAGCCTGATTCTAATCTCGCACAATATCAACTCAGGACCAGCGGTTTAGAATCTATCCGAGCTCAGGGGAGGGTGGGAGGAGAGAAAGCTGCCCTCTTTCCCCTTCGACTCCAAACCCCCTAGCTGTTGATCCAGTCCTCATGAGCAACTTTGTTGGGCTAAGAGTTGTACAAGTTTATGAGCTACAATGTTCCCAAGGACAACTCCTACAGCTAGGATGGCTGGAGCTCAAGGATGCTCTGTCTGTGTCCACCAGGGACAGCTGGGAGGGGTAACACAGGAGCTGCTAGTCCTATACCACCCAGGGATTCCCCTATGGATGCTACGGCTGCCTTATGCCAATACTTTAATGGAGCCCATTGACTTCTGCAGAGTTACTGCTGATTTACGCTGGTATGAGATCAGGGTAATGAATCTGACACCTGAATATTATTTTTCAGAGCTGTTTAAAACGGGAATAAGTTTGCACTAAAATAAAGCATCAAGACTGCAAAACAAACACTTGTAATGATGCCTTTGATATTTTACCACTGAGTTTTCAAGTGTCTATGGACCAATCCTCCTGGCTTCTTTTAAAATAAGGACTCATTCCTGAAGTCCTTATTCATGTGAGTCATACAAATAGCTCCTCTGACTTCAGTAGGAGGGATTTCCAAGAACAGGCCCTAAATTAACTCTAAGTTTCAAGGTCCCCCCCCACAGTTATTTTTTTAATTAACAATAATTTTTACATTAAAAAATGATGTCAGTGGCACGCTAGCTGGTTCAGATGCCATACCTCACTAACAAATCCCTTTCAGATCTGAGAAGCAGCACATTCTAAGGAATTGAGCTCAGATCTAGAGCCAGATATGCCCAAATCCTGGCTTTCTCACTGTTTGCTGTGTGGCCTTAGGCAAGTATAAACAAAGACACTAATGCCTGCTGGCCTATGGGGAGTTGTGAAGTTTTGTTAATGTGTGTAAAGAGCTATCCTGTATTACTTGTATTTATTAAGTAACTGGTTTAAACATGGCCCAGACTGTTGGTGTCTGAGGCTGTGTCCACACTACAGGTGCTATAGTGGTTTAGCTACGGTGCTGTCATTCTGCTGCTGTAAACTGACAGCATAGTTGTAGCCTACAGTGCTGAAAGGGTTTTTTTTACCTCAAGTGACGATAGCTAGGTCGACAGAAGCATTCCACACCAGAGGTTAGGTCAACATAGCTACAGTACTCGGGAATGTCACACACACTGCTGAGCACCATAGCTATGTCGACCTACGTTTTAAGTGTAGACCAGACTTGAGGTTAGGTCTACACTATGGAGGTGATGCTGTAGCTATTCTAGCATAACCCCATGGTGTAAATGCCACCTACACTGACAGAAGGGGTTTTCCCGTCGGTGTAGGCATATCATCTACCCAAACAACACAAATTAAGTCTGCGAGAACATTATTCCATCAACATAGCTATGCCAACCTAACCCCCAGCGTAGACACATCTATGTCGGACCGGGTTATGGATTTTTCACACCCCAACCAACAAAGAGGGGCCTGAAAGTCACTATTATTTACTGGCAGTGTGGCACTCTCTGAGAAATGAGTTTGGAGTCTAGGGCTTGGTCTACACTTAAAATTTAGGTCAACATAGCTACAGCAGTCAGGGTGTGAAAAATCCACTACTGTAGCTATGCCGACATAACTCTAAGTGTACATGTAGTTTCCATCAAACTAGCTGCTGCCACTTAGGGAGGTGGTATTTCTACACCAACAGAAAAACCACTTCTACCACTGTGTTCTGTATTTATGCTATGGTGTTATGCCAGCATAGCTATGATGCTGTAACTATGCCCTTATAATCCCCGTAGTGTAGACATGGCCTATTTCTTTGAGTTTGTCCATAAGGTGCAAAATGGTAGCTTTAATTGACAATGCAGATGAGAAACCTAGTTGAGTGACCATGGAAATCAACCCAAGCTCCTCTTTCAGCTTCTCTTGCATATGTGCATATCTACACTTGGAGCTGGGAATCTCCCAGCTCCAGGAGACAGATTGAGCTAGCTCTCATCTTGCTAGTGTGCTAAAAATAAAGTTAGCCATGAGAACACAAGTGGTGGGATGGGTTAGTCGCTCTGAGTACCTAACCATCCAAGACCCCAGGCATGTACTTGGGGTGGCTAGCCTCTCATGCTGCTGTGGCTACACTCTACTTTTAGTATTCAGAATTGTCAGTCCATCACCTTTCATCAGCAGTAATTATACTTCACAGTTTTTTTTAAATACCAGAAAAAAATGGAGCAAAAATACAAGAATGATTTGCACACTACAAAGTTATACCCGGAACAGGCTGTCTAGCCTGAGAAATGTTGCTAACTTGCAAAAATTCTGGAACAGAAAGCCTTCAATTTGTTCTTTCCTTATCTCATTGTACTGTATGACATTTCTTTTCATGTGACAGTAAAACTGGCAAATACGGTTTTCTCTTTCTAGTCTGTTCAGGGTAACTTTTACAGATCTAAACCTTATATGAGAGAGTTTTTAAACCACAAGATTATCCTTTTACACATCTTGAGATTTGCCTGGCTAGTAGGATACAAACAAATTAAAGGATCATGTGAGATACTTTTAAACTACAGCCTCTATTTTCTGCTTCTTCTACCCATCATCATGCATTATATGTAAGCAGAAGCCCCAGATTTACTTTGTTTTTCAAAATCAGAGTTATCTCCATTATAAGAGCCATTATCATGTTGCAATATCCCCTCACCACAACATTCCCAAAGGTTTTCCATAGGGTTTGCAGCATTTTGTGGTGCGTGCCTCCCTTCCCTGTCTTATTTAAATACCCCACACTCATTCCCCCTCACCCAATTACCCTCCCCCCAACCAATCCTCTCCAAACGGTCAAATTCTGTTTATTTATAACCTGCACAATCTGATTTTGTGGGGTTACACCTGGTGTAAATCAGCACACAATTTAGTCCTATATATTAAAAGCCTGCAAACGTTTCCAAGATCACTTTAGTTTGTAATGAATTTCTTTAGTTAAAATGAATAATAATTGCTTTAGTTTTCTAATTACTATTTTATATAAAATCATGACATTCAAATTCTATGGGCTGTTTGGATTAAGAATGAGATCAATCCTACCACATTAATGTTTGGGACAAATTGGCACAAGATTTCTCAAGCCTGTAAAATAATGGCTGGAACAATGTCTCAGACCAGGTCTTACACACAAAAACCCAAAACACAAACTCTGCTTCTGGTGTATTTCTGCCTCCAATTGTCTAACTGGTGCTAATACAGTACTTTGGTGGGGTCAATGTTCACACCCAGCGAAGAGGTTTAGTGGTTTGCAAGAGGGCACACTAACCTGATCTAAACCATTTTCAATAGCATTGTTGGAACAGAATAACCATCAACTGTAAAAGCCAGAGAGTACATCCATTTTAAGAGTACAGTACCTCTTTAATTTAACAATTTGTTTTGTTGCTTAGAGATCTAATTTGTAGATTATTAATACTATCATTAAAGACAGAGAGATCCTCATTATTGATACAGTTTTCTGTTATTCTGCTTGGTTTCCTCACTTGTTTGGGTGAACAAAGAACTTAGTGCAAAGTTTTTTCAAACCTTTTTCTTAGTGTAGGCCTGTGATGTTGTATGATTAAAATATGACCACGTAGATTATTGTTGCTACCACTGTTATATAATCACAACAAATCTTATACAAACTGTGCCATGTAAGGTGTCAATGGAAAAGTCATGATTGCTTAATGTGATTCTATTTGTATGCATGTGTCATTTTATATCTAAAATTATGAATATTGACTGTAAATCTTTCTTTCAACAGTGTTCACTCCTGTGGTCACACCCACAAGGCAGCTTACTTCTCGTCTGGCCAGCACATTGTGAAGGGACTATTCAAGTTCATTGGCCCATCAAAGAACACTTAACTGACAGTGGATCATAGAAGAGGTGCATCCCTACCTGATGGACCTTCTTGTGGACATTCTAGCTAGAATATGGGTAATGGCCTCTGCTGTGACTCATCGAAGCATGCAAAGGCATGTGACTAGATCATGTGACCCAAAACTCCATGTTGTACCTGTACTTTCCCACAAACTGGGCTAAGAACTTTCTTTGGAACAATGAGTTTCCCTCCACATGGTAGAAGCTATAAAAGGACCTGGAAGCATCTCCATTTTGCCTCTTTCCTGCTCTAATCTCTGGACCAATGTTCCCTCTAATTTTTGACAGGCCGTGTGTGCAAAAAATTTCTTCTGTGCAAATTTTTGAAGCAAAGTTCAAATTTGTGCACCATCAGGCAAATGTGCCCAAGCAAGTAAAATGCTTATAAATTTAAAAATTTTAAATTTGCAATTAGTGTCAATTTATATGGGTTTTCAGACAGAGACATCATAAGTAAAAAAAGAAAAACAAGAGTTTGTGTTTTAAATTTAAAATTTTCCGAAAAAATATCAATAAATGATTATCAGACAAGAATAAGATATGTAATTACAAATGCATTTTAATTTCCATATTGGTCGAAATGTCAAAGGCTGCTAAACTAACCTTACTGTTTTTCCCTGCAATCTTTTTAATTTGCCCATTCAATATAAACTCTGTCCAGATCTGTCAGTCCTCCATCCAGCTGGTAACTCTTAATACACATGAGCATGACCAAATGATCTACTTGTAAACAATTCCGTAGTTTGTTTTTTAGAGTGTTCATTAAGCTAAAGCCACGCTCACAGTCTGCACTTGATGCTAGGAATGTTCCTCCAATATCCATCAACTTTGCAAGATCCTGAAACTGTTTGTTCTGATGAGCAAATGTCACCATATCCGGGAAACTTAAAACAAATTGGCTTTTGATTCTTTCGGCTACTGCAAACTTGAAGTCATTGTACTGACTGACTATAACAATCTCTTCAGCAAGAAAGTCTTTGTATTTTGAACATAGGGATGAGGCCTGATGAATTCCAAAATTGAAGTCACACTTAACTATTGCTGCACAATCAAAAGCGGACCACTCCTGGACTTCATCCTCTGGAAACCTGCCTGCCAAATGTGCACACAAGATGTTTATGAAAGTTATTATGGAACTGATATCAATTTCATTATTTTCTTGAGAGCTCATATCTAAGAGAGCCTTAACTTTGTCACTCCATAAGACTGAATCTCCAAGGTACTGTCTTCTGATCTTGCTCAGTTTACCTCGGGCAAGGTGAAATGCTTCAAGAGGTGTAAGGCTCCATTTCCGGAGCAGCGTGGCTACTGAAGCCAGCTCCCACAAAACATCATTCAAAACTTCTAATGTTATTTGGTATTCCATGGTATTCAGCTTTTTGTGGCAGTATTTAGAAACTGGATCAGTATCTTTGTCTTGCTCAAAATATTCCAGAAGACGATTATAGTTGCGAATAATTGCTCGAAGTGCAAAGTGCCTAGATAACCAGCGCACTTCATTGAGTGGCCTGAAAGCCACTGACTCACATTCAGAAGCATCCACTATTTCCTGAAATTTGCATTTTCTCCTGGATGACTGACAGAACACTGTGTAGGCAGTTCTCATTAAGGTTTCGATGTGTCTTATCAGCTTGACCTCTTTCCATGCATCGGAAATCTTCAAGTCTTCCTGGTGTGCAATGCAATGTTGCTGGACTAAGTGTGGAATATCACGTTTCAGCTGAGCTGCCACGCCATTGAGTTTGCCCCACAAAGGCATCATCAGATGTGAACATCACCATTTTCATTAGATCAAGTTGGTCTTTTTTATAAAACTCTTTGATTGCAGACACTACTGAAACAGCATCACATTCTTGCAATCACAATAGTCCACCAAAAGAAGTTTTATAGTTTGCAGAATTTATGGATCTATATTTAAAGTAGAGTATCCAGTAACTGTTAATAGATATATCAGTGCTTTCATCATCAGCTAGAGTATGAAACATTGCCAATGCTATTTCATGCATGAGGTCATTTTGAACAATGCAGTTGATAATTTCAAGAAATTCAAAAGCATAATTTTTACTTCTCCAGCTCGCTGGAGTATGCGCACATATTTTTCCATATGGTCTTTACTATCCTGAACAGAAAGCACTGAGCTGTTCATTTTAATAGCCAATAACACACTGTCAATAAGTGCCTTAATTTCTTCTGGGTTTGAGCGCTTGCGTTCAAGATTAATTTGCCTCCTCTTCTTTTCAGCTGGACTTTCAAGAATCATGCTAAGCAATCCGCTCCGTAACGTAGGATTTTTGTTTCTAAGTCTTGTTACACCATCTATATGAGACTTTCTTGACAGATGACGCTTTAAGAAATCCAACTTCCATACATCGTTCTACATTCTTCCTGTTGAAAATTCTTTCCCGAAGTTCTGGCATCTCAACAATATACACAAACCACTCTGTTGTCCTCATCATATGTGAATATTTCACGAAGTTTAACAGGCATTACCCTATGTGACTTTGGTGTAACCGTCTCCATAGTCTCATCCAGCCTTCCAGATTTAAATGAAGTCACTCGGGGGGAGGAACAGAGCCACACAGCTCCCCTGCCTTATACCCCCTGAACCCACTATACCCAGAGCCCCCCCAACCCTCCCCCCACATTTTCACCACAAATGCACAGTGCTGTGCACACCACCACCCCTGCCCAGTGCCCCCTGCCCACAGCCCCACCACAGCTGCCCAGCACCCCACACAGAACCCCCCGACTCGCTAGTTTCCCAATACACACAGATTTCTCTCCCTCCCTCCCTCCTTCCCAGTGCCCTTCCCCACAGCCCCACCACCACAACTACACAATGCCCCACACAGACCCCCACTGCCCAGTACCCTGACCCACACAGATCTTCCCCACTGACCAGCACCCCAAAACACACAAACCTCTCCCACTGCCCGGCGCCCTCCACACCCTTACAACCCAGCATCCCACCACAGACTTCCCAGACACTCACTCCATCTCGCCCTGCCCCCTTCCCTGGCCGCACTCACCAGCCCTGCTGGGAGGTCTCTGGCTTCTAGGGTCAGAGCGGCGAGGGTGGGGGTGTGTGTCTCCAGACTCTCCATGTGCTGTGCCCGCCACAAGTGAGAGCAGGGAAAGGCGCCGATGAGACCCTAAGAGCCAGCAGGTTCCTCTGTCTCCTAGGGTCAGGTTGGGTTGAGCGGGGGATTGGGGGCTGAGAGCTCTCTGCCTGCCGCTGGTGCCTGCAAGCCCCTCCCCTGCAGCTCTGATTGGGCAGGAGGGAGCCAGTGCAGCACACTGAGACCCGCTCCGTCTCTGTGCCTAGCGGCCACCCGCACTATAAGCTTCTGCCAGCGGGCGGGCGGGTGCGCCGCCGGGAGCTGCCCCAGGAAGCGCCACCATGCCGGCCCTGGGACTTTGGCGGTGATGGTGAGAGGTCCCCGATATCAGGCAAAGGGCGTCCCGACTGATGTGCAGTCAGGACGCGGGACAAATGTGCGTGCGGTGTTTCGCTGTGTGCGTGGGGTTTAGGATCTGTGTGCGCGCACACACGTGCACAGCTTAGAGGGAACAGTGCTCTGGACTATGGATTTATACTATTGGGAGCATTCTAACCAAGGGACTGAGGACCTTCCAATCATTGGGAGAAACCAGAGACTTAACTTAAGCCAGCAGTTTATGCCATCACTGCTTTAAACCTGATCCAAGAACTCTTCAATTATTGTATGTATTTGACCCGTTTAACCAATTTTGACTCTCACCCCTTTCTTACTTTTTATAAATAAATCTTTAGATATTAGATACTAAAAGACTGGCAACAGTGTGATTATTGGCTAAGATCTGAGTTATATGGGTATGTGGCTGATCCTTTGTGATCAGAAAAATCCTTTGTTTGACTAAATTGGTTTTAAATAACCACTCATCATTGACTTTAGTGTCTGTGTGTTGGATCTAGGACTGGAATACCTAAGGAGGCTGCATTTCTGACTTCTTGTTCGCCAGTGTGGTGAGACAGAAGTTTATTTTTGTTCCTGGTTTGGTATATCTTATGGAAGAATAACCACCAGTTTTGGGATGTGTCTTCCCTATTTCTCAGCAGCTAGTCCTGAATTTGGTATTCTCAGTTGTGACCCACTGAGGCCACATCCACATTTAATTGTCTTGCTTCCTTCCCAAACTCCCATTCACAGTCACACAATTGTTATTGTTTCACATAAACATTAGGCAAATATTGCTATATTTATTGTTAACTATGATAAGTGTTTTGCCCTTTTGGGAAAAAAAATCACACTATCTCCTTTTTGCTCTTCGTTTCATCTTCCCTTGCCCATATGTTCTGTTTCTCTCTCCTCATCTGTCCCTTCCGCATGCTTGTCTGTTTCCTGGTCTCTTTCTCCACATTATTCCTGCCCATAATTCCCTACCACGTTCCTCTGGTTTTCTCCCCATGCACACGTTGTTCAGCCCCTCAGCTGCCTAGTTCCCTACTACCCACTTCCCTTGACATTGCTCTCTCACTGGTGGCTTTGGTTTCATTGTCAACTCCTACTTCCTCTGGTGTAGATGGCTCCTGGGAGTAGCTGGCAGCTCTAGTCTCACTTCTAGTCCTATAGGGTATGTCTTCATTGCAGAGTGTACTTGGGTCTGTGTGCCCAGACATTGGCACCCAGGCTTTCCAGGCCCATCTGTAGAGCCACACATGACTCATTACTGCATAGCGGTGTCCACACTGGTGCTGCAGTTACCTAGGTTTGGTGCTAGGATTTCTGGAGGCATATCCTAGAGTTCTTAACATCACTTACCTGAGCCGTCCTAAGAATTATTTCATAGTGTGTTGTGGAAGAATTTGTCTGTCCTTCCAAGTACCCATGCAGGAGTGTTCCTAGTTCACAAACATATTCAACTGAGATGCTTCCAGCTCTGCATGTTCCTCACTTCTGTCAATTCCAGCCAGTGTCAAGGCATTGATCCAGCACAGGTTGGTGAGCTGTTCCTCCTTTGGGCTGCACTGTTGTCATGGCTAACTTGGAAGATAATTTCCTGACATTCTGAGTACATGTATCTGCACATGGCAAACTCACCATTTTCCTTGAGGACCTGATTAACCTCTTGAGCTTTTGGCGCTCAGGACTGTGACCCAGATAATAACAGATGTTTAAGA